>NC_136352.1:0-342404 GCF_964198595.1 Lampetra fluviatilis
CAGCGGTCGCGAGGTTCGTGGCTTCTTGTCATTGCACCTGAAGTACCAACCAACCAGAGACAGCACACATGCACTCTCCCACACACTTCACAATCAAGTTTATTTCACAAGCTAAGCCCATTGAGCTAATGAGCTTTTTTTAAGGGTGTCTCAGCCAGCAGACATCAGAGCATTCCACAATTACAGATTTAAGAAAACCAAACACTTAATAAAACAATTATTTCGTAAAATATAGTCAGTCTAAATGATTGTAATTTGGTGCAGGTCCAGCATGAGCACCTCCACTACCGCTATGAGGTGCTGAAGAAGATTGGGTACGGAGGTCAAGGCCAGGTGATCCGGTGCCTTGACCACATGAGGAACACCCTGGTGGCCGTGAAGATCTTGGTATCACCATTGAGGTAAGAATTCAGAGCGGTGTTGTCACAAGGACGACGTTGTTCAGTCCTTTGCTGTGGGCGGCCGTGTGATGAGGTGGTGACAACTCGTGCCTCACAGAGGGTCCCCGGTTCGACTCCTGACTCGGGTGCCCTCCTGCGTGGAGTTTGTATGTTCTCCTCCTGTTCTGGATCAGCTCACTCTTACATTACATAAATTCTTCATTTCACCTGGTAGATGCATTCCTGAAAAGTGCCGCGTTAAGGGAAAGCACATTAAGCAAACATAATATCCCCATATATAATGTAACGATAAAGTGTTGCAAGATATAATACACGCACACAGTGATATGAAGATACCAATAATGGAAGGTATGCTGTCACGTCACGTTATCATTCCGCATTCCGCCTACTGTATCATACCGCTCAGCCGTGCAGTTTCATAGCGGGCACATTCCACGTTATAATGGGCACTTTCTTGCATTAGAACAGATGCATTCCGGATTATAATGGGTGCGGTCCGCGTTATAACGGGAGCCTTCCACGTTATAATGGGCACGTTCCACGCAATAAAAGGCACGTTCCACGCTTTAATGAGGTTGCCCCATGTCATAACGGGCGCGTTCCGTGTTATAACATGTGCGTTCTGCGTTATAGCAGCTACATCATGGGACCTCCTTTGCCAGTACCAAAGATATACTGGCAAAGGAGGTCCCATGATGTAGCTGCTCACCCCGAGCTCTCATTCCTCTGTTAGTGTTTGTCTTTGTGCTGTACGCCTTTTGGCGTCCTCTGGTTTAACACCGTTTTGAGACTAGACTCAACAGAAAGCTGTCTAGTGTGGACCAATCAGTTTAAAAGACAATGCATATATTATCGGAGTGTTTTTTTTTGCATACTGACCACAAGTATTGTGGTTAATTCAGACATGATTCCTTGTAAAAGGTTTAAGTTTTTTTTTACATCTTAACACCTGTTTTGTTGCCAGGAAAAAGGGGAAAATCTATTCTCATATTTTGGTATTAGCAAAGGAGGTCCCATGATGTTCCACGTTATAATGCCTTGCTTTGTGAGAGCCACATTCAGTCACGAATCAGCTATGGCTCAGTCTCTAAAACTCAGGCTCAGCTCCAGCTCAGCCGTGGTTTGGCTCAGGCTTGAGCCACTCAGCTGCTGATAAAGATACACGAGTGGCTCAGCCGTGGCTTGGCTCAGCTCCTGGAAATCCTGAGTGTGGCTGGGGCCATGCTCGGAGTCGGCTCAATTCACACATTAGGGAATCACTACGTTAAGGCAGCACCCCAAACCCCCCTCTATCCCTTGCTTATTTGATCCTCTTCCCTATCCTTTCTGGAACCTTCCATGAGCGCGCTACTGGAACTCACAATGACATTACACTTGGGGAACGTATAATTATTTAATTCTGAATATAATTTGTTTCTGGTCATTCCTTAAGCAAGTCTAAGTCATGATTCATTTGTGGATTTTCTCTGCACAGCTCCAAGCGTGATAAATTTCAGAGAATGGAGATCAAGATGGCTCTGGCACTTCAGGGCAAGGACAGTGATGAGGACTACAACGTCGTCAAAGTCCTGAAATATTTTGACTTCAGAGGACACCACTGCATTGTCCTGGAGCTGTTGAAGTACGTACCATGTATTCCCACCGCCCCCACCCCCCCCCCCCCCCCCCCTTGGCGTGGTTAACTTCATTAGCTAAACAAAAACTATTTTATTTAGCAGGTAAAGCCCACTGCCCGATTAGTTATTTTTCACAAGCGGCCTGGCTACAAATTATAGCTCAAAAAAGTGGCTGATGTGGAAATGTATGGCAGCCAAATACTCTAAACACATGTTTCTAAATGTAGAGGGAAAAACCAGAGGACCCGGAGAAAAATCCACGTGACCAGGGGGCGAACATGCAAACTCAGAATATACATGCGTCAGGGTCAGGATCAAAGCCCCGATCTCTTCCACACCAGGGGGGGTGATAACATCACACCACCGGGGCTAGATGTTACTTCTGGGATTCCCGTGCCAACCTCGTATTGCGATACTGTGGAGCTGTCATGTGCCCCAGGTGCACTAGAGGCCACTCCTCTTTTCTCAATCAGCACCGCCCACTTTTATATAGCCACGCCTCCACTCGATCAGCAGGTTGGCTGCAGCGCAGTGGTGACGCTTGTGCCCCTCGGTGAAAATCCCTGAGTTTGATTCTCAACACGGACGCCTTTCTGCGTGGAGTTTGTATCTCCTAATAGAGAACTCCACCACCCGGAAACAGAGCCAATGAAAGCAAGTGGTCAGATGTGATAGCTGATTCGGTTTATCAGCAAACCAATGACCTAAACCCACACGGAGCTATGACTCATATTAGTCGTGAATGTGCAAATAGAATATTAATATTGTCGTTATCATAATCCACGTAGTATTGCAGGGTATGACACTGACACTGCGTCGTTGTTGTAATTGTTGTTGTTGCTTCTGCCTCTTTCACAGGGAGAGCCTCCATGATGTGATTAAGGAAGCGGGGCTCCGGCAATTGCACATGGGGATGGTGAAAACTTACACCAGGGGCATCCTCAAGTTCCTTTGCCACACCAAGGCCAGGAGCATCATCCATGCGGACATCAAGCCAGTGAGTGGACACAGCATTCAGCGCGACTTTGTTCCGGAGTTGTGTCATTATTGGGGACTCGGACCATAGAGAAAACCGCCCACGTTGGTCACAGGGTCGATGTGTTAGCTCTGTCCGTCTATCTGGAAGGAGACAGGGTCACGTTACCTCTGGTGATGATCCGGTATGAATTAAACTGTCGTGTAGAGTCGTGTCGCTATTGGGGGACTCGCCACAGAGAAAACCAGCAATGTAGATCACAGCGTTGCCACAAACTTTGGCAAACACAAACCGGAGCTGAAAAGAATGATTTTCAAAACGTGCCAAACACGCGTTTGAACTGACAGGTGCCCATTGTCGGCTTCCATGCTGTGAATGGAAAACTTCCCAAATCGTCACTAAATCCTTGCGCCCTCGAGTGTGGTTTTTGGTTCGTAACTCGTTAACGGACAGCTGTGAGCAACTAGGATAAGTTGTCTATAGAGCCGCACCCTTTTACTTAGATGGTGCTTCAGAGAGCTTTACATGTGATGAGCCTCGACGAACATCGCTCGTCTTGACGCAGAAAACAGGGAATGTTGCACTTGACTAAAGGTTGACGACGGCGCTACGCCTCACCTAGTTCCCCTGTTTAGTATGTACTGTGGTACGTGATTGATCCACTGCTGGCTGAATGCTATTGGCGTAACCTTCGAGTGTGAATTCCTTCTGCCTCTCTTCCTTTAGGAAAATGTTCTAATCAAGGACACCGTGACCGGCACCATCAGGGTCACGGACTTTGGCACCAGCTTTTTTGTGAAACGTCAACGTGAGTAACCTCACCTGGGTGTGAGTTTCTGCGTGTGGGTGTGTCTGTGTACCAGTGTGTGTGCAAGTCTCTTAGTGTCTGTACATGTGACAGTGTGTGATAACGATGCTGTTCATGACATAGTGAGTACACACATACATACATATTTGTTGTTGTTGTGATTGTTGTGCAGCTCTGTATGCTGGTGGGACCAGGCCATTCCAATCTCCGGAGGTATTGCTGGGCTACAGATTGACCTGTGCAGTGGACATGTGGGCACTGGGCTGCACGGTGGCGGAGTTGGTGACCGGCAGGGAATTATTCCAGTCGGACAGCCGCGACGACCACCTCCCGTGCTGCATGGAGGTATTTCCAACTGGGCGTTCACCCACTCGTGATTCCCCCCTCCCCTTCCTTAAAGTTGTAAGGAGAGGGGGGGGGGCGATTGGGTACTTGGTGACCTGGCGAATGGCAGCCATCGTATGTTGTATGTGTGTACATGTGTGTGTCTCTTGTATGTGTGGGGGAAGCGGTGGTGCAGCGGTTAGCGTGCTCAGCTACAAACCCGGTAATGCGAGTTTGATTCCAAATCACGGCCAACATCAGTGAGGATTATCTGAACCGGTACTGGGCATCCCCGAGTTCGACTCAGCCTCAAATGAGTACCTGGTGCGGTGTGTACCTGCTTCAATATGGCCAACCATCCCCTCTCTGTGTGTACCACAGTCCTGGCCCTCAACAGGTGCCGCTGCTGTTGCTGCTGTTTCTACTCACTACTAAAAGCACTTGCCCCTACAGTTTGCTGCGCCTACACGGGTGACATTTGCCTTTATCTCAACCATGTGCAGATCCTCGGGTTGCCTCCAAGATGTATGATGGATGCAGCTCCTGACGGAATGCACTACTTTGGTGAGTTGAAGGGTGGGGCGAGCAACCGACCGGATTCAGTGTTAGGGTGTGGCCTGGAGCTGTTGGGGTGGCCATGGGGGGGGCCTCTTTGTATTTTCAATTCCTTGGGTGAGTGGGTGGGTAAATGGCTGTGTGGGAGAGTGGGTGGGTGGGTAAGTGGGTAGGTGGGCAAAGTGGTGGTTGGTGACTGTGTGTCTCTCCTGCTGTGCATGTCTCCTGCAGATCGTGTGGGCATGATGTTCTGCCCAGTCAAGAGAAGGGTGCCAGGGAGCTTGTCACTTCATGGGGCACTCAATAGCCACGACCCGGAGTTTGTTGATTTCGTCAGCTCCTGCCTGCGGTAAGAATCATCCCCCTCCCCCCTCCCCATGAGGATTTCCCCCACCAAGGTGATCAACGATCGCTCTCCTTCGATCACCAGGAAGATGTGGAGCTGAGTGAACCTGCCGATGACCAGTACCACCGGTGTTAAGATCGCCCTCTTTGGAGGCTCATTAAAGATTCTACTCGGCAGTGCGAGGCTCAGGGCATTTTTAGAGTACTGCGTATTGAAGGATTTCCGCTGCTACCACGACTACCGCTGCTGCCGTGCGTTCCTGGACCTCGTGGGAGAAGGGAAGGAACGTCAATGCTCTCACCACGCCTCATCATGTGCGCCGCGTGTGACCCCCGTGTGTCTCTCAACAGATGGGATCCGGATTGTCGCATGACGCCAGCGCAGGCGCTGGGTCACAGCTGGCTCCGGACCGCGGCCACCAGCACCACCAGCAACGCCACCACCACTGCTACTCCTGGCAGTGTACAGTGTTTTGGAGCTGCTGAGCGACGGTAAGCCACGATCTGCTTGTCAAATATTCAAGACAGTCCATAGGGAGGTGTGGAGCCCGGGGCAAGTCACAATTAAACCGGAAGTATTACTAATAATACAGGTTTGTTTCGGTTAGATCGCGTAGATATACGTGTGTTGTTAAACCCACCATCACCCACCACAGCCAATTAATAAGGTGTATCATCTTCTTGGTTCTTTCGGTAAAGTCACGTAGAAGGGAAGTAATAAAATAATACAAATAAAACATACTAAAATAATTCTCACGACGTTTCGGCCACAACGCAAGCAGCCGTCCTCAGGTGAAGATCAGGTCTGTCGGGGAGACAGCGTCTGAATCATCTAAACAAAATGTGACAATTAGTTACTAGATCAGCACACCAGTGTGTTGGAAAGTAAACCCACCACATTTACAATTCGAGTACAACATTTTGCCGGGGAGAATTGTGGAGAAATGTGATGTCATCATTTGTGAGCCAATCTGGTACGAAAGCCTACGTGTTAAAAAGACATTACGTCTGACACCGTGACATCGAAGCACAGGGCCGCCAGAAGCACGGTGCCCGGGGCGGTTTCCCCAGTACACCGTACCCGGCTCTATATTGATTACTACTACCCTGATTTAGCCAGCATGAGCCTCACTCAGTCTCAAGACTCTTTTTAATTAGAGTCCTGCCAAGTTGTTTGCAGTACAGAACAAATTTGCTTTTGTTACTGCTGCTATGCGATTCCTATTGAGTGATTTGGGGGTTCAATTTCTAACACTGCCGAGGATGTCCATCCAACACTGGTTGTGTGGCGTGTGTGTCAGGGTTCGGTTACGTGGAGGAAAATGCCAAACCCCAAGGAATGAAAGTTACATTTTAATGTACAATTTCATTGAGGGACTGTGTGTTGTCTTGGTGAGGTCTGGGGCTGTTTTTGTTGATGTTTTGCTGCCTTGCCCAAGTTTGTATTTAGTGTTGAAAAACTGGCAGGATTTTACGTACTTTGTGCTTATATGCTGAATTATTTTGTGACTTTCTTACATATTTACACGTTGCACTCATTTTCTTATGTTTGTTGTTGTAACTTGCTGACCTTGTGCCTCGACTGCATATCTGTGAAAGAAGAGCTTCATAGCTTATCGGATTCCTCTTCATCCAGTCTAAATAACACTGGTCAACAAAAAAAACATGTTTTTCTGGCCTGGACTTTTGCAGCTGTTTTAGACTAATTTCAGTATGCTGATTCCAAATCTTATCTCAGATTTGCTCGATCACATCTCATTTTTATGCTATCGGCATACCCCATTTTCATTGCTTTTATCTGAAATTAACTCTGTCACTTATGATTGCAAGTTGTTGCGAGTCAGTGACTGCTTTAGTGTTAAAATATGGTGCTGTATTTTTAGGATAGTGTGTTTATAATATCATTTTATGTAGATATCCACATTTATTTAATATTTTTCTTCTGCAGTTTTTATTGAAAGTGCAATATTTGAGATCTAAAAAACCTGATGTGATAGACAAAAACTGAAGCCAGATTTGGAATCAGCACCCCAAAATTACCTTAAACCCGTTGGAATACCTTATGCCAGAAAAAGTGTTGACCAGTGTAATTTTCCACATTCCACACGGAGAAAGTGGCCCAAGTTTGGGCATCAAACCCAGGTCCCTCTGACTGAGTTCCAGCCCTGCCGCCTGCAAACGAACACATGTACAGTTCAAACCCCACGTGTACATTCGGTTATATACAGATGTATTTTTATAATTGGTTTCTGGGTGAGGACAAATAATGAAGCAGCCATATATTTGCCATGTAGCCTTTCATCCAGTGTGATATCGCAAGACTAATGCCCATTTTGTAACCAGACCCACGATGGGCAAAGGTATGCTGTGTTACTGCAGCATCGTTATTAACCTGGTTAATCTATCTCCGCACGATGGTGGGGGGGGGGTGGGGGGAGTGCAATCTCTGCTGTAGCAGGAAGTTGGAACGGTGTCGTGCGCATCTCTTTACAGAGCGGAGCCGGCGCTGCCCCCATCCTCCGCGCTTGCCCAGGCCTCTAAATGGCTGACGGTTGTTGTGGAGGAAGAGGACACTCCGGTGGAGGAGCTGTTGGTGCAGGAGGAGGAGACCCTGGTGGAGGAGCTGGTGGTGCAGGAGGAGGAGACCCTGGTGGAGGAGCTGTTGATGCAGGAGGAGGAGACCCTGGTGGAGGAGCTGTTGGTGCAGGAGGAGGAGACCCTGGTGGAGGCGTTGGTGGTGCAGGAGGAGGAGACCCTGGTGGAGGAGCTGGTGGTGCAGGAGGAGGAGACCCTGGTGGAGGAGCTGGTGGTGCAGGAGGAGGAGACCCTGGTGGAGGAGCTGGTGGTGCAGGAGGAGGAGACCATGGTGGAAGAGCTGATGGTGCAGGAAGAAGAGATGAGGGGGGAGACAGAGGAGGTATGGACGAAGGAGCAGGAGGAGGAGATGGTGGTGCAGGTGGAGGAGACATTGGTGGAGAAGATGGTGGAGAAGGAGATGACAAGGAAAGAGGATCAGGTGATGGTGATGCAGGAGGAGAAGAGGAAGCGAGGGAGTCTGGCCCGCATAGCGAGAACCATCCGTTCACTCCTCCGACGCGTGCTGCTGTGTGGTGGCCGGTCCACCACACAGTAGAGGTGGTGGTGGTCACGGATCGTTGTGAACCACGACCACTATCACCATACCCACCACACACACCCTGCACCCATTCACCCCCCTGTAATACCCACCACACCACACACACCCTGCACCCACCCACCCCATGATGCCACCCCCACCACATTCCACAGGTTTTGGGTTATTTCAGGGATAAGGGGTTTAGAGGTTTCGGGATTTCGAGGGTTATAGGGTTTAGGTGTTGAGAGTGTCAGGGGTTGAGGGGATTCGAGAGTTAGAGGTTTAGAGGGTTAGGGTTTTCAGGGTAAAGGGGGTTCAGAGGGTTAGGGGTTTATAGGGTTTTGGGTTTACAGTGAGGGAAAAAAGTATTTGATCCCCTGCTGAGTTTGTACGTTTGCCCACTGACAAAGAAATGATCAGTCAATAATTTTAATGGTAGGTTTATTTGAACAGTGAAAGACAGAATAACAACAACAAAATCCAGAAAAACGCATGTCAAAAATGTTATAACTTGATTTGCATTTTAATGAGGGAAATAAGTATTTGACCCCTCTGCAAAACATGACTTAGTACTTGGTGGCAAAATCCTTGTTGGCAATCACAGAGGTCAGACGTTTCTTGTAGTTGGCCACCAGGTTTGCACAAATCTCAGGAGGGATTTTGTCCCACTCCTCTTTGCAGATATTCTCCAAGTCTTCTTGGTTCTTTCGGTAAAGTCACATAGAAGGGAAATAATAAAATAATAAAAATAAAACATAATAAACCAATTCTCACGACGTTTCGGCCACAACCTAAGCAGCCGTCCTCAGGTGAAAACCAGGTCTGTCGAGGCGACAGCGCCTGAATGAAACAGCACACGTGCTTGGAGCATATATAAGCTGGGTTGGAAGGGGGGAAAAGGGCGCCTTGACAAAAGAATATGCATATCAATAGCAATTTAGCATATTTATGGGAAATGCAGGTATGTGATTAGTACTACTTATGCCCGTGCATTATGCAGGATTAGCAGCATCAAAGGGAGGGGATAGGGGTAGCATTAATAAAGGGAAGGAGTGTTAATAGTATGTATCTGCAGTAACTAAAACCACCACGTAAACAACTAAAGTATAAACTACATAGTATCATCAGTATACTAAATATACTCTACAATAAGCTGAGTTACTAACAGTAAGTAATACATTACAATTCTATGTCGTAAAAAATATATAATATGCTTCCATCTAAACTTTATTCTCTTACATCACACGAGTCTACACCGTACTATATACTGCCATAGACAAACCCAACATTAAATTACATACTGTATTGCTATAAACCACCTTATACATTGTAATATTACACTATGTATTATTCTACCCACCCTAATGTATATCACACTGCTGTATATTGACTATACAATTACGATACTATATATTACTTTGTACATTGTATTAAGCATATAAATGTTATACTATTTGTTATTATACACTGTACCATTGACCGTCGTGTGAAAGATACTAAGAGGAAGCAACAAAATATGTCAATGGGTGAGTAGTGGGGAAACTTGCAGCGGAGCAAAGAATCCATTCCCTGCGGAGAATACAATGCCAGTGAGTGGAACGCGGTCTGAAAGTCACCGTAAACGTGAACACAATCAGTTAAGATCTGAAATGGTTTATTACGTCCTTCCAATGATTGCTAAGCCAGAATCCATCTTCTCGGTTGAAATTGTCTCTGTGTTTGTATATGTGGATCGCCTCATGAACGAATCTCTCATGGTAGCCAGATGGCTTGCAGAGAACCTCTGTCTTGGAGAAGTCAATATCATGTGAGCCCACTGAATTGTAACAGTGATCTGCCACGGCTGAGGTGTTTGTCCTACCGTGTTTCAAGTCTGCTTTATGTTCACGGATGCGGTCCGAGACATGTCGTTTGGTTTCTCCAATGTAACTGCTACCACAGAAGCAACTTAGTTTGTAGACGCCAGGGTACTGTATGTCTGGAACCACATCTTTTACAGACGGGACCAGATCACGGATTTTATGTACTGTGTTGATTTGGACCTGGATCTTGTGTTTTATCAGGATTTTGGAGATCTTTTTTGTGACCCCAGCAATGTACGGTAAGGTGATGGTCTTGAAAGGCTCCTCAACAGGATCCTTCTTGATGGTTGGAGTGATGGCTTTGCGGATTGTGTAGTCGGAGTAACCATTAGCCTGAAGAGCTTGGCGTACGTGTTTGAGTTCACTGGCAATGTGTTCCTGGTCGGATATGCATTGGGCTCTATGGTATAGAGTCTTGATGAGGGAATTCTTCTGGGATGGATGGTGGTGGGAATCCGGTTTTAGGGAAGCATCCGTATGGGTGGCTTTCCTGTAGACAGAGTGGCTCATTGAACCATCAGGTCTCATTTTAATTAGGACATCCAAAAAGGGTAGCTTGCCATCTTTTTCGACTTCCATGGTGAATCTGATGGCTGGGTGTATGGAATTGATGTAGTCGAGAAATTGGTCTAGAGCAGGCCGGCCATGTGGCCAGATGACAAAAGTGTCATCTACGTACCTCTTCCATAAGGTCGGGCATAGAGTGGCAGTCTGGATGGCGTCAGTCTCAAATTTCTCCATGAACACGTTGGCTACAACCGGAGATAGGGGGGAGCCCATTGGGGTGCCCTCAGTTTGCTTGTAGAAAGTTCCATTCCAGGTGAAGTATGTATTGGTTAAGCAGTGTCTCACCAGGGGGGGTACCCCAGCATTCAGTCATTGATGAACCAAGTCTTCAATTATTGCGATGGTGTCAGGTACAGGAACTTTGGTGAATAAGTAAACCACATCAAAACTGACAAGCAGGTCGTCTGGGGACAGGGAAATCCCCTTGATTGTCGATACCAGGTCAGTAGAGTTTAGTACCGCAGAGGTGGGTTTTCCAGTGAAAGGCCGTAGGATTTCAGACGAAAAACGAGCCAGTTTGTAGGTGGGGGAGTTGATAGTAGAGACAATGGGACGAAGAGGTGTATCTTCTTTACGTATATTTGGCAAGCCGTATAATCTTGGTGGCCTGGCTGCAGAAGGTTTCAACGAGAACTGTTTGGTCTGATCAATTAATGCGGTTGACGCAGAAATGATTTTGTTGGTTTTAGAGACGAGGCTGTTGGTGGGGTCTCTTTTTATTTTTGTATAGCTGCCATCGTTGAGTAGTTCTTGAATTTTGTTGTTGTATTCTATTTTGTCCATGATGACAGTGGCATTGCCTTTATCGGCTGAGAGGATGACAATGTCATCCCTCTTTTTTAATTGAGCTAATTCAAAACGCTCATCTTTGCTGATGTTGCTAGCTGGCATCTTAGCGTTTTTGAGGGTTGCAGAGATTTCAGATCTTGCTACGTCTGCAGCGATGTGACTCAGGCCCTTGAGAGCTACATCTACTCTAGCAATTATATCATTAACTGGTATGTGTCTAGGTGTGACTGCAAAGTTTAGTCCTTTAGCTAAAACGGATTTCAGACCTTCAGAAATAGAACTGTTACTGCGATTAATTACGACTTTGTTAACGTCTAACTTTTCAATGTGTGGGTCCGGTCTCTTGTTTGAGAGGCGGTTGAATTTGGAAATCAAGTTGTCCTTACATTTGGTCGACATAGCGGCAGCTGAAGAGGCAGTCATTTTGTCTACATATTCCCAATCCTATGTGGACATTGTTGCACTCAAAGATAAGTGTGATTTGTAGAGTGTCTTGTCTAACTGATCTAGATCGGTGCACGTAAGTCTGATTTTCTCTGAGATAATGCTAAACGAATTCTATCTAGAACTAGCTTAGCTCTTATCTCAGAGAAAATCAGACTTACGCGCACCGATCTAGATCAGTTAGACAAGACACTCTACAAATCACACTTATCTTTGAGTGCAACAATGTCCACATCGGATTGGGAACATGTAGACAAAATGACTGCCTCTTCAGCTGCCGCTATGTCGACCAAATGTAAGGACAACTTGATTTCCAAATTCAACCGCCTCTCAAACAAGAGACCGGACCCACACATTGAAAAGCTAGACGTTAATAAAGTCGTAATTAATCGCAATAACAGTTCTATTTCTGAAGGTCTGAAATCCGTTTTAGCTAAAGGACTGAACTTTGCAGTCACACCTAGACACATACCAGTTAATGATATAATTGCTAGAGTAGATGTAGCTCTCAAGGGCCTGAGTCACATCGCTGCAGACGTAGCAAGATCTGAAATCTCTGCAACCCTCAAAAACGCTAAGATGCCAGCTAGCAACATCAGCAAAGATGAGCGTTTTTAATTAGCTCAATTAAAAAAGAGGGATGACATTGTCATCCTCTCAGCCGACAAAGGCAATGCCACTGTCATCATGGACAAAATAGAATACAACAACAAAATTCAAGAACTACTCAACGATGGCAGCTATACAAAAATAAAAAGAGACCCCACCAACAGCCTCGTCTCTAAAACCAACAAAAGCATTTCTGCTTCAACCGCATTAATTGATCAGACCAAACAGTTCTCGTTGAAACCTTGTGCAGCCAGGCCACCAAGATTATACGGCTTGCCAAAGATACATAAAGAAGATACACCTCTTCGTCCCATTGTCTCTACTATCAACTCCCCCACCTACAAACTGGCTCGTTTTTTGTCTGAAATCCTACGGCCTTTCACTGGAAAAACCACCTCTGCGGTACTAAACTCTACTGACCTGGTATCGACAATCAAGGGGATTTCCCTGTCCCCAGATGACCTGCTTGTCAGTTTTGATGTGGTTTCCTTATTCACCAAAGTTCCTGTACCTGACACCATCGCAATCATTGAAGACTTGGTTCATCAAGGACTGAACGCTGGGGTACCCCCCCTGGTGAGACACTGCTTAACCAATACATACTTCACCTGGAATGGAACTTTCTACAAGCAAACTGAGGGCACCCCAATGGCCCCCCCCTATCTCCGGTTGTAGCCAATGTGTTCATGGAGAAATTTGAGACTGACGCCATCCAGACTGCCACTCTACGCCTGACCTTATGGAAGAGGTACGTAGATGACACTTTTGTCATCTGGCCACATGGCCGGCCTGCTCTAGACCAATTTCTCGACCACATCAATTCCATACACCCAGCCATCAGATTCACCATGGAAGTCGAAAAAGATGGCAAGCTACCCTTTTTGGATGTCCTAATTAAAAGGAGACCTGATGGTTCAATGAGCCAGTCTACAGGAAAGCCACCCATAGGGATGCTTACCTAAAACCGGATTCCCACCACCATCCATCCCAGAAGAATTCCCTCATCAAGACTCTATACCATAGAGCCCAATGCATATCCGACCAGGAACACATTGCCAGTGAACTCAAACACGTACGCCAAGCTCTTAAGGCTAATGGTTACTCCGACTACACAATCCGCAAAGCCATCACTCCAACCATCAAGAAGGATCCTGTTGAGGAGGCTTTCAAGACCATCACCTTACCCTACATTGCTGGGGTCACAAAAAAGATCTCCAAAATCCTGATAAAACACAAGATCCAGGTCCGATTCAACACAGTACATAAAATCCGTGATCTGGTCCCGTCTGTAAAATATGTGGTTCCAGACATACAGTACCCTGGCGTCTACAAACTAAGTTGCCTCTGTTGTAGCAGTTACATTGGAGAAACCAAACGACATGTCTCGGACCGCATCCGTGAACATAAAGCAGACTTGAAACACGGTAGGACAAACACCTCAGCCGTGGCAAATCACTGTTACAATTCAGTGGGCTCACATGATATTGACTTCTCCAAGACAGAGGGTCTCTGCAAGCCATCTGGCTACCATGAGAGATTCGTTCATGAGGCGATCCACATACACAAACACAGAGACAATTTCAACCGAGAAGATGGATTCTGGCTTAGCAATCATTGGAAGGACGTAATAAACCATTTCGGATCTTAACTGATTGTGTTCACGTTTACGGTGACTTTCAGACCGCGTTCCACTCACTGGCATTGTATTCTCCGCAGGGAATGGATTCTTTGCTCCGCTGCAAGTTTCCTACACCTACTCACCCATTGACATATTTCGTTGCTTCCTCTTAGTATCTTTCACACGACGGTCAATGGTACAGTGTATAATAACAAATAGTATAACATTTATATGCTTAATACAATGTACAAAGTAATATATAGTATCGTAATTGTATAGTCAATATACAGCAGTGTGATATACATTAGGGTGGGTAGAATAATACAGTGTAATATTACAATGTATAAGGTGGTTTATAGCAATACAGTATGTAATTTAATGTTGCGTTTGTCTATGGCAGTATATAGTACGGTGTAGACTCGTGTGATGTAAGAGAATAAAGTTTAGATGGAAGCATATTATATATTTTTTACGACGTAGAATTGTAATGTATTACTTACTGTTAGTAACTCAGCTTATTGTAGAGTATATTTAGTATCTTCTTAGGTTTTTTCCGGTAAAGTCACGTAGAAAGTAAAATAAAATAAAAACAAAAATCACGACGTTTCGTGATTTTACGTGATTCGACGTGACTTTACCGAAAAAACCTAAGAAGATGATTCCTTGCAGTCACGAAAGCTTCAAATCTATATTTAGTATACTGATGATACTATGTAGTTTATACTTTAGTTGTTTACGTGGTGGTTTTAGTTACTGCAGCTACATACTATTAACACTCCTTCCCTTTATTAATGCTACCCCTATCCCCTCCCTTTGATGCTGCTAATCCTGCATAATGCACGGACATAAGTAGTACTATTCACATACCTGCATTTCCCATATCCCCTCCCTTTGATGCTGCTAATCCTGCATAATGCACGGGCATAAGTATTACTAATCACATACCTGCATTTCCCATAAATATGCTAAATTCCTCTTGATATGCATATTCTTTTGTCAAGGCGCCCTTTTCCCCCCTTCCAACCCAGCTTATATATGCTATAAGCACGTGTGCTGTTTCATTCAGACGCTGTCGCCTCGACAGACCTGGTTTTCACCTGAGGACGGCTGCTTGCGTTGTGGCCGAAACGTCGTGAGAATTGTTTTATTATGTTTTATTTTTATTATTTTATTACTTCCCTTCTACGTGACTTTACCGAAAGAACCAAGAATATGAATCCCTGCAGTCACGAAAGCTTTAAATCGAAAAATTCTCCAAGTCATTAAGGTTTCGAGGCTGACGTTTGGCAACTCAAACCTTCAGCTCCCTCCACAGATTTTCTATGGGATTAAGGTCTGGAGGCTGGCTAGGCCAGTCCAGGACCTTAATGTGCTTCTTCATGAGCCACTCCTTTGTTGCCTTGGCCGTGTGTTTTGGGTCATTGTCATGCTGGAATACCCATCCACGACCCATTTTCAATGCCCTGGCTGAGGGAAGGAGGTTCTCACCCAAGATTTGATGGTACATGGCCCCGTCCATCGTCCCTTTGATGCGGTGAAGTTGTCCTGTCCCCTTAGCAGAAAAACACTCCCAAAGAATAATGTTTCCACCTCCATGTTTGATGGTGGGGATGGTGTTCTTGGGGTCATAGGCAGCATTCCTCCTCCTCCAAACACGGCGAATTGAGTTGATGCCAAAGAGCTCCATTTTGGTCTCATCTGACCACAACACTTTCACCCAGTTGTCCTCTGAATCATTCAGATGTTGTAACAGTGGTCTGCCACGGCTGAGGTGTTTGTCCTACCGTGTTTTAGATCAGCTTTATGTTCACGAATGCGGTCTGAGATGTGTCGTTTGGTTTCCCCAATGTAACTGCTACCACAGAGGCAACTTAGTTTGTAGACGCCAGGGTACTGTATGTCTGGAATCACATCTTTTACAGACGGTACCAGATCACGGATTTTATGTACTGTGTTGAATCGGACCTGGATCTTGTGTTTAATCAGGATTTTGGAGATCTTTTTTGTGACCCCAGCAATGTAGGGTAAGGTGATGGTCTTGAAAGGCTCCTCAACAGGATCTTTCTTGATGGTTGGAGTGATGGCTTTGCGGATTGTGTAGTCGGAGTAACCATTAGCTTTAAGAGCTTGGCGTACGTGTTTGAGTTCACTGGAAATGTGTTCATGGTCGGAGATGCATTGGGCTCTATGATATAGAGTCTTGATGAGGGAATTCTTCTGGGATGGATGGTGGTGGGAATCCGGTTTTAGATAAGCATCCGTGTGGGTGGCTTTCCTGTAGACAGAGTGGCTCATTGAACCATCAGGTCTCCTTTTGATTAGGACATCCAAAAAGGGTAGCTTGCCATCATTTTCGACTTCCATGGTGAATCTGATGGCTGGGTGTATGGAATTGATGTGGTCGAGAAATTGGTCTAGAGCAGGCCGGCCATGTGGCCAGATGACAAAAGTGTCGTCTACGTATCTCTTCCATAAGGTCGGGCGTAGAGTGGCAGTCTTAACCGAGAAGATGGATTCAGGCTTAGCAATCATTGGAAGGACGTAATAAACCATTTCGATACACATTAGGGTGAGTTAAATAATACATAGTGTTATATTAAAATGTATAAAGTATAGGGTGGTTTACAGCAATACAGTATATAATTTAATGTTGGGTTTATCTATGGCAGTATATAGTACTGTATATGCTAAGAGAATAAAGTTTAGATGGAAGTATATTATATACTTCTTACGACGTAGAATTGTAATTTATTATTTGTTGTTAGTAACTCAGCTTATTGTAGAGTATAGTAAGTATCAGTTTATATTTTAGTTTTTTTTTTTTATGTAGTTTTCACTTTGGTTTTCTACGTGGTTGTTTGGCAAATGCAGCTACATATCACTAACATTCCTTTCCTTTATTAACGCTGTTCCTTGCGCCCCCCCGTGGTGCTGTTGATCCTGCATAATGCATGGGCATAATGCGACTTTGAAACCCCTCCGCCCACCTCCTATGCATTGCCCATTGGTATGCTAAATTCCTCTTCATATGCACATTCTTTTGTTAAGGCGCTCCTCCTCGCTACACCTATATAAGCTCCTAGCTTGATAATGTTCTCATTCTTCGCCTGAGGACGGCTGCTTGCGTTGTGGCCGAAACGTCGTGAGAATTGTTTTATTATGTTTTATTTTTATTATTTTATTACTTCCCTTCTACGTGACTTTACCGAAAGAACCAAGAAGATGAATCCCTGCAGTCACGAAAGCTTTAAATCGAAAAATTCAGATGTTCATTGGCAAACTTCAGACGGGCATGTATATGTGCTTTCTTGAGCAGGGGGACCTTGCGGGCGCTGCAGGATTTCAGTCCTTCACGGCGTAGTGTGTTACCAACTGTTTTCTTGATGACTATGGTCCCAGCTGCCTTGAGATCATTGACAAGATCCTCCTGTGTAGTTCTCACCTCCACGAGGTGAGATCTTGCATGGAGCCCCAGGCCGAGGGAGATTGACAGTTATTTTGTGTTTCTTCCATTTGCGAATAATCGCACCAACTGTTGTCACCTCATCGCCAAGCTGCTTGGCGATGGTCTTGTAGCCCATTCCAGCCTTGTGTAGATCTACAATCTTGTCCCTGACATCCTTGGAGAGCTCTTTAGTCTTGGCCTTGGTGGATAGTTTGGAATCTGATTGATTTCTTCTGTGAACAGGTGTCTTTTATACAGGCAACAAGCTGAGATTAGGAGCACTCCCTTTAAGAGTGTGCTCCTAATCTCAGCTCGTTACCTGTATAAAAGACACCTGGGAGCCAGACATCTTTCTGATTGAGAGGGGGTCAAATACTTATTGCCCTCATTAAATGCAAATCAATGTATAACATTTTTGACATGCGTTGTTCTGGATTTTGTTGTTGTTATTCTGTCTCTCACTGTTCAAATAAACCTACCATTAAAATTATAGACTGATAATTTCGTTGTCAGTGGGCAAACGTACAAAATCAGCAGGGGATCAAATACTTTTTTCCCTCACTGTAAGGGTTTAGGTTAAGGGTTCAGTGGGTTAGAGGTTTGGGGGTTTATGGGTTAGGATTTTAGAGGGTGATGGGTTTAGACCGTTATGGTTTTAAGGGTAAAGGGGTTTTGAGGGTTGGGTTTTAGAGGGTTACAGTTTAGAAGGATATGGGTTTAAAGGGTTCTCGGTTTAGATAATTAGGTGTTTAGAGGATTTATGGGGTTTGATTGTTAAAGGGTTAGTGGTTTAGAGGGTTAGGAGTTTATAAGGTTATGGGCTTAGGGGTTTAGAGGTTTTGGGTGTTTCAAGGGTTATGATGTTTCGGGGTTGAGTATGTTAGAGGTTGAGGGGTTTAGAGGGTTAGGGTTTTCGGTGTATTTGGGTTAGGATTTAAAAGGGTGAGTTTAGACGGATATGGTTTTAAGGGTAAAGGGGTTGAGTTTAGAAGGTTATGGGTTTAGAGGGTTTGGGGTTTAGAGAGTTGGGTGTTTAGAGGTTTAGAGGGTTCATGGGTTTTGATTGCTCGGTGTATTGGTTTACAAGGTTAGGAGTTTTAGAAAGTTATGGGTTTAGAGGTTTTGATGTTTAGTGGATTACGGTTTTACAGGTTTAGGGGTTTCGACGGTTTGGGGTTTATAAGGTTAAGGGTTTAGGCAGTTAAGAGTGTTGGGGGTTTATGGGTTGCCGTTTTATAGGGTGAGGTGTTTAGACGGTTGGGGTCTTAAGGGGAAAGTCCTTCAGAGGATGTGGTGTTTAGAGGGTTAGAGTTTAGAACGTTTTGAGTTTAGAGGGTTTAGAGAGTTACATGTTTAGAGGTTTATAGGTTTTAGAGGGTTAGGGGTTTAGAGAGTTACGTGTTTAGAGGTTTATGGGTTTCAATTGTTGGATGTTGAATGGTTTAGATGGTTAGAAGTTGAGGAGGTTATAAGGGTATGTGTTTAGGGGTTTAGAGGTATCGGGGTTTCAAGGGTTAGTTATTTACAGTGTTAGGGGTTTAGTGGTTTGAGAGTTGAGGGTTAACACCTAGACCAGGGGTCGGCAACCAAAATAACAAGAAGAGCCATTTCTTTCCAATTCGGTACAAAATTCAGTATTTCAAGAGCCGCAATGCACCTGAGTACATACTGTACATACGTACATATCGTCAAGAAGCAGCCCGCAAAGAGCCGCATGCGGCTCCGGAGCCGTAGGTTGCCGACCCCTGACCTAGACTTTCACAACTAATATTGTCCGTAATAAAGTGGGTTTTTTTCGTTAGTCTCCAACACTTAATGGCACTTTTTGTTGATGTGACATATTTTACTAATTGGCTGTTGCGGGTGGTGGTTGGTTTAACGACACGTTTATATTTACATAATCTAACAAAAAAACCCTTTATGGGTTTAGAGGGTTACGGGTTTAGTGGATTATGTGTTTAGAGGGTTAGCATTTTAGGGGCATAGGTGTTTTAAGGGTTATGCGTCTAGAGGGTTCGTTCTTTAGAGGGTTGGGGTTTAAATGTGTTGGGATTAGGTTACGGATTTATGGTTTTAGAAGGTTAGGGTTTCAAGGTTTAGAGGGTTAGGGATTCAGAGGGTTTAGAGGGTTTGGTTATTAATGGCTTAGACGGTTAGGGTTAAAAGAATAAGGGGTTTAGAGAGCGAGGGTTTTGGTGGGTTAGGGTTTTAAGGGTAAAGGGGTTGAGGGTTAGGGGTATAGGAATTTAGAGGGTTAGGGGTTGAGATGGTTAAGGTTTTGGGGGTTTAGAGGTTAAGCTTTTAGAGGGCGAGGGGTTTAAAGATTAGGGTTGTAAGGGTAAAGGGGTTGAGAGGGTTAGCGGTTTAGATGGTTATGGATTTAGATAGTTAGGGGTTTAGAGGGTTTTAATTGTTCGAGGTTTAGTGGTTAAGGTCTCTGTGCGAGTCCAACAGGTTTGTATGAGTCTATGGTAAGATAAAAAGAGTTCAGTTTAATTTGTATATTTCGAAACAGTTTGTTTACCTTTCCTGTGATGTTTTTGTATTGTATTTTTGTTGTTATTTTCTGACCCACCCGATTGGACGTCTGTGAAAACAGATCGTTATAGCTCATCAGATTGATCCAGTATGAATAAATATTCAAATTCTAATTCTATTGACCTCTGTGCGAATATATGGATTTCTGTGAGTTTTTGGGCCTTTGAGTGTATGGATCTCTGTGCGAGGCGATGGGTCTCTGTGCATGTCTATCGGTCTCTGTGAGTATGGGGTCGCTGTGTGAGTCTGAGTGTCTGTAGGAATGTATGGGTCTCTGTTGGAGTCTATGGGTTTCTGGGTATGGTTGTTTGTGCGAGTCTTACATGCACAAATTTAACTTAAAATGGCCATTGAGGGTTAGGGAATCCAAGTTGAATATTAAGTTCCCTGCAGTGCAAGCCAGCTCTCTAGTCGTGTCATCAAACAGCCCCTTCAAATCTTTAACAATAAAATAGACTTACTCCAGGAAATCCACACTGAGTCACAGTCGGGTCCTGAATTGTTTTTTTTTTTAAGTTTTCGACGAATGAATGATGAGTTCTTACACAAGTGGGGGAAACCGGAGAACCCGGAGAAAACCCATGCGTGCGAGGGTGAAACACTCTATCCCTGTACAGGTGAAGATGGCGATTAGTCCACTTGCTCTACTGCCTTCTCCTGGCGAGTCAGGTTATGGCACCTCGACGCCCACGGGAAGGTGATTTGCCAACATCATTGTGCGGTGATTCACCAACCCTCGCTACCTTCCACAGTGCTGGATTAGAGACGTGCGCTACCAACACCAGGCGAATGATAACAATAATAACTTTCTACTTCTAACTTGATAACAATAGGCGAAAAATAACAACAGGCAAATGATAACGACAGGCGAACAGTAATTATTATTTCCACTTAGAACTTGATAACAATAATTATTTCTACTTTTAACGAAATAACAATTATTTCTACTTATAACGTGATTACAATAATAATAACTATTTCTACTTTTAACTTAATAACAGGCGAATGATAACAGGCAAATTAAAAAAAACAGGCACCACATCTACGCCTCTACATAAGGAACGAAACAGGTGAATGTCTCCACAAATCTGGCTGTTGCCTGATGAATCTAGTTGTAATTACTGGCGAAACGTCGTACTCAGATTGTAAATGTTGTGGCTTGACTCTCCAACACACCGTGAGCTGTACTAGTTACAAATTGGCATGTTCTGCGTACGTGACAACCCTTACTAGTTGGCTGTGTCGGGTGGTGGTGGGTTTTAACGACACATTTATATATTTACGCGATCTAACCCAAAAAAGAAACCTCTATTATGGATGATATTGGTCGCGAAAGTCTACGTGTTAAACAAACCCGAAGGAATCAGAGGAAAATCGACGTGACCACGGGAGAAGATGCAAACTCCAAAAATACAGACATCAGGGTTGGGGTCAAAAATACGAATTCCAATAAACCAGTTTAACACGTCGACTTTCGCGAGGGAGTTTGCATCTCGCCACTGTGGCGCCTCATTCTCTGACTCACCCACCCACTAAACTACGAAAGCCACCCACACACTCACTCACCCACTCACCCTGCCACCCACTCAACTGCTAACTCACTCGCTCAAGCACACACACAGCCACTCAAGAACATACCTGTGCACCCACCTACACACCCACTCATTAACTCAACGACCCACCCACCAACCCACTCACTCACTCACTCTAGACTCCACTCACCCACCCACTCACCTATTCACTCCCCCACTCACACACCCACCCATCCACCCACCCACTCACCCACCCATCCACCCACCCACTCACACACTCACACACTCACTCACCCACCAACCCAACCACCCACTCAATCAATTACCCACCAACCACTCACCCACCCAATAAACGAAAACTGAACTATTTCTCATTGTACCAGCTAAGGCCCACAGAGCTATATAGATCTTTTTCAAAAGCGACCTTGTTACAAATTACAGGTAAACAAAGTGGCTTATCACATATACATTTATTGCAGCCAAATCCTCTGAATGCAAGTTTATTCTCAATGCAGATGTAAAACCCCGATGACCCGGAGAAAAATCCACGTGACCACAGGGAGAAGATGTAAACTCGAAATATACAGGCGGCAGGGTCGGGATCAATTCCATGACCTCCTGTATACTATGCAAGGTAGTTAACATCTCACTACCGTGGTGCCCCATTCTCTGACTCACTCACCCACCCACTCGCACACTAACTTCCCCACTCAACCTCCTACACTAACTTACTCACCCACCTACCAGCCACTCACCCAAACACCCACCCATTCACCTACTGGCTCGCACCACTTACTCAAATACCCATCCACTCACACAATGACCCAGCCACTGACTCGAACACCCACCAGCTTACCCACCCAACCCCCATTCAACCACCCAACCACCAACCCACCCATTCACTCACTCACCCACGAAACAAAAACTAAACTGTTATTATTTTACCAGGTAAGGCCCACATGGCTATATAGATCTTTTTCAAAAGCGACCTTGTTACAAATGACAGGTTAACTAAGTGGCTTATCACATACACATGCATTGCAGCCAAATCCTCTGAATGCAAGTTTATTCTCAATGCAGAGCGAAAACTCAGTGGACCTGGAAAAAATCCACACGACCACGAGGAGAACAAGCACAATCAAATATACTCGATTCGATCCCGACAGGGTCGGGATCGAATCGACAACCTCCTGTATACTAGGTGAGGAAGTTACCATCTCACCACCGTGGCACTCCATTCTCTGACTCACTCACTCAAACACCCACCCATTCACCTATTCACGCACACCACTTACTCAAATACCCACCCCTCTCACTCAATAACCCATCCACTCACTCATGAACCCACTGAAGCACTCACCCATACAAAAACCCACTCACCCACTCACTTACCGACTCACTCACCCATGAAATCGCACACCCATCTTCTCAACCACTCAGCCAGCCACCCACTCAATCTCGTACCCACTAACTCTCTCACTTCCTCACCAACCTACCAACCCACCAGCGACGTGCGGTCAGGGAAGGCAGAGCCTCACCTGTCATACTCCAATGACAATAGTTGTTATGAAAAGTAAAAAAAAGAGAATAATAAAAGAAAAATTAAGATTTTTCCACTGATCTGTGTTATAAATGTCATTTCTGTATGATTCCAATCATTTTTATAGTCAAAATCGCCAAATTTGCGGAGCTCCGCTGCAAATACAGGAAGAGACGAGAGGTGAGGCAGCGACGAGCTCAGCCTCCCCTGATTACGCAACCCCTCAGTAACTGGATGGAGCGCGCGCAATAAGCGCGTGCCTGTTACTATCACAGTATGTCACCAATGTAATGTTTGTAGACCCCTTCATTTCATGTCCTCGCCTTCCATACTCCAGGTAACATATTTCACGTATGTGTATAAAGATATTTAGGCTCGCTGGTCTCGTCATGAAACTGCAATGAAAAAGCACCAGGGGAGGCAGCCATCACATTTGCCTCACTGAGGGTGATGCGTCTAACACGCCCCCCTCCGTGAGGCCACGTCCCCCTCAGTGTGTGAATCTGGCTCTGACACAAGCCAGTGCCTCCCCAGCCATTGACCTCACCACACGTCACTGCAACCCACCCACCCACCCCCTCACTCAACCACCCACCCAGTCGATCATCCACCCACTAACACTCACCCACCCAACAACTCACTAACCCACCCAGCACTCACTCACCGAGCCAGTCAATCTCTAACCCACCAACTCACTTTTAAACTGACTCTCTCAACTACAACTCACCCAGTCACTAACCCACTCACTTAATTTATAACCCACCCACTACCCACGTAACCTCCTACCCACACTCACTCATCCACAAACCCACTCACCCCCTCACTCATCCATCCACTCACATACTCACCTACTCACCCAGTCACATACACATCCACTCACCATGCCACCCACTCAATTTCTAACCCACCCACTCGCCCAACCACTCTCTCAGCAACTCACCCACTAACCACGTAATTATTCACCCACCCACCCATCACTCAACCACCCAATAATTCAACCACCAAAACATTCCACCACCCACTAACTCAACCACCCACTACCACCCACTAACTCAACCACCGAGCCACTCACACTCACCCACTCACCCACCCACCCATCCACTCACCCGCCCACTCACCAACACACTAAACTAAATCTAAATTGTGGTTATTTTACCAGGTAAGGCCGACAGAGCTAAACATCTTTTTCAGAAATTACC
The DNA here is from genome assembly GCF_964198595.1 of Lampetra fluviatilis. Classification (NCBI taxonomy): domain Eukaryota; kingdom Metazoa; phylum Chordata; class Hyperoartia; order Petromyzontiformes; family Petromyzontidae; genus Lampetra; species Lampetra fluviatilis. The sequence goes on from NC_136352.1 coordinate 24,284, forward strand.
TGGTTAAAAGTTATAGGTCAACGAAGTGGCTTATGACATGTATTGCAGCCAAATCCTATAAATTCTTGTTGATTTTAAATGTGGAGGGAAATATACAGGTGTCAGGGTCGGGATCAAACCCACAACCTTCTGCATACCAGGCGAAGTAGTTAACATCTCGCCACCGTGGTGCCTCACTCTCCAACTCACCCACCCACTAGCACACGAACTCACCTCCCATATTCACACACCCATCTCCCCAAAAACTCAACCACCCGCACATTCACGCAACAATCCACTCACCCACCCACTCACTTATTCACCCACCCACTAAACCATGCACTTATCCACTCACCTATTCATCCACCCACTCACACACCCATTAAGCAACCCACCCACTTACCCTGCCACCCACTCAATCTCTAACCGACTCACTCACCCAGCCACGCAATCTCGAACCCACCAATTCACTAATCCTCTCACCAACTCACCAACCCACCTCTCACCCACTCCCACACCCACTCACGCGCTGACCCACCCACTCACTCACCTCAACCATTCACAAACCCACCCACCCACTCATTCACCCAACCACCCACCACCCACTCAATCTCTAAACCCATTCACCCACCCACCCACCCACTCAGCCACCCACTAACTCACCCAATCAATCTCTAACCCACTCACCTACCCACCCACCCACTCACCCAGCCACTCACCCAACCACTCGTCTATTCACTCCCAAACAACACACCCACTCACGTCACCCATGGCTTACCCTATCACCCACAATCTCTAACACACTCACTCACCTACTTCCTCAATCACTGACCCACACTCACAGACCCACCCAGTTAATCACCCACTCTATATGTAGTCCTTACCTCTTCTGGTAATGTGAGATATTCTTTTACCAACTAAGGCCCACTGAGCTATAAAGATTGTTTTCAGAAGCATCCTCGCCACAAATGATAGTTCAACAAAGTCGCTGTATACATTTATTGCACCCAATTCCTCTTATTACATGTTTCTAAATGTGGAGTGAAATATACAGGCGTCAGGGTCGGGATCGAACCCACAACATTCTGCATAGTAGGCGAGGTAGTTAACATCTTGCCACCGTGGCGTTCAATTCTTTGACTCACCCACTCAACTACTAAAGCCACCCACTAACCGACTCACAAACCCACTCACCCTGCCACGCACTCAATTTCTAACCCACTCACTAAGCCACTCATCCACGCACCCACCTGCACATGCACTCACTAACTCACTCACCCAACAACCCACCCATTAACTCACCCACCCACTCCCTGACCAACTCACGCACCAACCCACCCACTCACACTGTGACCTACTCCATATCGAACCCAACAACTCACTCACCCAGCCCCTCACCTACTAACCTAACCACCCACCAACTCACTCACCCACATACGCACTCAAATACCCACTCACCCAACTGTAAACACATTTTTTTTTACAAGGTAAGGCCCACAGAGCTATACAGATCTTATTCAGAAGCAACGTGGCCACAAAAAACCCAGAGGCCTCGGAGAAAAATCCATGAACCACGAGGAGAACATGCAAACTCCAAATATACAGGCATCAAGATCGAGACCGAACCCACAACCTCCTGTACAAAAGGTAAGGTAGTTAACATCTCGCCACCATGGGGCTCCACTCTCTGACTCGCAGCCACCCACTCACCTACCCATTCAGCCACATACCCATTCAGCCACATACCCATTCAGCCACATACCCATTCAGCCACATACCCATTCAAAGACCCACACACCTTGCTAACCACTTACCTACGCACCCACCTACACACCCACTCACTGACTCACTCAACAATTCATTCACCCATTCACTCACCATTTCAGTCCCCCAATCATACACCCACCCATCCACCCACTCCATCTCTAACTCACACACTCACCAGTCCACCCACTCACCCAGCCACTTACCTACTCACCAACTCACCCTGCCACCTACTCGACCTGCAACAGACCTACCGACCCAACGAGCCCCCTAAACTAAACTACTTTTTATTTCACCAGGTAAGGCCCATTGAGCTATATAGATCCTTTTCAGAATAGACCTGTGAACAAATTATAGATAAACGAAGTGGCTTATCACATAGACATTTATTGCAGCCAAATCCTCTAAACGCATGTTGATTCTAAATGCAGAGGGGAAAACCCGGAGGACCTGCAGCAAAATCCACGCGACCATGTGTAGAACATGCAAACTCCAAATATACAGGCGACAGGGTCAGGATCGAATCCACAACCTCCTGTATACCAGGCGAGGCAGTGCACGTCTCACCACCTTGATGCCTCACTCTCTGACTCACCCATCCAATCACTCACACGCTAACGTACCCACTCAACCTCCCACATCAACTCACCCACCCACTCGCTGACCCCACTCAGTCAACAACTCACCCACCCACCCAACCACTCACTCCGTTAACCACTTTCTCACCCACCCACTCACCCTACGACCACTCACCAAGCTACACACTCACCTACCAACACACCATTCACTTGCTCACCCACCTACTTACTCACCCAACCACTAACTGACCAACTCACCCACCCACAAACTCACGAACAAAAAACACACCCACTCAACCCATCGCTCACCCAACCCCTCACTCACCCACTTACTGAATCACCCACCCACCCACTCACCCAACCACCCACTCAATCTCTAAACCACACACAAACCCTGCTACTGACTCAATCTCTTAACCAAAGCTCATAAACCCACCCATCCACTCACTCACCCAGTGACTAACCCACTCACTCGATTTCTAACCCATCCATTCACGCACTACCCACCTAACCTCCTACCCACACACACTCACCCACCCACACATCCATGCACCCACTCACTCAACCATCCACTCACTAACTCACCCAGCCGTGCACCTACTCACTCACCCACTTTCAGATCCACTCACCCTGCCACCTACTCAATTTATAACCCACCTACTCTCACCCACCCACCCAGCCAACCACCCGCCTACTCCCTCAGCCACTCAGCTACTCACCCACTACCACCGTAATTATTGACCCACCCACTAATTTCACTAATTTAATCACCTACTAACGTAACAACCCACAAACTCAACCACTGAGTTACTCGAACTTACCCACTCACAAAGCCACCCACTAAATCTCAAACCCACACTGATGCACTCACCCACCCACCCACTCACCAACACCCTTAACTAAAAAAAAAAAATTCCCCAGGTAAGGCCCACTGAGCTATATAGATTGTTTTGAGAAGCAGGGTTTGGATCGAACCTACGAACTTAAAAATACCAGGCAAGATAGTTAACAATTTGCCAACATGGCACTCCACTCTCTGACTCTCCCACCCACGATAACACACACTCAAACACCCACCCACTAACTCAACCATCCATTCATTCAACCACCGAGCCAAGCACGCACTCACCCACTCACCAAGCCACCCACTCAATCTATAGCCCACACTCACTCACCCCACCACTGACCTACTACCCATCAAACTATTCTTAGGTTTTTTTCGGTAAAGTCACGTGGGTAAAAAAATGTAAATTAATAAAAGTAAAATAAAACACCCATCAAACATCGCACTCACTCATCCACTCACCCACCCAGCCACTCCTCTGCACACTAAATGAAAATTACGCTTTTTTATTTTACCAGGTAAGGCACTCAGCTATATAGATATTTTTCAAAAACCATTTGACCACAAATATTCAACTCAATTAAGTGGCTTTTCACGTATAAAGTTATAGCAGCCAAATTCTATAATTGCATGTTTTTAAATGTGGAGGGAGAACCCGGAGCACCTGGAGAAAATTCCACGCGACCATGGGGAGAACATGCAAATATACAGGTGTCAGGGTCGGGATCGACCTCACGACCTCCTGTATAAAAGGCGAGGTAGTTAACAGCTCGCCACCACGGCACTCCACCCACTCACCCATTCAAAACCACCCACCAACCCACTCACAAACCCACTCACCCTGCCACCCACTCAATCTCTAATCCACTCACTCAACAATTTACTCACCCACTCACCTACTCAACTAATCACACCCCCACTCACACACCCACCCATTAACCCACTCAATCTCTAACCTACCCACCAAATCACTCAATAACCCACCTACCCACTCACCCACCCAATGAACTAAATTAAACAATATTTTTTTATTTTACCAGAAAAGGTTCAGATCAGAGGTACGGGTACCCGTTCCCTACCCGTACCCGTACCCTACCCAAAATGAGTGACAAACGGTTACTCACCAGTGACTCACGGCCTATCCGTACCCGTACCCGGCCGCCCAGGGTCGCAAACGGTTACCCGTACCGTACCCGGCCGGGTACGGGTAGCCGGGTATCGGGTAGGGTACGGGTATCGGGTACCCGGTTGCGACCTCTGGTTCAGATAACTAAATTAATATTTTTCAGAAGTGACCTGGTTACAAATGATAGGTTAACGAAGTGGATTATCATGGAGACATTTATTGCAGCCACATCCTCTAAATGAACGTTGATTTAAAATATGGAGAGAAAACCGGGAGGACCCGGAGAAAAATCCACACGACCACAGAGAGAACATGCCAACTCCAAATATACAGGTGGAAGGGATGGGATCTAATTCACAAAATCCTGTATACTAGGCGAGGTAGTTAACATCTCGCCACCGTGGTGCCTCACTCTTTGATTCACCCACGCACCCAATCACACACTAACAACTCACCTGCTCAACCTTCGATATTCACTCACCCACCCACTAACTGACTCACCCACCCACTCACCCAACAATCTACTCACCCGCCCACTAACCTATTCACTCAACCCCTCACTCACCCACTCCCCCACACAATATCGCACTGACCTACCCACGCACTCACTCACACAGTCATTCACTAATTCACCCGCCCACCACCCACTCACCTATTCACCCACCTACTCAACCATCCACCCACTCATGCTCCCATACACTCACTTACTTATCCAGGCACTCACCCACTCACCCACCGACTTAATCACCCATTAAGCCACTCACCCACTCACCCTCCCAATCACCTAGTTACCCACCCACTCAATCTCTAACCCACCAATTTTCTCATCCACTCACCAACCCACCTCTAACCCACTCCCTCACCTAATAAATAACTTCAAACCATTCACTCACCCACCCACCCACTAATTCACACAATCTCCCACCACCCACTCAATCTCTAACCCACACCCACCTACTCACTCACCCAACGACTCACTCAACAATCCACTCCTTCCATTCAACACACCCACTTCTCTAACACACTCACTCACCTACTCCCTCACCCACCGACTCACCCACCGACTCACCCACCGACTCACCCACCGACTCACCCACCGACTCACCCACCGACTCACCCACCGACTCACCCACCGACTCACCCACCGACTCACCCACCGACTCACCCACCGACTCACCCACCGACTCACCCACCGACTCACCCACCGACTCACCCACCGACTCACCCACCGACTCACCCACCGACTCACCCACCGACTCACCCACCGACTCACCCACCGACTCACCCACCGACTCACCCACCGACTCACCCACCGACTCACCCACCGACTCACCCACCGACTCACCCACCGACTCACCCACCGACTCACCCACCGACTCACCCACCGACTCACCCACCGACTCACCCACCGACTCACCCACCGACTCACCCACCGACTCACCCACCGACTCACCCACCGACTCACCCACCGACTCACCCACCGACTCACCCACCGACTCACCCACCGACTCACCCACCGACTCACCCACCGACTCACCCACCGACTCACCCACCGACTCACCCACCGACTCACCCACCGACTCACCCACCGACTCACCCACCGACTCACCCACCGACTCACCCACCGACTCACCCACCGACTCACCCACCGACTCACCCACCGACTCACCCACCGACTCACCCACCGACTCACCCACCGACTCACCCACCGACTCACCCACCGACTCACCCACCGACTCACCCACCGACTCACCCACCGACTCACCCACCGACTCACCCACCGACTCACCCACCGACTCACCCACCGACTCACCCACCGACTCACCCACCGACTCACCCACCGACTCACCCACCGACTCACCCACCGACTCACCCACCGACTCACCCACCGACTCACCCACCGACTCACCCACCGACTCACCCACCGACTCACCCACCGACTCACCCACCGACTCACCCACCGACTCACCCACCGACTCACCCACCGACTCACCCACCGACTCACCCACCGACTCACCCACCGACTCACCCACCGACTCACCCACCGACTCACCCACCGACTCACCCACCGACTCACCCACCGACTCACCCACCGACTCACCCACCGACTCACCCACCGACTCACCCACCGACTCACCCACCGACTCACCCACCGACTCACCCACCGACTCACCCACCGACTCACCCACCGACTCACCCACCGACTCACCCACCGACTCACCCACCGACTCACCCACCGACTCACCCACCGACTCACCCACCGACTCACCCACCGACTCACCCACCGACTCACCCACCGACTCACCCACCGACTCACCCACCGACTCACCCACCGACTCACCCACCGACTCGCCCACACACCCACTCAGTTAATCACTGTGTAGTCCTCACCTCTTCCAGTATTGTGAGATATTCTTCCTCCAGCGGTATCTTCACGACAACGCCCTGGGGGGTGGTCAAGCCTCTCAACGAGTCGGGCGAGCGGGGCAACAGCCTGGTCATGTTGGGTTCATAGCGCAGTGCGGCACACACATACACACAAGCAGACCACACACATATGAACACAATAACAACAGTGGGAGCCACTCACGCGATAGGGATGGACCGCATGGTCCACTCCAGCTCGATGTACGGCTTGCCCGGATACAATGTTAACTACCTCGTCTGGTATACAGGAGGTTGTCGGTTAGATCCCAACCCTGACACCTGTATATTTGGAGTTTGCATGTTCTCTCCGTGGTCAAGTGGATGTTTATTCTGGTCCCTACACATTTAGAAACAGGCGTTTAGAGTAGTTGGCTGCTATAAATTTCCACATAAGGCACGTTGTTGACCTATCATTTGTGGCCAGGTCACTTCTAAAAAAAGAGTTATGTTACTCAGTAAGATGGTTGAGACACAGGTGATGAGTCTGTGTGTAAGGGGTTGAGTGAGTGAGCGGTTTAATTCATGATTGAGTGACTGATTGGTTGAGTGAGTGGCTGGGTGAGTGAGTGAGTGAATAGTTGAGTGAGTGGCTGAATGAGTGATTTATGGAACGATTGGTTCAGTGAGCGAGCGGGTGGTTGAGTGAGCGAGTGAGTGGTTCAGTGAGTGAGTGGTTGAGTGAATTAGTGAGTGGTTGAATGAGTATTTGAATGAGTGAGTGTTTGAACCAATGAGTGAGTGTTTGAGTGCATGAGTGTGTGGTTGAGTGAGTGGTTGAGTTAATGACTGAGTGAGTGATTGATTGAGTGGTTGAGTAAGTGGATGGTTGAGTGAATGGTTGAGTGAGTGTTTGAGTGAATGAGTAGTTGAGTGAGTGGTTTAAGTTAGTGGATGAGTGAGTGAGTGGTTGTATGAGTGGCTGAGTGAGTGAGTGGTTGTATGAGTGGCTGAGTGAGTGAGTGAGCGAGTGGATGAGTGAGTGAGTGGCTGGCGCGCAGCTTGCCTGCGTTGTCCAGAGTGTCCCGCTGGTGCCGCCCCACTGTGTTGCTGCACTCCGCCAGGGTGAGAGCGGCGGTGCCGCGCCCGCAGCTGCTCCAGCGACTACGCCATCTTGCCCAGCCCCTCCTGGCGAGCACGCAGCATGCCCTGGAGCTCCCATCACATGGTGCTGGCAATCTGAGACACCCGCCTGTAGCACACACACAGAAGAAGAGATACGGGAATGGATTAGGGCGACCCGGGTGACGAGAAGTTCACTACTTCGCCCGGTATACAGGAGGTTGTAGGTTAGATCCAAACCCTGACGCTTACATATTCAATTCTGCTCGTCCAGGCGGGGAGAATCCAATCACATTTATTCTATGCGATGTTTCTCATGGGATATAATAAGCGACAAAATTTGGACCCCAAACCGAGAGGATTCTGGGATGTTTGTGTTTTTTTGGCAATAACTCTGGAAGGAAACGTCGCAGACCTATCAAGGTGGGACTCGTCCAGCGACATAATGGTTGAGTGACTGGTTGAATGAATTCGGGAATGGTTGAATGAGTGAGTGGTTCAGTCAGTTAGTGGTTGAGGGAGTGAGTGGCTGAGTGAGCGACTGGTTGAGTGATTGAGATAGTGACTGAGCGGCTGAGCGGTTAAGTTAGTGAGTCGTTGAGTGAGTGTGGCTGATTGAGTGAATGGTTGAGTGAGTTAAAGAGTGATGGTTGAGTGGTTGAGTAAGTGATTAAGTGAGTGAGTGGTTGAGTGAGTAAGTAGCTTCGTGAGTAAGTAGCTTCGTGAGTGCGCGGCTGAGTGGTTGAGTGTGTGGCTGAGTGAGTGGCTAAATGAGTGAGTGGCTGAGTGAAAGGGTGAGTGGCTGAGTGAAGGAGTGAGCGGCTGAGGGAGTGAGAAAGTAATTGGTTGAGTGGTTGAGTAAGTCATTAAGCGAGTGAGTGGTTGCTCTAATGAGTGGTTAAGTGAATGGTTAAGTGAGTGGTTAAGTGAATGGTTAAGTGAGTCCCCAAGCCGAGAGGATTCTGGTGAGTCGTTGAGTGAGTGGTTTGGTGAGGGGTTGAGTGAAAGGTTGAGTGAGGGGTTGAGTGAGCAAGCGAGTGGTTGAGTGAGTGAATGGTTGAGTGAGCGAGCGGTTGAATGAGCGAGTGGTTTAGTGAGCGAGTGGTTGAGTGACTGAGTGAGTGAGTGGCTGAGTGAGTGGCTGAGTGAGTGAATATCTGAGTGAGTGAGCGGCTGAGTAGTTGAGTGAGTCGTTGAGTGAGTGTGTGGCTGAGTGAGTTTGTGGCTGAGTGAGTGAATGGCTGAATGAATCACAGCTATGATAAAAATGGACATCAGCATATAAGTGGTCTTGTATTCACTCAGTAAATGAAGTTTAATATAAAATTGTACACTCACAGGATCGAGATGAAGATGACATTGCACATCGGAGTAAACCGAGTCGCGGCTATGATGAAATTTTGCATTAGCATAACATTGATTTACTAGCATACAAAATGACTTTTTGCAGAGCGATTTAATACAAAGGTCTGATAGACTACATGAATTTATTTTTTTATAAAAAGTACATACAAACCAGGCTTGCTGCTGTATCGACTGAGTGGAATCAATACAATTAGTATCAATTCACAATCAACAAAGACCATATATGGGAAAATCTCTGATCGGTGATTTTGATTGCATCGTATTGCAGCGCCCCTTTGATGATGTTATAAAGCACTTGCCCCAACAGTCTGTTAAAGGCTACACGTGGATCTTTGTGTGCGAGTAGCTCACAGATCCTTGAGAGATCTGAACACTGTCCGATCATCAGCGAGCTCCTCCGGCAGGCGAGGCTGCGTTGGCGGTTGTCTGTGCATTAAGAGGTGTTAACTATCCCACGCAGAGAAGTCTGTTTACAGGACATAAGAGGTTCTTCACGTACCGTGCCCCGTGTCACCTGAATGTTAAATGGGGCTCCGGTAATTCAGTGTCCACCGCCGAATCATTTTTCACCATCACCACGCGTCCATTAAGGCCAATGTGACGAGGCCATAGATAGACAACGCGTTATAACGGGGTGGGGGGGGGGAGCAAGAAAAACGTCGTACTACGTGACATCACAACACCCTGCACACAGCCATAGTGGCTGATTAGGGTGCGCATCATTTACGAATATGTGGTTTAAGTGGTTGAGAGTAGATTTTGGTGTAAATTGATCACGATGCTTTGCGTAGCCTGCATTTAAAATTTCATGCGTGGGTGCGTGAGCAGATATGAGTGGGTGAGTGCGTGAGTAAGCCGGTAAGTGAGTATGTGGGTGGATGGAGGGAGCTGGGCGGGCACGGCATGGGCTGGAGTGGAGGTGGACTGATGCGGTACGGGAGGATGTGGAGCTGAGTGGGCTTTGCCGACGACTGGTACCAGTGGTGTCGAGATCGGCCTCTGCGGGGAGGCTCGTGAAGGATGCTTCTACTTGGCAGTTGGCGACACTCGGCCCTCCACAACAACGGAGGAGTGACGCTCACAACAACGAGCGGAACACCGGATGATAAATATGCAGCAATTTGGCACAGCACGGGGTAACAGGGTGGTGCTGCAATCATCTCAGTCAGCCAACCCATGGCACCTGGGGTCTGTTCCAGGACCTCCGGTCAGCGAGCCTTCGACACTTCACGTGGCTTCAAAGTGCACCTGGCCTGGCACAGTCGCCTGTGGTGATGTCACTGTTACTTATTGGCGAATGGTGACGGTTAATGCAGCGGAGGTTGTGAGAAATGCCATTTTGGGGGGGGGGGGGGGCGCCAACCCTGACCAGCTGTGAACCACCTCACGTCGCCCGCAGCCACAGTGGCCACGGGGAGTTCTGGATGGGTGCGAGGGGCTGGTAACCCCCCTCCACCTTCAACTAAATCACCACACATTCACGTGCTAGCCCTTGGGTCTCTCTGTGAGTCGATGGATCTCTGTGTGGTGAGTCTATGGGTCTCTGTGATAGTCCGTGTGTCTCTGTTTTGTGAGTCTATAGGGCTCTGTCGGAGTCTGTTTGAGTGGGTGGTTCTCTGTGTGATGAGTCTATGCGTTTTTGTATAACTCTATGGGTCTCTGTGGGGGTGAGTCTATGAGTCTCTGTGGGGTGAGTCTATGCGTCTCTGTTATGATGAGTCTATGGGGCTCTGTGGTGAGACCGTGTGTTTGTGTGGTGAGTCTATAGACCTCTGTGCGAGTCTGTGGGTGTGTTTGAGTCTGTGGTTCTGTGTGATGAGTCTATGCGCTTTTGTGTAGTCTATGGGTCTCTGTGTGGTAATTAGATGGGGTATGTGTGGCGAGTCTGTGGGTCTGTGCGAGTTATGGGTACGATTGAGTCTATGGGTATCTGTCTGGTGAGTCTATGTGCCTCTCTGTGGTGAGTCTATGTCTTTGTTGGTGAGTCTATAGGGCTCTGTGCGAGTCTTGTGGATCTGTTTGAGTCTGTGGTTCTCTGTTTGATGAGTATTTGGGTCTTTGTGGTGAATTTATGGTTCTCTGTGCAAGTCTGAGGGTCTGTGCGTAGTGACTGTATAGGTCTATGTGTGATGACTCTATGTGTCTCTATGTGATGGATATCTGTGGTGTACATATCCTGGCACAAGCGCCGTGGTGTCGTCACCACTACTTAGTGGAGAATGCTCCTCCCACTACTCCTGCTTGTTGTTTGTGCTCGGGAAGGAGAGATAAAACTAGATCTCAACGATTTTCATTTTACCAGGGTAAGGTCCACTGAGATAAACATCTCTTTTATTACGCGCTTTTATTTAACTCACTCTGTCTGTTGTTGTCGTATCCTAAAAATCTTGCAACTCAATTTTAACCCACTTCCCAATGTGGTATCGACTGCAAACTTGGTATACTTATGTCATACTGATGACAAAACTACATTCTATATATATATAAAAAAGTATTTTTAAACATTCATTTTTATGTTATGTTTCGGCTTGGGTCTAATTGTCCACGCTCAACTGACGTTGGCTGTAAATCACCACGGCCCCTTACGTTCTATGGCAAGCATCAGGGCCACTTCCTGGAGTCGTGGTACATTTCATTTAATTAAAAGCGTGTTTAAAAAAAAAAAGTACTTTTAAATATTACTTATTCAGAGCGACTTGCCACCAATAATAGCTCAACGAAGTGGCTCATCATCACGTGTAAATTATAGGAGCCAAATACTTTAAACGAATATTCATATTGTTGGTTCTTTCGGTAAAGTCACGTAAATAGAAAACCAAAAATAACAAAAAATAGTAATTGAAAATAAATCGAATACATCGCTTTTATTTTCAAATTCATCTTCTTTTTTTTACTTAAAAAATAGATTTGTTTTGTTTTCTATTTACGTGACTTTACCGAAAGAACCAAGAATATAATTCCTGCAGTCACGAAAGTTTTAAGTCAAAACTTTAAACGAATGTTTCTTAATGTGGAGAGAAAACCTGAGAACCCGGAGAAAAATCCACGCGACCACGGGGAGAGACAGAGACACGCAAACTCCAAATATTCAGCAGGCATCAGGGTCGGGATCGAACCTACAAACTCCTGTATACCAGGCGAGGGTAGTTAGGGGGGAAAGCAGAGACAGCGAGAGGGAAGATAATTAGTCCAAACTCACACTCAGTATTACTCACCAACCATGATACACTCACCATCACACTCACCATCATACTCACGCATTCAACCATCATACTCACACACAAGACCACACACATCAACAGTCGAAATTCACCACTACGTGGCGGTGACGTCCACCACAATAACCCAGGTGCCATAGATTGACGGCTGTGCCAGGCTAAGTGCAGGAGGAGGTCACGGGCCAGACTCAGGTCCCATGGGCCGACTGCTCTGCCTGGCTCGGTACAAGAGGAGGGCTAGACCCTGGTGCTATGGGTGAACTCGTGTGCCACCACCTGCACAACCACCACAGTAACAACCACACAACTATAATCACAACAATAACCACGACCAACAACTGTAACCACAAACTATAATGTAACCACAACTATAATGTAACCACAACTATAATGTAACCACAACTATAATTCCCATCAGCCACGCGGCCGTCTGGAGTGCCTCTCAGCAGCAGCAGGGCCGAGCTCTGCTTGAAGCTGCGCCGTGAACTCCGCAGAACGTGACGCTGTGGGCCAGGCGCCTCCTCTGTCTCCTCCCACCGCCGCCGCCACTGCTGATGTGGACACACCGCGCGAGGTTCTCACCTTCAGGCTGAGTCGACGTAGAGGAGGCCAGCGAGCCGCCGCTTCAGAAGCTTTCGCTCGCCACTGACGGTGGCCGTGAGCGGGAATCAAAATTCTGCCGCTCGCCACCCACAATCCACAGCGCGCGCCGCCTCCACTCGGCCCACAGCGGTAGAAGCAGCGGGGGAGGGGGGTGGGGCATGGGGGGTGAGGGGGAGGGGCATGGGGGGTGAGGGGGGCGGGTCGCGAGGGGCATGGGGGGTGAGGGGGGCGGGTCGCGAGGGGGAGGGGCATTGGGGAGGCATGGGGGGAGGAGCTCATGGCTGTGACATCACGGGGGGGGCGTGGTTCACCTTGTGTACCGCCCCCGCGTCTCGCGCACTGGCAGTTTGGCCGTTAGAGATGACTATGTAGTTTATACTTTAGTTGTTATGTGGTGGTTTAGTTACTGCAGCTACATACTATTAACATTCCTCCCTTTATTAATGCTACCCCTATCCCCTCCCTTTGATGCTGCTAATCCTGCATAATGCACGGGCATAATATGACTTTGAAAACCCCGCCCACCTTCTACGCATTTCACAAGTAGTACTAATCACATACCTGCATTTCCCATAAATATGCTAAATTCCTCTTGATATGCAAATTATTTGTCAAGGCGCCCTTCCCCCTTTCAACCCAGCTTAAATATACGCTCCAAGCGTGGTGGTGTTTCATTCAGACGCTGTCTCCCCGACAGACCTGGTCTTCACCTGAGGATGGCTGCTTGCGTTGTGGCCGAAACGTCGTAAGAATTATTTTATTGTTTTATTTTATATTTTATTATTTCCCTTCTAGGTGACTTTACCAAAAGAACCAAGAAGATGAATCCCTGCAGTCACGGAAAGCTTTAAATCGAGATGTAGAGGTGTTAACGTACCGGGGTGTAGCAAGCCATTACGTTGTGGTGTCTACATCACGGTCTGTGCGTGGGGTGTCTACATCAACGTCCGCATACAGCCCCGCCCTCGGCGGCAGTTGGCTATATAAGGCGGTGCGTGTGAGAGCTCGAGGCAGTCGTTGGAGCAGAGAGCCGTTTGAAGACTGAAGACCAGCTCGCAAGCCCTGGGACTTCCCTGAGTCGGTCTTCTGCAGGAGTGGAACCGAGCTTGTGGGTGAGTGGTGGCTGTGTGAGTCTCTGTATGTGAGTCTCTCCGTGTGAGTCTGTGTGTGTGTGTGAGTCTGTCTGTGTGGAACGGTCATGGTGGGGGTATTGAGGGAGGTACATGGGGGGGTCTCGGGTGGGGGGGCAGAGGAGGCATGGGGGAGGAGCTCAGGTGGGGGGGAGGAGCTCATGGCTGTGGCATCACGGGGGGGGGGGGCGTGGTTTAACTTGTACCGCCCTCCGCGTCTCGCGCCACGTGCTTCCCACTGGCAGTTTGCCCGTTAGAGAGGCGCCGACAGACCCCAGAACAGGTGAGGCGTTGACCGAGCCTGTGGGTGAGTGGTGGTGGTGGTGTTAGTCTCTCTGTGTGAGTCTCTCTGTGTGAGTCTGTGTGTGTGTGAGTCTCTCTGTGTGAGTCCTGTGTGTGTGTGTGTGAGACTATCTGTGTGAGTCTGTGTGTGTGTGACTATCTGTGTGAGTCTGTGAGTGTGTAGAACGGTCGTGTAGCTGACAGCATGCCGCGCTATTAACTGCGAGACCCCGAGGTGGATTCTCTCTCAAGGCCAACAGCAGTGACGATTATCTGAACCGGTGCTGGGCCTCCCCTAGGTCGACTCACCTCGAATAAGTACCTGGTGCGATGTGTAAAGGTCGCCACTAGGGAGACAAAGGCGGCGGGCGTGGTGCTGGCAATCAACCCCCCTCGTGTGTAGTGCCAGCCTTCATACGTACTGCTGGTTTAAGAGCACTTTCCCCTACAGACTGTTAAGTCTCTACGGGGATCTTTGTTTTTATTTCGATTTAAAGCTTTCGTGACTGCAGGGATTCAGCTTCTTGGTTCTTTCGGTAAAGTCACGTAGAAGGGTATTAATAAAAATAATACAAATAAAACATTATAAAATAATTCTCACGACGTTTCGGCCACAACGCAAGCAGCCATCCTCAGGTGAAGACCAGGTCTGTCGGGGAGACAGCGTCTGAATGAAACACCACCACGCTTGGAGCGTATATTTAAGCTGGGTTGGAAGGGGGGAAGGGCGCCTTGACAAAATAATTTGCATATCAAGAGGAATTTAGCATATTTATGGGAAATGCAGGTATGTGATTAGTACTACTTGTGAAATGTGTAGGAGGTTTGGCGGGGGGTTTCAAAGTCATATTATGCCCGTACATTATGCAGGATTAGCGATTAATTACGACTTTGTTACGTCTAGCTTTTCAGTGTGTGGGTCCGGTCTCTTATTTGAGAGGCGGTTGAATTTGGAAATCAAGTTGTCCTTACATTTGGTCGACATAGCGGCAGCTGAAGAAGCAGTCATATTGGTCTACATGTTCCCAATCCGATGTGGACATTGTTGCAGTCAAAGATAAGTGTGATTTTTAGAGTGTCTTGTCTAACTGATCTAGTTCGGTGCGCGTAAGTCTGATTTTCTCTGAGATAAGAGCTAAGCTAGTTCTAGACAGAATTCGTTTAGCATTAGAAGAAGTTCAGCAGAACAGAGGTTAGTGTAAATGCGATTGGTATTACCTTAGAGTCGCGGCATCTCTTTAGAAAGGTGAGAGACTCGATTAGCTGAGCCTTCTTTGTCTTTGGTGTCCCATACTGGCAGGGGGAGAGAGTGGTGGTGTTAATGTTTGGTGGTATTAGTGGGGGTGGTGCTTTGTGATGGTGGTGGTGTTAGTTTTAGTGATGGTGGTGTAGTGATTGTGGTTGTTATTAGTGGTGATAGTGGTGGTGTTACTGGTGTTAGTGATGGTGGTGTTGGTGGTATTAGTGGTGGTGGTGTTAGTGAGGTGGCAGGATGCCCTGGTGGTCCCCATCTTTAAGAAGGGAGACCGCACAGACTGTAACAACTACAGGGGCATCTCACTCCTCAGTGTGCCGGGAAAGGTCCCTGGCAAGGATTATTCAACACCGACCTTGCCAGGCATGCTGAGGAAAGGCAGTTGTTGCTTTTTGTTTTTCGTATTATGGTGACTGGTGAGGATGTGAGTCTGTGTTGATGATGAGAGTCCGCATTGTGAAGTGACGTGTGTTTAGACGTGGGTTTGTCACGCCCCTTCGACTCTGTGACCCTCGCCTCTGTCTCCCGCTCTCCACGCAGAGACCCGGACCGCGCGAGAGACACCGTGAGCTCTGAGCACCCTCGTCTGCAAGTTGCTACCATGGAGGTAACATGTGGCTCCTCGACTTGTGTGGTGAAGTATGGGTGGACGTGTGTTCTGCCCTCTGCGTGTGCCTACCTGTGACCTGTATACCTGGATGTGCTTCTCCTTGCCCGCCTGAGTGTGTGTGCGTCTATCAGTGTCTCTCCGAGGATCCTGTTGGTGTACATGCCCGTCTACGCGTGAGCATCTACAGCACTGTTATCTATCCACTGATGGATGAACGCCTTGCTCCCTGAGACCCTGCTACCCTCACATCCTGTGATGGAATAATCCGCCAAGCGCCGGTTTCGTCGCACCATCTCTCTGGCGGCTCTCCTCTCTGATGTGTTCCGTTCCTTGGTTGTCGCTGTTATTATTCTTGACTGTCAGCCATTGTTGTCCATCCTGGCCATGGGCTCGTCCTGCCCGAGTCCCACTCACTCCTCAAGCCTAGTGGTGGACCTTTTTGTGTGTGTGTGTGTAGATACAGCCGAGCTGGAGAGGCTCGGAGTAACGGCGAGTCTTGCACACGTGGAGTGCGCTGTCCTCAGCGCGTACCGCCTCCATCCGCAGCAAATCGCCACAAGGTAAGAACAGAAATGAGTGACGTCAAGATGGCCACACTGAATGGTGGGACATCACGACGGTCATGTTTCAAGGGGGATGCGACAGTGACCATGATGCATGGGGGACTTCATGGTGGCCATGTTGCATGGGTGATGTACTGTTCGACTTTTGCCGTTCTCTGGTCTCACACCGGCGAGACAAGGTCATAAAGAAGGCTGTCTCTGGTGCAGGCCAGTCAATTTCAAAGACTGCATATATTATCGGAGCATGTTTGTTTGCATATTTTTCCACAAGTATGTGTGGTAAATGCAGACTTGATGCCTTGCAAAGGGTATCTATTTGGTGTTTGAACATATTAACACCTGTTTTTGTGCCAGAAAGGGTAAAAGCTATTCTTATTTCATAAAATCCTTGGCATATCTGTGTTATATTTATCTAATTCATTAACCCCGTTGTCAAATCCAAGCAACCTAAGACGTCATCAAAGCTGCATATAGCTGGACATCGAACGAAGATGGTCACTGCATCGCACGTTTTCAGATGTGCTTCTGCAGTCATCTGGAATGCTCTTCCGACATTAGGAAGCCACTGGAGCGATGCTCTTTTAAATCTATAATTTTTGCGAACTTTTTAGTTTATTGTCCTTCCCCCTCACTTCTGATTAGCAGGGTTGCCGAAGCACGGTGCAAAATAAGTTCAACATACAGACATAACTGGAATTGGCCAAAACATCCAAATCCCCTGCAAACTCCTCAAATTGGCATCACACAGCAGACGTAATGGCAGCAGCGTCACCCCCATTCTCTGTAAATCATCTGCAGGAACCTCCTGAAAAGGAATCTAAACAAATGATCACCGACAGCTGTTGTTGTTATTCTCTTGCCTGCAGCAATCCTGGCTTTCTTTGGCCCTCAAATGACCCACCGGGAGAAGCTGGAGCTTGTTGCCATACAGGAAGTATGGTACTTTGCGCTCCGCAACAGATCCCGGGGACCAAACAACGATGGAAACGACGACCACGAACATCATTACATTCCGGTGAGACTCGCCACAAAGCCCCCGCGCCGTGGGGGCGGTCACGGGCGCAGCGGTCGCGAGGTTCGTGGCTTCTTGTCATTGCACCTGAAGTACCAACCAAACAGAGACAGCACACATGCACTCTCCCACACACTTCACAATCAAGTTTATTTCACAAGCTAAGCCCATTGAGCTAATGAGCTTTTTAAGGGTGTCTCAGCCAGCAGACATCAGAGCATTCCACAATTACAGATTTAAGAAAACCAAACACTTAATAAAACAATTATTTCGTAAAATAATGCTCACACTTCTTACATGTTGTGATTTTCAAAATATAGTCAGTCTAAATGATTGTAATTTGGTGCAGGTCCAGCATGAGCACCTCCACTACCGCTATGAGGTGCTGAAGAAGATTGGGTACGGAGGTCAAGGCCAGGTGATCCGGTGCCTTGACCACATGAGGAACACCTTGGTGGCCGTGAAGATCTTGGTATCACCATTGAGGTAAGAATTCAGAGCGGTGTTGTCACAAGGACGACGTTGTTGTTCAGTCCTTTGCTGTGGGCGGCCGTGTGATGAGGTGGTGACAACTCGTGCCTCACAGAGGGTCCCCGGTTCGACTCCTGACTCGGGTGCCCTCCTGTGTGGAGTTTGTATGTTCTCCCCCTGTTCTGGATCAGCTCACTCTTACATTACATAAATTCTTCATTTCACCTGGTAGATGCATTCCTGAAAAGTGCCGCGTTAAGGGAAAGCACATTAAGCAAACATAATATCCCCGTATATAATGTAACGATAAAGTTTTGCAAGATATAATACACGCACACAGTGATATGAAGATACCAATAATGGAGGGTATGCTGTCACGTCACGTTATCATTCCGCATTCCGCCTACTGTATCATACCGCTCAGCCGTGCAGTTTCATAGCGGGCACATTCCACGTTATAATCGGCACTTTCTTGCATTAGAACAGATGCATTCCGGATTATAATGGGTGTGGTCCGCGTTATAACGGGAGCCTTCCACGTTATAATGGGCACGTTCCACGCAATAAAAGGCACGTTCCACGCTTTAATGAGGTTGTCCCATGTCATAACGGGCGCGTTCCGTGTTATAACATGTGCGTTCTGCGTTATAGCAGCTACATCATGGGATCTCCTTTGCCAGTACCAAAGATATACTGGCAAAGGAGGTCGCATGATGTAGCTGCTCACCCCGACCTCTCATTCCTCTGATAGTGTTTGTCTTTGTGCTGTACGCCTTTTGGCATCCTCTGGTTTAACACCGTTTTGAGACTAGACTCAACAGAAAGCTGTCTGGTGTGGACCAATCAGTTTAAAAGACAATGCATATATTATCAGAGTATGTTTTTTTTTGCATACTGACCACAAGTATTGTGGTTAATTCAGACATGATTCCTTGTAAAAGGTTTCAGTTTTTTTTTTACATCTTAACACCTGTTTTGTTGCCAGGAAAAAGGGGAAAATCTATTCTCATATTTTGGTATTGGCAAAGGAGGTCCCATGATGTTCCACGTTATAATGCCTTGCTTTGTGAGAGCCACGTTCAGTCACGAATCAGCTATGGCTCAGTCTCTAAAACTCAGGCTCAGCTCCAGCTCAGCCGTGGTTTGGCTCAGGCTTGAGCCACTCAGCTGCTGATAAAGATACACGAGTGGCTCAGCCGTGGCTTGGCTCAGCTCCTGGAAATCCTGAGTGTGGCTGGGGCCATGCTCGGAGTCGGCTCAATTCACACATTAGGGAATCACTACGTTAAGGCAGCACCCCAAACCCCCCTCTATCCCTTGCTTATTTTATCCTCTTCCCTATCCTTTCTGGAACCTTCCATGAGCGCGCTACTGGAACTCACAATGACATTACAATTGGGGAAATTATATTTAATTCTGAATATAATTTGTTTCTGGTCATTCCTTAAACAAGTCTAAGTCATGATTCATTTGTGGATTTTCTCTGCACAGCTCCAAGCGTGATAAATCTCAGAGAATGGAGATCAAGATGGCTCTGGAACTTCAGGGCGAGGGCAGTGATGAGGACTACAACGTCGTCAAAGTCCTGAACCATTTTGACTTCAGAGGACACCACTGCATTATCCTGGAGCTGTTGAAGTATGTACCATGTGTTCCCACCGCTCCCCTCCCCCCCCCCCCTTGGCGTGGTTAACTTCATTAGCTAAACAAAAACTATTTTATTTAGCAGGTAAAGCCCACTGCCCTATTAGTTATTTTTCACAAGCGGCCTGGCTACAAATGATAGCTCAACAAAGTGGCTGATGTGGAAATGTATGGCAGCCAAATACTCTAAACACATGTTTCTAAATGTGTAGGGAAAAACCAGAGGACCCGGAGAAAAATCTACGTGACCAGGGGGAGAACATGCAAAGTCAGAATATACATGCGTCAGGGTCAGGATCAAAGCCCCGATCTCTTCCACACCAGGGGGGGTGATAACATCACACCACCGGGGCTAGATGTTACTTTTGGGATTCCCGTGCCAACCTCGCATTGCGATACTGTGGAGCTGTCATATGCCCCAGGTGCACTGGAGGCCATTCCTCTTTTCTCAATCAGCGCCGCCCACTTTTATATAGCCACGCCTCCACTCGATCAGCAGGTTGGCTGCAGCGCAGTTGTGACGCTTGTGCCCCTCGGTGAAAATCCCTGAGTTTGATTCTCAACACGGACGCCTTTCTGTGTGGAGTTTGTATCTCCTAATAGATAACTCCACCACCCGGAAACAGCCAATGAAAGCAAGTGGTCAGATGTGCTAGCTGCTTCGGTTTATCAGCAAACCAATGACCTAAATCCACACGGAGCTATGACTCATATTAGTCGTGAATGTGCAAATATGATATTAATATTGTCGTTATCATAATCCACGTAGTATTGCAGGGTATGACACTGACACTGCGTCGTTGTTGTAATTGTTGTTGTTGCTTCTGCCTCTTTCACAGGGAGAGCCTCCATGATGTGATTAAGGAAGCGGGGCTCCGGCAATTGCACATGGGGATGGTGAAAACTTACACCAGGGGCATCCTCAAGTTCCTTTGCCACACCAAGGCCAGGAGCATCATCCATGCGGACATCAAGCCAGTGAGTGGACACAGCATTCAGCGCGACTTTGTTCCGGAGTTGTGTCATTATTGGGGACTCGGACCATAGAGAAAACCGCCCACGTTGGTCACAGGGTCGATGTGTTAGCTCTGTCCGTCTATCTGGAAGGAGACAGGGTCATGTTACCTCTGGTGATGATCCGGTATGAATTAAACTGTCGTGTAGAGTCGTGTCGCTATTGGGGGACTCACCACAGAGAAAACCAGCAATGTAGATCACAGCGTTGCCACAAACTTTGGCAAACACAAACCGGAGCTGAAAAGAATGATTTTCAAAACGTGGCAAGCACGCGTTTGAACTGACAGGTGCCCATTGTCGGCTTCCATGTTGTGAATAGAAAACTTCCCAAATCGTCACTAAATCCGTGGTTTTTGATTCGTAACTCGTTAACGGGCAGCTGTGAGCAACTAGGATGAGTTGTCTATAGAGCCGCACCCTTTTACTTAGATGGTGCTTCAGAGAGCTTTACATGTGATGAGCCTCGACGAACATCGCTCGTCTTGACGCATTTGAAAGGGGCACCCCCAGTGGCAGCTGTCAGAAAACAGGGAATGTTGCACTTGACTAAAGGTTGACGACCGTTTAGTATGTACTGTGGTACGTGATTGATCCACTGATGGCTGAATGCTATTGGCGTAACCTTCGAGTGTGAATTTCTTCTGCCTCTCTTGCTTTAGGAAAATGTTCTAATCAAGGACACCGTGACCTGCACCATCAGGGTCACAGACTTTGGCACCAGCTTTTTTGTGAAAAGTCAACGTGAGTAACCTCACCTGGGTGTGAGTTTCTGCGTGTGGGTGTGTCTGTGTACCAGTGTGTGTGCAAGTCTCTTAGTGTCTGTACATGTGACAGTGTGTGACAAGGATGCTGTTCATGACATAGTGAGAACACACATACATATATATTTGTTGTTGTTGTGGTTGTTGTGCAGCTCTTTATGTTGGTGGGACTCGGCCATTCCAATCTCCGGAGGTATTGCTAGGCTACAGATTGACCTTTGCAGTGGACATGTGGGCACTGGGCTGCACGGTGGCGGAGTTGGTGACCGGCAGGGAATTATTCCAGTCGGACAGCCGCGACGACCACCTCCCGTGCTGCATGGAGGTATTTCCAACTGGGCGTTCACCCACTCGTGATTCCCCCCTCCCCTTCCTTGAAGTTGTAGGCTCTGGGGGGGGGGCGGTAGGAGAGGGGGGGGTCGATTGGGTACTTGGTGACCTGGCGAATGGCAGCCATCGTATGTTGTATGTGTGTACACGTGTGTGTCTTGTACGTGTGGGGGAAGCAGTGGTGCAGGGGTTAGCGTGCTCAGCTACAAACCCGGTAATGCGAGTTTGATTCCAAATCATGGCCAACATCAGTGAGGATTATCTGAACCGGTACTGGGCATCCTCGAGTTCGACTCAGCCTCAAATGAATACCTGGTGCGGTGTGTACCTGCTTCAATATGGCCAACCATCCCCTCTCTGTGTGTGCCACAGTCCTGGCCCTCAACAAGTGCCGCTGCTGTTGCTGCTGTTTCTACTCACTACTAAAAGCACTTGCCCCTACAGTCTGCTGCGCCTACACGGGTGACCTTTGCCTTTATCTCCACCATGTGCAGATCCTCGGGTTGCCTCCAAGATGTATGATGGATGCAGCTCCTGACGGAATGCACTACTTTGGTGAGTTGAAGGGTGGGGCGAGCAACCGACCGGATTCAGTGTTAGGGTGTGGCCTGGAGCTGTTGGGGTGGCCATGGGGGGGGGGGGCCTCTTTGTACTTTCAATTCCTTGGGTGTGGGTGGGTAAATGGGTGTGTAGGAGAGTGGGTGGGTGGGTAAGTGGGTAGGTAGGCAAAGTGGTGGTTGGTGACTGTGTGTCTCTCCTGCTGTGCATGTCTCCTGCAGATCGTGTGGGCATGATGTTCTGCCCAGTCAAGAGAAGGATGCCAGGGAGCTTGTCACTTCACGGGGCACTCAATAGCCACGACCCGGAGTTTGTTGATTTCGTCAGCTCCTGCCTGCGGTAAGAATCATCCCCCACCCCCTCCCCATGAGGATTTCCCCCACCAAGGTGATCAACGATCGCTCTCCTCCGACCACCAGGAAGATGTGGAGCTGAGTGAACCTGCCGATGACCAGTACCACCGGTGTTAAGATCGCCCTCTTTGGAGGTTCATTAAAGATTCTACTCGGCAGTGCGAGGCTCAGGGCATTTTTAGAGTACTGCGTATTGAAGGATTTCCGCTGCTACCACGACTACCGCTGCTGCCGTGCGTTCCTAGACCTCGTGGGAGAAGGGAAGGAACGTCAATGCTCTCACCACGCCTCTCTCACCATGTGCGCCGCGTGTGACCCCCGTGTGCCTCTCAACAGATGGGATCCGGATTGTCGCATGACGCCAGCGCAGGCGCTGGGTCACAGCTGGCTCCGGACCGCGGCCACCAGCACCACCAGCAACGCCACCACCACTGCTACTCCTGGCAGTGTACAGTGTTTTGGAGCTGCTGAGCGACGGTAAGCCACGATCTGCTTGTCAAATGTTCAAGACAGTCCATAGGGAGGTGTGGAGCCCGGGGCAAGTCCCAATTAAACCGGAAGTATTACTAATAATACAGGTTTGTTTCGGTTAGATCGCGTAGATATACGTGTGTTGTTAAACCCACCATCACCCAACACAGTCAATTAGTAAGGTGTATCATGTAAACAAAATGTGACAATTAGTTACTAGATCAGCACACCAGTGTGTTGGAAAGTAAACCCACCACATTTACAATTCGAGTACGACATTTTGCCGGGGATTGCAACCAGCCTCATAAGGTGACGGCCAGAATTGTGGAGAAATACTCCTGTTTCGGTCTTAAATAGTGATACATGTGTAATAATTCTCCGGAGACGGATTCGGAATCGGTCTTCTTTATTTTCACTTCACGGTACACTTGTTCCCACACGCTCCGTTGCTGGCAGACAACGGAGAGCGGCAGACTCCCACAACTCCTACCGCGCACATGGCACCCGGAGCCCCGTTCGCGCGTGGCTCTCACCCCGTTCAGTTCCCCGTCTCCTCTCGATCATCCCTCTCTCCTCCCTCTTAATCCCTTCGTCACGTGGTCCCCCCAGCCAATCCTCCATGGGCAATCTCGACCGTTCTCGATGGTTCCCTGTCACTCCCGGGACCACGCCTCTTATCCGGATCCCCATTAGCTGGGGCCCCAATGGCTGGGCCAATCACCCCTGATGACATGCCGTGATCACGCCGGCCCCACGCTCCCTATCTCGACCCTTATTGGCTACAAGCAGGACCGGCAAGCCAATCCCCCACGTGAACCCACTATAGCTGTTATTACATCACCCCCCCCCCGGTGAAAAAAAGTAGCCATCTCGGCTGGGAAAGGGTGATAAACCAATTCCGAACACATTATTAGGGCACCAAGGTGCATTTAACGATACGAGGGTGAACCAGCGTCCCTGCGCCCAACAACATTTAAAAAAGTCACCCATACAACAAGAATCACCACATACATTAGGGCGCCCCTGCAGCGCAGTAACAACAGGGAAATAAACGAACGATCAAACGTTAACGAAACGGAAGAGATTTCGACCGCGTACGCGACGCGGGACCCCCTCCGCTTCCAGCGCATGATCCCCTTGCTTCCGGATGGACAGGAGGTGGTAGGCTCGAAGAAGAAGTAGGTTGTTGATGCTCGGTCACGTCCAGGGCAGGTCTCATTGGAGGGGGGGCGGCTGGGGCCGCCTCAGCCCTCAGAACCTGTTCATCTGTAGGAGGCACAACACAGTCCCCCTTGGGATCAATGGATGTGACAATCGGCGTGGTCGGCTCGACGGAACCCGGCAGGTCAACTAGTGGGAATGAAGGGCCGACACGCGCGTCAACATAGGGTTTAAGCCGTGAGGAGTGGACATACCACCGCCGATTTTCGTACTGAACACGGATACTCTGCAAGTTCCGAACATCCACTAGTGTCACAGGCCCTCGCCACGGCCTATGCAGCTTGGGGGATGTGCCCGCCGGTACCTGGGGGCAGTGGAGCCACGCCCGGTCCCCCACTGACCAAGACATGTGAGTATGCGATTGACGCGCATAACGTTCGTTCCTTGCCTGAGCATGGGCCGTCGCACACCGGGCAGCCTCTCGCGCCTCCGTCACTCGTTCAAGCGAGTCACGCACGTGGTCAGGCAAGGAACGGGATGGTCGCTTACTCGGCTCACCCAATTGCACATCGATGGGTGGAACATTTTCACGGCCATACATCAAAAAGAATGGTGAGTATCCCGTGGACGTGTGTGGAACCATGCGGTAAGCCGCTAAGACGCCTGGTATGTGCAGGTCCCAATCGGTTTGCTTTTCACTGACCGTGTGACAAAGCATAGCCGAGAGGGTGCGGTTGAATCGTTCCACCATACCATCTGTTTGTGGGTGGTAAGGAGAAGTGCGAATTTTCTTCGTACCCAACGCGTCACAAACTTCCTTAAGCAATTTGGAAGAGAAATTCCGCCCTTGATCTGTGAGCAGCCTCTCAGGTGCCCCCTTGTCCATGACATACCCGTTCAAGAAAGCGTCGGTAATGGATGCTGCCGTCTGGTCGGGCAGAGGCCAGGCCATCGGCCATCGAGAAAAATATTCCACCCCGACGAGAAGGTATTTATTGCCCCTCGCCGACGGGGGAAACGGGCCCAGAATATCGAGAGCAACCAATTCGTTAATGCGGGACACCTCAATGGAACGTAACGGTGGTACATAGGGGTTCCGAGGCGGCTTCCTCTTTGCACAGTCCTGGCATGAGCGAATAAAGTCCTTGACGTCTGCCGTCATACCGGCCCAAAAGAAATCCTTCTGCAGCGCGGCCAAAGTCTTTTGGACACCGAGGTGCATCAACTTATCAGCGTGCAGAGCACGAAGCAGGTCGTAGCGAAGCGAAGTAGGCACCACCAAGCGTGGTCGGTCAGACAACCCGTCAGTACACATTAACAATCCCGACTTGCCTCGGAACATCTGCCATTTCCAACCCGCCAATTGAGATTTTTGTTTCCCTATCAATTTCCGTAGCGGAGACAGCGAGGCATCAGCCTCCTGCTCACGTAGCCAGACCGCGTGTGGTAGCCGTAAGATATCATCCGTGTCCACCGACCCTTGCTGGTCGTCCTCCTTCGCTTTCGCCCCTGCATCCTCATCCGCTATCGCCCCCATAACCGGACAAGGCGAGGTGGCTGGTGCCGCACAGCGGTGCGTGCCCGTCAGGCAAGTGCACTGAGGAAGGGGCGGCAGCCGTGAGAGCGCGTCAGCGTTCGTGTGACGGGTCCCCTTCCTGTATGTAATATCAAAGGAAAATTCCTGTAGCGATTCCAACCACCTAGCCAATTGGCCTGACGGTTGATCTAATTTCAAGGAGTATTGTAAAGCCGCATGATCTGAGCGAACTAGGAATTTCCGTCCATACAGGTACGGCCGGTACAATCGGACAAAGTGAACAATTGCCAAAAGTTCCCGTCTTGTCACACAATAGCGTGTTTCCGCAGGGGACAAAACCCGGCTGCCGTACGCCACTACTCGCTCTACCCCGTCCTTACGTTGCGACAAAACGGCCCCAATGCCGATATCACTAGCATCCGTATCGAGGATGAACGGCTGTGAGAAATCTGGGTAATCCAGCGTTGGCGCCGTGGCGAGGTGGTCCCGAAGTGCCATAAAAGATTTTTCCTCTTCCGCTCCCCATTTAAACCTTTGATTTTTGCCAGTCAGAACGTGTAATGGCTTTGCCAACGTCGCAAAATTTTTAACGAAGCGGCGATAATAGGAAGCGAACCCAATAAACCGCCGAACATCTCCCACCGAAGTGGGTGTGGGCCACTCTCGTACACATTTCGTTTTCAGAGGGTCAGAGGATACGCCGACCGAACTGACAATATGACCCAAGTAACGGACAGAGTGTTGCAGAAGGTGGCATTTTTTAGGTTTAAATTTAAGGTCAGCCGTACGCATTCTTTGAAAAACCGCCTCTAGACGTTGGAGGTGTTCTTCGAACGTGCGGCTGAAAACAATTATATCGTCAAGATATATGAGGCACGTTTCCCACTGCAGTCCCGTCAACACCAATTCCATGAGCCGCTGAAACGTCGCCGGTGCCGCATTCAAGCCCATAGGCAACCGATTAAATTCAAAGAGACCTTGCGGCGTGCGGAACGCCGTTTTCGCCTTCGACTCATCGTCGAGGGGAAGCTGCCAGAACCCCGAGGACAGGTCAAGGGTGGAAAAAAACTTAGCACCCGATAAAGCGTCCAACGAATCATCCATCCTCGGTAAGGGGTATGCATCTGCCACCGAAACTTTGTTTAACCGGCGGAAATCAACACAAAATCTTGTACCACCATCTTTCTTCTTTACCAGAACGACGGGCGCGGCCCAAGGGCTGTTGGACGGCGAAATGATGTCCGCCGCCAACAATTCATTTACCGCTCCGCGCACGTGATCCCTTTCCGCTGGGCTCATGCGATGAGGGTGCATACAGATGGGAGGCGTCGCACCGGTGTCAATATGGTGCGACAAAAGCGACGTGCGGCCGAGGTCCAAATCATTTTTACTGAAAACATCAGTGTACTGTATCAATAATGAACGCAGGGCGTTCCTTTGTTCGTTCGACAAGGAAGAATTTTCTCCGCACAAATCAGCGATCCAACGTTCTTGAGAGCGATCGTGTGGGGGCCTACCAGCGGGCATTCGTGCGCGCGGCGCTGCGTTGCAAGAGGCGAAGTCGGTAGTGGCGTGAGCCAACACCGACCCCTCCGGAACAATAACGCGGTCAGGTCCCCCATTTAACACCTGTATAAAAGGTGCTTGACCGGTCGCACGATCGTTTGTGCCGCCGCTAAAGAAAAGGATTTAGATGCCGAATTCGATGGGGATAGCAGCACGCCTTCTGCACCCTTCCCCATTCGAAGGGGTTTACGATAACGCAACGGTATTAGCATCTGTGCTCCCGGTGGTACTTCTACCGTAGCAGCAACAACGGCAGTAACTGCGTTACTTGCAGGCGCGCTGGCCAGCAAGGAAGGCAGGAACGCCATTCGACGACCCCCCGGCATTTCCAAACAGTCCTGGTCGACTCGTATTTTCAGCGGCATCCGACGCAGGAAATCAGTACCGAGTAAGCATGGAACAGCTAGCGAGCGAGAGATCAATACAGGTCCTGCGGTGGTAATATTCCCGATAGTGATGCTCACATCTGCCTGGCCACAGATACCCATGCTTCCCCCATTCGCGGCGACACACGCATCATTAACCTTGCGTATCTGCGACGCAGGGATGGACAACAAATGAAAAATAACATCAGAAATGATGGTGGCCGACGTGCCCGTGTCCACCAAGATGCGCACATCAACGCCGTCGATGGTACCGCGTACCGTCGACGAGCCCGAAGCCGCAGCTACAACCCTGCGAGCCAATTTTTTCCACTGCGTAGCAGAGCGCGTAACTGTAGCGGGGGAAGTAAATTTTTCCTGAGGAGTGTGAGAATGAGTGCGAATGGATGGGTGATGTGACAGGACCTGCCGGGTGTCCGATGTGTGCCGACTCGCCCGAGGTTGTTGCGGCTCCGCAGTAGGTGGAGGAGATGGAGGTCCCCTCGTCGGAGGAGGCGACAGTAGAGGTCGACAGCGGCAGTCACGGGCGAAATGGCCCCGTCTGCCGCACTTGAAGCACGCCGCCGACGTCGGCCGGCGGTCGGACGACCCGGCCCTTGCACGCGGACGGCCCATGTAGTTGCCACGCTGGTCACGCAGCCGCCGTCCCGGAATCCCGTGCGAAACAGCAGCAGCCAGCATGTCGTCGTCGCCCGAGTCGTCGGAGCAGTGGACCACCAGTCGTGGAGACCACCCCAAAGGTGGCCCGTCGATCTCTGGTTTCCCCGTCCACGCCGCCATCTGGTCCCAACGCCTGATATTAAATTTTGCGTCCAGGCAGCGCGCCACCCATCGCGATGTAAGTGGTTCGTGGCCGCAAACTGGCAGCGAAATCTTGAGTTCCTGAGCCAACTCCAGCATACGGGAGAGGATGAGAGGATCCAAATGGTCGGCCGTCGCGTCGGGGTAGGCAGCCATGGCCAGCGCCATCAACGCCCCACGATAGGCCAACGGCGATTCCTCCGATGGTCGGCGACGTAACATAAATTTTCTGGTGGCCGATGTCGGTGGGTCATAGAATTCCGCCATCTCCGCGAACGCGTCCCGCAGTGTCTTCTTCTTGGCCGCCGGGATGGAACGGAAGACCCCCAGAGAAACATCGTCGAGCAGTGTAGGTAGCGCTCCCAGCGCTTCATCCTCCGTCCAATTGACGGATCTAAAAGCCGATTCAAAGCGCCATGTGAAAGCACTCCAATCACCCCCGGCGATGAATTCTTTGATTTGTGGAAGGCGATGCCCGCGGTGGCAAGCGCGCGCCGCGGGCGTCTCCGACTGACGTTCCCGCTCTCCACCCGTATCAGGCAAAATGGCGGCCGGCGGCCGCGTGGCGGTAGGCGCGCCCAAAATGGCGGCCGACGGCTCCGGCGCAGCCGCTCCACCCAGAATGACGGCGTCCTCCCGCGTAGCAGAAGGAATGGCGGACGCAGGTTCTTTCACCGGACTCCTTCCCGCGGCGTCCAGTTGATCGGCAATCTGGCGGCCCGCGGCTGGTGAGGATGCCACCGCGGTCACCAGACTAAGCAGAATGGCGCGTAATGACTCGATCTGCTCCGCCATCAGCCGCCACTCGCCTTTTGTTCCTGCAGCAGACGCATCTTCCGTCGGTCGACGCTGAGAGACGTCGAGAAGTACATTTTCAGCAGGCGGCATAGGGGCTGTAGCTCCCAACAGCTCATCTTCATCCGTCTCGACCTCCTCCTCCGATAGAGGCACAGGTAGGTTCTTTTTTCTGGGGTGCTTGGACATCTTGACGATCGTCCAAACAGTCGCAGAAGTACTTCTGACACCAATGTAATAATTCTCCGGAGACGGATTCGGAATCGGTCTTCTTTATTTTCACTTCACGGTACACTTGTTCCCACACGCTCCGTTGCTGGCAGACAACGGAGAGCGGCAGACTCCCACAACTCCCACCGCGCACGTGGCACCCGGAGCCCCCTTCGCGCGTGGCTCTCACCCCGTTCAGTTCCCCGTCTCCTCTCGATCATCCCTCTCTCCTCCCTCTTAATCCCTTCGTCACGTGGTCCCCCCAGCCAATCCTCCATGGGCAATCTCGACCGTTCTCGATGGTTCCCTGTCACTCCCGGGACCACGCCTCTTATCCGGATCCCCATTAGCTGGGGCCCCAATGGCTGGGCCAATCACCCCTGATGACATGCCGTGATCACGCCGGCCCCACGCTCCCTATCTCGACCCTTATTGGCTACAAGCAGGACCGGCAAGCCAATCCCCCACGTGAACCCACTATAGCTGTTATTACACATGTGATGTCATCATTTGTGAGCCAATCTGGTATGAAAGCCTACGTGTTAAAAAGACATTACGTCTGACACCGTGACATCGAAGCACAGGGCCGCCAGAAGCACGGTGCCCGGGGCGGTTTCCCCAGTACACCGTACCCGGCTCTATATTGATTACTACTACCCTTATTTAGCCAGCATGAGCCTCACTCAGTCTCAAGACTCTTTTTAATTAGAGTCCTGCCAAGTTGTTTGCAGTACAGAACAAATTTGCTTTTGCTACTGCTGCTATGCGATTCCTATTGAGTGATTTGGGGGTTCAATTTCTAACACTGCCGAGGATGTCCATCCAACACTGGTTGTGTGGCGTGTGTGTCAGGGTTCGGTTACGTGGAGGAAAATGCCAAACCCCAAGGAATGAAAGTTACATTTTAATGTACAATTTTATTGAGGGACTGTGTTGTCTTGGTGAGGTCTGGGGCTGTTTTTGTTGATGTTTTGCTGCCTTGCCCAAGTTTGTATTTAGTGTTAAAAAACTGGCAGGATTTTACGTACTTTGTGCTTATATGCTCAATTATTTTGTGACTTGCTTACATTTTTACACGTTGCACTCATTTTCTTTTGTTTGTTGTTGTAACTTGCTGACCCTGTGCCTCGACTGCATATCTGTGAAAGAAGAGCTTTCATAGCTTATCGGATTCCTCTTCATTCAGTATAAATAATTTATTCTGATTTTGGAAACCAATGCAGGATAAAACGGGGGGGGGTAGAACACACTCCACATTCCACACGGAGAAAGTGGCCCAAGTTTGGGCATCAAACCCAGGTCCTTCTGACTGTGAGTTCCAGCCCTGCCGCCTGCAAACGAACACATGTACAGTTCAAACACCACGTGTACATTTGGTTATATACGTATGTATTTTTAGAATTGGTTTCTGTGTGAGGACAAATAATGTAGCAGCCATATCTTTGCCATGTAGCCTTTCATCCAGTGTGATATCGCAAGACTAATGCCCATTTTGTAACCAGACCCACGATGGGCAAAGGTATGCTGCGTTACTGCAGCATCGTTATTAACCTGGTTAATCTATCTCCGCACGATGGTTGGGGGGGGAGTGCGATCTCTGCTGTAGCAGGAAGTTGGAACGGTGTTGTGCGCATCTCTTTACAGAGCGGAGCCGGCGCTGCCCCCATCCTCCGCGCTCGCCCAGGCCTCTAAATGGCTGACGGTTGTTGTGGAGGAAGAGGAGACTCCGGTGGAGGAGCTGGTGGTGCAGGAGGAGGAGACCCTGGTGGAGGAGCTAGTGGTGCAGGAGGAGGAGACCCTGGTGGAGGAGCTGGTGGTGCAGGAGGAGGAGACCCTGGTGGAGGAGCTGGTGGTGCAGGAGGAGGAGACCCTGGTGGAGGAGCTGGTGGTGCAAGAGGAGGAGACGCTGGTGGTGCAGGAGGAGGAGACCCTGGTGGAGGAGCTGGTGGTGCAGGAAGAAGAGGAGATGAGGGGGGAGACAGAGGAGGAATGGACGAAGGAGCAGGAGGATGAGATGGTGGTGCAGGAGATGGTGGTGCAGGTGGAGGAGACATTGGTGGAGAAGATGGTGGAGAAGGAGATGACAAGGAAAGAGGATCAGGTGATGATGATGCAGGAGGAGAAGAGGAAGCGAGGGAGTCTGGCCCGCATAGGGAGAACCATCCGTTCACTCCTCCGACGCGTGCTGCTGTGTGGTGGCCGGTCCACCACACAGTAGAGGTGGTGGTGGTGGTCACGGATCGTTGTGAACCACGACCACTATCACCATACCCACCACACACACCCTGCACCCATTCACCCCCCTGTGATACCCACCACCCACCGCACACAACACACACCCTGCACCCACCCACCCCATGATCCCACCCCCACCACATTCCACACAAAGGGTTAGGGGTTTAGAGGGTTAGGGATTTATAAAGTTAAGGTTTTAGAGGTTTCGGGTTATTTCAGGTATAAGGGGTTTAGGGATTTCGAGGGTTATAGGGTTTAGGGGTTGAGAGTGTTAGGGGTTGAGGGGATTCAAGAGTTAGGGGTTTAGAGGGTTAGGGTTTTAAGGGTAACGGGGTTTAGAGGGTTAGGTGTTTAGATGATTAGGCTATTTGGGGTATAGGGGGTTTAAAGGGTGAAGGGTTTAGAGGTTTAGGGTTTTAGAGGGTTAGAGTTTTCAGGGTAAAGCGGTTTAAGGATAAAGGGGTTTATAGGGTTTTGGGTTTACAGTGAGCGAAAAAAGTATTTGATCCCCTGCTGATTTTGTACGTTTGCCCACTGACAAAGAAATGATCAGTCTATAATTTTAATGCAAGGTTTATTTGAACAGTGAAAGACAGAATAATAACAACAAAATCCAGAAAAACGTATGTCATAAATGTTATAACTTGATTTTCATTTTAATGAGGGAAATAAGTATTTGACCCCTCTGCAAAACATGACTTAGTACTTGGTGGCAAAACCCTTGTTGGCAATCACAGAGGTCAGACGTTTCTTGTAGTTGGCCACCAGGTTTGCACACATCTCAGGAGGGATTTTGTCCCACTCCTCTTTGCAGATCTTCTCCAAGTCATTAAGGTTTTGAGGCTGACGTTTAGCAACTCGAACCTTCAGCTCCCTCCACAGATTTCCTATGGGATTAAGGTTTGGAGACTGGCTAGGCCACTCCAGGACCTTAATTTGCTTCTTCTTGAGCCACTCCTTTGTTGCCTTGGCCGTGTGTTTTGTGTCATTGTCATGCTGGAATACCCATCCACGACCCATTTTCAATGCTCTGGCTGAGGGAAGGAGGTTCTCACCCAAGATTTGACGGTACATGGCCCTGTCCATCGTCCCTTTGATGTGGTGAAGTTGTCCTTCCCATTAGCAGAAAAACACCCCCAAAGCATAATGTTTCCACCTCCATGTTTGACGGTGGGGATGGTGTTCTTGGGGTCATAGGCAGCATTCCTCCTCCTCCAAACACGGCGAGTTGAGTTGATGCCAAAGAGCTCCATTTTGGTCTCATTTGACCACAACACTTTCACCTAGTTGTCTCTGAATCATTCAGATGTTCATTGGCAAACTTCAGACGGGCATGTATATGTGCTTTCTTGAGCAAGGGGACCTTGCGGGCCGCTGCAGGATTTCATTCCTTCACGGCGTAGTGTGTTACCAACTGTTTTCTTGGTGACTATGGTCCCAGCTGCCTTGAGATCATTGACAAGATCCTCCCGTGTAGTTCTGGGCTGATTCCTCACCGTTCTCATGATCATTGTAACTCCACGAGGTGAGATCTTGCATGGAGCCCCAGGCCGAGGGAGATTGACAGTTCTTTTGTGTTTCTTCCATTTGCGAATAATCGCACCAACTGTTGTCACCTTCTCACCAAGCTGCTTGGCGATGGTCTTGTAGCCCATTCCAGCCTTGTGTAGGTCTACAATCTTGTCCCTGACATCCTTGGAGAGCGCTTTGGTCTTGGCCATAGTGGAGAGTTTGAAATCTGATTGATTGCTTCTGTGAACAGGTGTCTTTTATACAGGTAACAAAGCTGAGATTAGGAGCACTCCCTTTAAGAGTGTGCTCCTAATCTCAGCTGGTTACCTGTATAAAAGACACCTGGGAGCCAGAAATCTTTCTGATTGAGAGGGGGCCAAATACTTATTTCCCTCATTAAAATGCAAATCAATTTCTAACATTTTTGACATGCGTTTTTCTGGATTTTGTTGTTGTCATTCTGTCTCTCACTGTTCAAATAGACTTACGATTAAAATTATAGACTGATCATTTCTTTTTCGGTGGGCAAACGTACAAAATCAGCAGGGGATCAAATACTTTTTCCCCTCACTGTAGCATTAGCGACATCGGCCGTCATGCCAGGCCAAAAATAATCTCTCTGTATTGTGAGAAAGGTTTTCTGCTCGCCCAGGTGTAATAATTTCTCACCCGAATCAATTCGTGCCGAAGCGTGACGGGAACCACCACACGCCAACGGCCCAACAGATCGTCTCTCCACATCAGCAGACCGTCCTGGAAGGGCGCTTGCGGTGAGTCATCCTTCGTTGAGGACTCATGCGACCCATCAGCCCGACACCGCAACTAAACCAACGAGTCGTCTAATCGTTGCTCGCGTACCCATACCGAGCGCGGCAAGTGCAACGCACCGTCAGCCGACCCCGGGCTGCATGCTCTACGGAATCTGCCACTGCGGACAACACAAAACCGGAGGGGTAACCATCTTTTTTCTTAACAATAACAACAGGTGCTCCCCAGGGGCTATTATATGGAGAGATTATGTCAGCGGCCAGCATCTCATCCACTGCGCAGCGCACATGATCCCTCTTTGAGGGGCTCAAACGGTGTGAATTCAGTCTCCCCGGCATCAATGTGGTGGGACAAGAGCAAGTGGGGTGCAGCCACCGTCTTCCTCAGATCAAGGAATTTGTCACGGTAGGCGGCGACGAGTGCTTTGACATGGCTGTTTGAGTCGGCATTCCGTTCAGTGTGATGGACAGAAGAGGAGGCCTTGGGTGCATTACTGACCATGCTCGATGACGAGGCACTAGCGGTGTTTCGCTCGATTCCTCCGGACAAGAAGAAGACATTGAAGGACGTGTATGCCGAGATGGCAGAGGTTTATGAGCTGTCTTCGGATACCCAGCGGAAGTTCATGCATAGGCGCGGGTGTAATGAGCTTGCGCTGGCGGTGGCTGCTTATCCCGACGCCAAGCCTGAAACGCTCGATCCTCTCATCTTGGGTAAGATGCTGGAGTTGGCAAAGGACATGGGGGTTACGCTGCCGGTGTGTGGTCATGAGCCACTGACGTCCTGGTGGGCTGCCAGGTGCCTGAACGCGCAAGACAACTTACAGCATTGGGCGCAGATGGCTGCTTGGACGGGAGACCCGGCTCGTGACGGTGAGCCTAAAGGATAGTCGCCGTTAAAGGTCGTCCACATTCCAAACGACGCGGGGGACGGGGATCTGACGGCCGCCGTTCCTCGCTGGGACTCACGGCGGGGGCCTGATTCACGTCGCTGGGGGTCCTACGGTTCGCGCGGGGGCGACTAGGGGGCTGCTCGGCAGGCTCCTGTTACGTGCTTCAAGTGTGGCCACTTGGGCCACTTCGCCCGGGATTGCCGGATTCACCCTCGTTCTCCGGCGCCTCTCGCAGCTCCGGCTCCAGCTCCAGCTCCTCCGTCGACAGGCCGCAACCTCGGGCAGGCAAGTTGGTACGCATCAGACACCCAGGCATCTCTCGACGTGCAGTGTGTACACACACACACTGTGTACACAATAATTACCACGTTGTTGCTGAGCTCACGCTCCCAAGGGGTCTCTGTTCAAGGGAGGGAGCAATGGAAAATGGATCTAAATCAACTTAAACTCCAACCCCGCTCTGTGACGTCACCACTCAGCCATACCTCATCGGTGTGAAACGCCAGGGGGAGGTGTACCCCTAGTGACGTCATGTCACCAAGGTATTCACCCCACCCCGTCCACACCGCGCCCTTTAGCGTGACGTCACCTTTGCCTGGGCCACTGCCGATATCTGTTCAAGTACAATCCTTATATTCATATTCTTAGGTTTTTTCGGTAAAGTCACGTAGGTAAAAAATTAAATTAGTAAAAATAAAATAAAAATCACGACGTTTCGGAGGCAACACAAGCTTCCGTCTTCAGGTGGAACCGTCACAGCTGTATCAGCAATCGTGCTGTGACGGTTCCACCTGAAGACGGAAGCTTGAATTGCCTCCGAAACGTCGTGATTTTTATTTTATTTTACTTTTATTAATTTTAATATTTTACCTACGTGACTTTACCGAAAAAACCTAAGAATATGAATGGTTGCAGTCACGAAAGCTTCAAATCTAGAATAAATACAATCCTTATTTGGGCAAAGTCACGCCAGTGACTGGCGGCTCATTAACATAATGTGTTCGTGAAAACCGTCGCGAGTTTCTTGCGAAGGGGTATGGCACCTACGCCCCATCCCTGCACGTTTGGGCCGGGCTCATTACCATAATTTATTTAAGTCACAGTTGTGGGAGGGAGTATTATCGTACCCCGCAAGTGACGTCATGTCA
Source organism: Lampetra fluviatilis (assembly GCF_964198595.1). Taxonomy (NCBI): domain Eukaryota; kingdom Metazoa; phylum Chordata; class Hyperoartia; order Petromyzontiformes; family Petromyzontidae; genus Lampetra; species Lampetra fluviatilis. The sequence continues at coordinate 60,712 of NC_136352.1, forward strand.
CCTCCTGCTGCCGCGTGACGTCACGAGATAACAGGAAGCGGCCGTTCCGCCCGTGCACTAAAATCCTAGGTGAGAAATTCTCATCGTGGTTGTGGTGGTTGTTGTGGTGGTGATTGTGGTGGTTGTGGTGGTTGTGGTGGTTGTGGTAGTGGTGGTTGTGGTGGTGGTTGTGGTGGTGGTGGTTGTGGTGGTTGTAGTGGTTGTTGTGGTGGTGGTTGTTGTTGTGGTGGTGGTTGTGATGGTTGTGATGGTGGTGTTTGTGATGGTTGTGGTGGTGGTAGTGGTGGTGGTTGTTGTGGTTGTGGTGGTTGTTGTGGTGGTTGTTGTGGTGGTGGTGGTGGTTGTGGTTGTGGTGGTTGTTGTGGTGGTTGTTGTGGTGGTGGTGGTGGTTGTGGTGGTGTAGTGGTGGTGGTGGTGGTTGTGGTAGTGGTGGTTGTGGTGGTGGTTGTGGTGGTAGTGGTGGTTGTGGTGGTTGTGGTGGTAGTGGTGGTTGTGGTGGTGGTGGTTGTGGTGGTGGTGGTTGTTGTGGTGGTTGTGGTGGTGGTTGTGCTGGTGGTGGTGGTTGTAGTGATGGCGGTGGTTTTGGTTGTGGTTGTTGTTGGTGGTGGTTGTTGTGGTGGTGTTGGTTGTGATGGTGTGGGTTGTTGTGGTGGTGGTTGTGGTGGTGGTTGTGGTGGTGGTTGTGGTGGTTGTTGTGGTGGTTGTTGTTGTGGTGGTGGTTGTGATGGTTGTGTTTGTGATGGTTGTGGTGATGGTAGTGGTGGTGGTTGTTGTGGTTGTGGTTGTGGTGGTTGTTGTGGTGGTGGTTGTTGTGGTGGTGGTTGTGATGGTGGTGTTTGTGATGGTTGTGGTGGTGGTTGTTGTGGTGGTGGTTGTTGTGGTGGTTGTTGTGGTGGTGGTGGTTGTGGTGGTGTTGTGGTAGTGGTGGTGGTTGTGGTGGTTTTGGTTGTGGTAGTGGTGGTTGTGGTAGTGGTGGTGGTTGTGGTGGTAGTGGTGGTTGTACTGGTGGTGGTTGTACTGGTGGTGGTGGTTGTTGTGGTGGTGGTTGTGGTGGTGGTGGTTGTGGTGGTGGTTGTGGTGGTTGTAGTGATGGCGGTGGTGGTTGTAGTGATGGCGGTGGTTTTGGTTGTTGTTGGTGGTGGTTGTTGTGGTGGTGTTGGTTGTGATGGTGTGGGTTGTTGTGGTGGTGGTTGTGGTGGTTGTTGTGGTGGTGGTTGTTGTTGTTGTGGTGGTTGTGATGGTTGTGTTTGTGATGGTTGTGGTGATGGTGGTGGTGGTGGTTGTTGTGGTTGTGGTGGTGGTTGTTGTGGTGGTGGTTGTGGTGGTGGTTGTGGTGGTGGTTGTTGTGGTGGTGGTTGTGGTGGTTGTTGTGGTGGTGGTTGTGGTGGTGGTTGTGGTGGTGGTTGTGGTGGTTGTGGTAGTGGTGGTGGTAGTGGTGGTGGTTGTGATGGTGGTTGTTGTTGTGGTGGTGGTTGTGATGGTTGTGATGGTGGTGGTTGTGATGGTTGTGATGGTTGTGATGGTTGTCATGGTTGTCATGGTTGTGGTGGTGGTGGTTGTTGTGGTGGTTGTTGTGGTAGTGGTGGTGGTTGTGGTAGTGGTGGTGGTTGTGGTGGTGGTTGTTGTGGTGGTGGTTGTTGTGGTGGTGGTTGTGGTGGTTGTTGTGGTGGTGGTTGTGGTGGTGGTGGTTGTGGTGGTGGTGGTGGTGGTTGTGATGGTGGTGGTTGTGACGGTGGGGGTTTTGGTGGTGGTTGTGGTGGTGGTTGTGGTGGTGGTTGTGGTGGTGGTTGTGGTGGTTGTGGTGGTTGTGGTGGTGGTGCTTGTGGTGATTGTGGTGGTTGTGGTGGTTGTTGTGGTGGTGGTTGTGGTGGTGGTGGTTGTTGTGGTGGTGGTTGTGGTGGTTGTTGTAATGGTGGTTGTGGTTGTGGTGGTTGTTGCGGTGGTGGTTGTGGTGGTGGTTGTGGTAGTTGTGGTGGTGGTGGTTGTGGTTGTTGTTGTTCTTTTTGGTTCTTTCGGTAAAGTCACGTAGAATGGAAATAATAAAATAATAAAAAATAAAATAATTCTCACGACGTTTCGGCCACAACGCAAGCAGCCGCCCTCAGGTGTAGAACAGGTCTGTCGAGAAGACAGAGTCTGAATGACACGCCCCAGGCTTGGAGCGACTATTTAAGCTGGGATGGAGGGGCGAAGAGCGTCTTGACAAAATAATATGCATATCAAGGGGAATTTAGCATATTTATGGGAAATGCAGATATGCGATTAGTACTACTTGTGAAATGCGTAGGAGGTTTGGCGAGGGGTTTAAAGTCATTATGCCCGTGCATTATGCATTATTACCCCTCGCCAACCTCCTACGCATTTCACAAGTAGTACTAATCGCATATCTGCATTTCCCATAAATATGCTAAATTCCCCTTGATATGCATATTATTTTGTCAAGACGCTCTTCGCCCCTCCATCCCAGCTTAAATAGTCGCTCCAAGCCTGGGGCGTGTCATTCAGACTCTGTTTTCTCGACAGACCTGTTCTACACTTGAGAACGGCTGCTTGCGTTGTGGCCGAAATGTCGTGAGAATTATTTTATAATGTTTTATTTTTTATTATTTTATTATTTCCATTCTCCGTGACTTTACCGAAAGAACCAAGAAGATGAATCCCTGCAGTCACGAAAGCATTACATCGTAGTGGTTGTTGTTGGTGGTGGTTGTGGTGGTGGTGGTTGTAGTGGTAGTGGTGGTGGTTGTGGTGGTTGTGGTGGTGGTTGTAGTGGTGGTGGTGGTTGTTGTGGCGGTGGTTGTGGTGGTAGTGGTGGTTGTGGTTGTTGTTTACCAAGGTAGAGCCTCGCTCTCTCTCTCGTAGGGATGTCAATTGAGTAGCAGCGAGCATGGAAGCGATGTCCTGGTTGGAACTTTACAACGCGGGGCCTAGCAATGCGGGGCCTTGCTTCCTGTCCTCACCTGATCGCGTTTGCTTCAATTCTCTCGCGTAAGTTTAATTTGTCTTCACACGGCTCACCACTTTGTAACTTTGTTTTACTTTAAATATTCGTACAGTTTGTATTAAAAAATTTTACCAGGCCAAGTGCGCTTGAGCTGCTATACTGCTCTAGTTTTCAGAAGCGACCTGCCCACAAAAACAACAAGGTAAGGCTTGTCAACAGCGTGGCGGTGTTCTCTCTAAACACGTGGTGGTGTTCACTCTAGACGTGAGGCGGTGTTCACTCTAGATGCGTGGCGCTGTTCACTTTAGATGCGTGGGGGTGTTCACTCTATACGCGTGGCGGCGTTCACTCTGGACGCGTGGCGGTGTTCGCTCTAGATGCGTGGCGGTGTTCGCTCCGGACGCGTGGCGGCGTTCACTCTGGACGCGTGGCGGTGTTCACTCTGGATGCATAGCGTTTTTCACTCTGGACGTGTGGCGGTGTTCAATCTAGACACGTGGTGGCGTTCACTCTGGACGCGTGGCGTTGTTTACTCTGGCCGCGTGGCGGTGTTTGCTCCAGACGCATGGCGGTGTTTTCTCCAGACCCGTGGCGGTGTTCGCTCTGGACGCGTAGCGGTGTTCACTCTGGATGCGTGGTGTTGTTTGCTCTGGACGCGTGGCGGTGTTCATTCCGGAGTGGCGGTGTTCATTCCGGACGCGTGGCGGTGTTTGCTCCAGACCCGTGGCGGTGTTCGCTCTGGACGCGTAGCGGTGTCACATTCTGGATGCGTGGTGTTGTTCACTCTCTGGACGTGTGGCGGTGTTCACTCCCTGGACGCGTGGCGGTGTTCACTCCGGACGCGTGGCGGTGTTCGCTTTGGACGTGTGGCGGTGTTCACTCTCTGGACGCGTGGTGGTGTTCACTCTCTGGATGCGTGGCGGTGTACAGTCTCTGGACTCGTGGTGGTGTCCACTCTCTGCATGTGGAGTGGGGACAACGGGCGATCTGGAGGGAAATCCACGCGACCACGGGGAGAGAGAGAGACCCGCAGCCTCGGCGATGTTAATTCATCCTCATTGAATTATTTGGTGGAGTAAGGAAACATTGGTACTGAGCGGATGAAGGTGGCCAGGCATGGGTCTGGACACACCGCCACCTGTTAACTATACCAGTGTGTGACAGTGTAAAGTTTGTGTTTGCAGTATAGTCTATTAACTCTATTGAAAACGGAGGTTATATCAAAACAATAGTGTGTTTTTGTTTTCCTGTGGAACTCTTTGTAAGAATGGAAACAGTCAAGACGCGTGGCGGTGTTCACTCTGTACACGTGGCGGTGTTCACTCTAGACATGTGGCGGTGTTCACTCTCTGGACGCGTGGCGGTGTTCAGTCTCTGGACTCGTGGCGGTGTCCACTCTCTGCATGTGGAGTGGGGACAACGGGCCATCTGGAGGGAAATCCACGCGACCACGGGGAGAGAGAGAGACCCGCAGCCTCGGCGATGTTAATTCATCCTCATTGAATTATTTGGTGGAGTAAGGAAACATTGGTACTGAGCGGATGAAGGTGGCCAGGCATGGGTCTGGACACACCGCCACCTGTTAACTATACCAGTGTGTGACAGTGTAAAGTTTGTGTTTGCAGTATAGTCTATTAACTCTATTGAAAACGGAGGTTATATCAAAACAATAGTGTGTTTTTGTTTTCCTGTGGAACTCTTTGTAAGAATGGAAACAGTCAAGACGCGTGGCGGTGTTCACTCTGTACACGTGGCGGTGTTCACTCTAGACATGTGGCGGTGTTCACTCTCTGGACGCGTGGCGGTGTTCATTCTCTGGACGCGTGGTGGTGTTCACTCTCTGGATGCGTGGCGGTGTTCAGTCTCTGGACGCGTGGCGGCGTTCGCTCTGAACGCGTGGCGGCGTTCGCTCTGGACGCGTGGCAGTGTTCGCTCTGGACGCGTTGCGGCGTTCGCTCTGGACGCGTGGCGGTGTTCGCTCTGGATGCGTGGCGGTGTTCGCTCTGGACGCGTGGCGGTGTTCACTCTGGACACGTGGCGGTGTTCGCTCTGGACGCGTGGCGGTGTTCACTCTCTTGACACGTGGCGGTGTTCACTCTCTGGACGCGTGATGGTGTTCAGTCTCTGGACGCGTGGCGGCTTTCGCTCTGAACACGTGGCGGTGTTCGCTCTGGACGCGTGGCCATGTTCGCTCTGGACGCGTGGCCATGTTCGCTCTGGACGCGTGGCGGTGTTCGCTCCAGACGCGTGGCGGTGTTCACTCTGGACGCGTGGCGGTGTTCACTCTAGACCCGTGGCCGTGTTCGCTCCGGACGCGTGGCGGTGTTCGCTCCGGACGCGTGGCGGTGTTTGCTCTGAACGTGTGGCGGTGTTCACTCTGGACGCTTGGCGGTGTTTGCTCTGGATGCGTGGTGCTGTTCACTCTCTGGACGCGTGGCGGTGTTCACTCTCTTGGCGCGTGGCGGTGTTCACTCTCTGGACGCGTGATGGTGTTCAATCTCTGGACGCGTGGCAGCATTCGCTCTGAACGCGTGGCAGTGTTCACTCTCTGGACGCGTGGCGGCGTTCGCTCTAAACACGTAGCGGTGTTCACTCCGGACGCGTGGCGGTGTTCGCTCTAAACGCGTTGCGGTGTTCACTCTAGATGTGTGGCGGAGTTCACTCTCCGGACGCGTGGCGGTGTTCACTCTGGACGGTGGCGGTGTTCGCTCCGGACGCGTGGCGGTGTTCACTCTGGACGGTGGCGGTGTTCACTCTGGACGGTGGCGGTGTTCGCTCTGAACGCGTGGCGGTGTTCGCTCCGGACGCGTGGCGGTGTTCACTCTGGACGGTGGCGGTGTTCGCTCCGGACGCGTGGCGGTGTTCACTCTGGACGGTGGCGGTGTTCGCTTTGGACGCGTGGCGGTGTTCACTCTCTGGATGCTTGGCGGTGTTCAGTCTCAGGACTCGTGGTGGTGTCCACTCTCTGCATGTGGAGTGGGGACAACGGGCCATCTGGAGGGAAATCCACACGACCACGGGAAGAGAGAGAGAGACCCGCAGCCTCTGCGATGTTAATTCATCCTCATTGAATTATTTGGTGGAGTAAGGAAGCATTGATACTGAGCGGATGAAGGTGGCCAGGCATGGGTCTGGACACACCACCACCTGTTAACTATACCAGTGTGTGACAGTGTAAAGTTTGTGTTTGCAGTATAGTCTATTAACTCTATTGAAAACGTAGGTTATATCAAAACAATAGTTTGTTTTTGTTTTCCTGTGGAACTCTTTGTAAGAATGGAAACAGTCAAGACGCATGGCGGTGTTCACTCTGTACACGTGGCGGTGTTCACTCTAGACGTGTGGCGGTGTTCACTCTCTGGACGCGTGGCGGTGTTCACTCTCTGCACGCATGGCGGTGTTCACTCTAGACGCGTGGCAGCGTTCGCTCTGAACGCGTGGCGGTGTTCACTCTCTGGACGCGTGGCGGCATTCGCTCTGAACACGTAGCGGTGTTCACGCCGGACGCGTGGCAGTGTTCGCTCTGAACGCGTTGCGGTGTTCACTCCGGACGCGTGGCGGTGTTCACTCTGAATGCGTGGCGTTGTTCGCTCTGGATGCGTGGTGGTGTTCACTCTGGACGCGTGGCGGTGTTCGCTCTGGATGCGTGGCGGTGTTCACTCCGGACGCGTTGCGGTGTTCACTCCGGACGCGTGGCGGTGTTCGCTCTGGATGCGTGGCGGTGTTCACTCCGGACGCGTGACGGTGTTCAGTCCGGACGCGTGGCGGTGTTCACTCCGGAAGCGTGGCGGTGTTCGCTCTGGACCCGTGGTGCTGTTCAATCTCTGGACGCGTGGCGGTGTTCACTCTCTGGACGCGTGGCGGTGTTCACTCTCTGGACGCGTGGTGGTGTTCAGTCTCTGGACGCGTGGCGGCGTTCGCTCTGAACACGTGGCGGCGTTCGCTCTGGAAACGTGGCGCTGTTCGCTCTGGACGCGTGGCAGTGTTCGCTCTGGACGCGTGGCGGTGTTCGCTCTGGACGTGTGGCGGTGTTCGCTCTGGACGCGTGGCGGTGTTCGCTCCGGACGCGTGGCGGTGTTCACTCTCTGGACACGTGGCGGTGTTCGCTCTGGACGCGTGGCGGTGTTCACTCTCTTGACGCGTGGCGGTGTTCACTCTCTGGACGCGTGATGGTGTTCACTCTCTGGACGCGTGGCGGTGTTCAGTCTCTGGACGCGTGGCGGTGTTCACGCTCTGGACGCGTGGCGGTGTTCACTCTCTGGACGCGTGGCAGTGTTCGCTCTGGACGCGTGGCGGTGTTCGCTCTGGTCGTGTGGCGGTGTTCACTCTCTGGACGCGTGGTGGTGTTCACTCTAGACGCGTGGCGGCGTTCGCTCTGAACACGTAGCGGTGTTCACTCCGGACGCGTGGCGGTGTTCGCTCTAAACGCGTTGCGGTGTTCACTCTAGATGTGTGGCGGAGTTCACTCTCCGGACGCGTGGCGGTGTTCGCTCTGAACGCGTGGCGGTGTTCGCTCCGGACGCGTGGCGGTGTTCACTCTGGACGGTGGCGGTGTTCGCTCTGGACGCGTGGCGGTGTTCACTCTCTGGACGCGTGGCGGTGTTCACTCTGGACGGTGGCGGTGTTCACTCTAGATGTGTGGCGGTGTTCACTCTGGACGCGTGGCGGTGTTCGCTCTGGATGCGTGGTGCTGTTCACTCTTTGGACGCGTGGCGGTGTTCACTCTTTTGACGCGTGGCGGTGTTCACTCCGGACGCGTGGCGGTGTTCGCTCTGGACCCGTGGTGCTGTTCAATCTCTGGACGCGTGGCGGTGTTCACTCTCTGGACGCGTGGTGGTGTTCAGTCTCTGGACGCTTGGCGGCGTTCGCTCTGAACACGTGGCGGCGTTCGCTCTGAACACGTGGCGGTGTTCGCTCTGGACGCGTGGCGGTGTTCGCTCTGGACGTGTGGCGGTGTTCACTCTCTTGACGCGTGGCGGTGTTCACTCTCTGGTCGCGTGATGGTGTTCACTCTCTGGACGCGTGGCGGTGTTCAGTCTCTGGACGCGTGGCGGTGTTCACGCTCTGGAAGCGTGGCGGTGTTCACTATCTGGACGCGTGGCGGTGTTCGCTCTGGACGCGTGGCAGTGTTCGTTCTGGACGCGTGGCGGTGTTTGCTCCAGACCCGTGGCGGTTTTCACTTTGGAGGCGTGGCGGTGTTCAGTCTCTGGACACGTGGCGGTGTTCGCTCTGGATGGTGTCTGTGTTCGCTCTGGAAGCGTGGCGGTGTTCGCTCTGGTCGTGTGGCGGTGTTCACTCTCTGGACGCGTGGTGGTGTTCACTCTCTGGATGCGTGGCGGTGTTCACTCTAGACGCGTGGCGGCGTTCGCTCTGAACACGTAGCGGTGTTCACTCCGGACGCGTGGCGGTGTTCGCTCTAAACGCGTTGCGGTGTTCACTCTAGATGTGTGGCGGAGTTCACTCTCCAGACGCGTGGCGGTGTTCGCTCTGAACGCGTGGCGGTGTTCACTCTGGACGGTGGCGGTGTTCGCTCTGGACGCGTGGCGGTGTTCACTCTCTGGACGCGTGGCGGTGTTCACTCTCTGCACGCGTGGCGGTGTTCACTCTGAACACGTAGCGGTGTTCACGCCGGACGCGTGGCAGTGTTCGCTCTGAACGCGTTGCGGTGTTCACTCCAGACGCGTGGCGGTGTTCACTCTAGATGTGTGGCGGTGTTCACTCTCCGGACGCTTGGTGGTGTTCGGTCTGAACGCGTGGCGGTGTTCGCTCTGGATGCGTGGCGGTGTTCACCTCGGACGCGTGGCGGTGTTCACTCCGGACGCGTGGCGGTGTTCGCTCTGGACGCGTGGCTGTGTTCACTCCGGACGTGTGGCGGTGTTCACTCCGGACACGTGGCGGTGTTCGCTCTGGACCCGTGGTGCTGTTCACTCTCTGGACGCGTGGCGGTGTTCACTCTCTGGACACGTGGTGGTGTTCACTCTCTGGATGCGTGGCGGTGTTCAGTCTCTGGACGCGTGGCGGCGTTCGCTCTGAACACGTGGCGGCGTTCGCTCTGGACGCGTGGCGGTGTTCGCTCTGGACGTGTGGCGGTGTTCACTCTGGACGCGTGGCGGTGTTCGCTCCGGACGCGTGGCGGTGTTCACTCTCTGGACACGTGGCGGTGTTCGCTCTGGACACGTGGCGGTGTTCACTCTCTTGACGCGTGGCGGTGTTCACTCTCTGGACGCGTGATGGTGTTCACTCTCTGGATGCGTGGCGGTGTTCAGTCTCTGGACGCGTGGCGGCGTTCGCTCTGAACACGTGGCGGTGTTCGCTCTGGACGCGTGGCCGTGTTCGCTCTGGACGCGTGGTGGTGTTCGCTCTCTGCATGTGGAGTGGGGACAACGGGCCATCTGGAGGGAAATCCATGCGACCACGGGAAGAGAGAGAGAGACCCGCAGCCTCGGCGATGTTAATTCGTCCTCATTGAATTATTTGGTGGAGTAAGGAAGCATTGATACTGAGCGGATGAAGGTGGCCAGGCATGGGTCTGGACACACCACCACCTGTTAACTATACCAGTGTGTGACAGTGTAAAGTTTGTGTTTGCAGTATAGTCTATTAACTCTATTGAAAACGTAGGTTATATCAAAACAATAGTTTGTTTTTGTTTTCCTGTGGAACTCTTTGTAAGAATGGAAACAGTCAAGACGCATGGCGGTGTTCACTCTGTACATGTGGCGGTGTTCACTCTAGACGTGTGGCGGTGTTCACTCTCTGGACGCGTGGCGGTGTTCACTCTCTGCACGCATGGCGGTGTTCACTCTCTGGACGCGTGGCGGCATTCGCTCTGAACACGTAGCGGTGTTCACGCCGGACGCGTGGCAGTGTTCGCTCTGAACGCGTTGCGGTGTTCACTCCGGACGCGTGGCGGTGTTCACTCGAGATGTGTGGCGGTGTTCACTCTCCGGACGCGTGGCGGTGTTCGCTCTGAACGCGTGGCGGTGTTCGCTCTGGATGCGTGGCGGTGTTCACTCCGGACGCGTGGCGGTGTTCACTCTGGACGCGTGGCGGTGTTCGCTCTGGATGCGTGGCGGTGTTCGCTCTGGACGCGTGGCGGTGTTCGCTCTGGATGCGTGGCGGTGTTCACTCCGGACGCGTGGCGGTGTTCGCTCTGGATGCGTGGCGGTGTTCACTCTAGACGCGTGGCGGCGTTCGCTCTGAACACGTAGCGGTGTTCACTCCGGACGCGTGGCGGTGTTCGCTCTAAACGCGTTGCGGTGTTCACTCTAGATGTGTGGCGGAGTTCACTCTCCGGACGCGTGGCGGTGTTCGCTCTGAACGCGTGGCGGTGTTCGCTCCGGACGCGTGGCGGTGTTCACTCTGGACGGTGGCGGTGTTCGCTCTGGACGCGTGGCGGTGTTCACTCTCTGGACGCGTGGCGGTGTTCACTCTGGACGGTGGCGGTGTTCACTCTAGATGTGTGGCGGTGTTCACTCTGGACGCGTGGCGGTGTTCGCTCTGGATGCGTGGTGCTGTTCACTCTTTGGACGCGTGGCGGTGTTCACTCTTTTGACGCGTGGCGGTGTTCACTCTCTGGACGCGTAGTGGTGTTCAGTCTCTGGACGCGTGGCGGCGTTCGCTCTGAACACGTGGCGGCGTTCGCTCTGGACACGTGGCGGCGTTCGCTCTGGACGCGTGGCGGTGTTCGCTCTGGACGCGTGGCGGTGTTCGCTCCGGACGCGTGGCGGTGTTCACTCTCTGGACACGTGGCGGTGTTCGCTCTAGACGCGTGGCGGCGTTCGCTCTGAACACCTAGCGGTGTTCACTCCGGACGCGTGGCGGTGTTCACTCTAGATGTGTGGCGGAGTTCACTCTCCGGACGCGTGGCGGTGTTCGCTCTGAACGCGTGGCGGTGTTCGCTCCGGACGCGTGGCGGTGTTCACTCTGGACGGTGGCGGTGTTCGCTCTGGACGCGTGGCGGTGTTCACTCTCTGGACGCTTGGCGGTGTTCACTCTGGACGGTGGCGGTGTTCGCTCTGGACGCGTGGCGGTGTTCGCTCCGGACCCGTGGCGGTGTTCGCTTTGGACGCGTGGCGGTGTTCACTCTCTGGACTCGTGGTGGTGTCCACTCTCTGCATGTGGAGTGGGGACAACGGGCCATCTGGAGGGAAATCCACGCGACCACGGGAAGAGAGAGAGAGACCCGCAGCCTCGGCGATGTTAATTCGTCCTCATTGAATTATTTGGTGGAGTAAGGAAGCATTGATACTGAGCGGATGAAGGTGGCCAGGCATGGGTCTGGACACACCACCACCTGTTAACTATACCAGTGTGTGACAGTGTAAAGTTTGTGTTTGCAGTATAGTCTATTAACTCTATTGAAAACGTAGGTTATATCAAAACAATAGTTTGTTTTTGTTTTCCTGTGGAACTCTTTGTAAGAATGGAAACAGTCAAGACGCATGGCGGTGTTCACTCTGTACACGTGGCGGTGTTCACTCTAGACGTGTGGCGGTGTTCACTCTCTGGACGCGTGGCGGTGTTCACTCTCTGCACGCGTGGCGGTGTTCACTCTGAACACGTAGCGGTGTTCACGCCGGACGCGTGGCAGTGTTCGCTCTGAACGCGTTGCGGTGTTCACTCCAGACGCGTGGCGGTGTTCACTCTAGATGTGTGGCGGTGTTCACTCTCTGGACACGTGGCGGCATTCGCTCTGAACACGTAGTGGTGTTCACGCCGGACGCGTGGCAGTGTTCGCTCTGAACGCGTTGCGGTGTTCACTCCAGACGCGTGGCGGTGTTCACTTTAGATGTGTGGCGGTGTTCACTCTCCGGACGCTTGGCGGTGTTCGCTCTGAACGCGTGGCGGTGTTCGCTCTGGATGCGTGGCGGTGTTCACTCCGGACGCGTGGCGGTGTTCACTCTCTGGACGCGTGGCGGCATTCGCTCTGAACACGTAGCGGTGTTCACGCCGGATGCGTGGCAGTGTTCGCTCTGAACGCGTTGCGGTGTTCACTCCAGACGCGTGGCGGTGTTCACTCTAGATGTGTGGCGGTGTTCACTCTCCGGACGCTTGGCGGTGTTCGCTCTGAACGCGTGGCGGTGTTCGCTCTGGATGCGTGGCGGTGTTCACTCCGGACGCGTGGCGGTGTTCATTCCGGACGCGTGGCGGTGTTCGCTCTGGACACGTGGCGGTGTTCACTCCGGACGCGTGGCGGTGTTCGCTCTGGATGCGTGGCGGTGTTCACTCCGGACGCGTGGCGGTGTTCACTCCGGACGCGTGGCGGTGTTCGCTCTGGATGCGTGGCGGTGTTCACTCCGGACGCGTGGCGGTGTTCACTCCGGACACGTGGCGGTGTTCGCTCTGGACCCGTGGTGCTGTACACTCTCTGGACGCGTGGCGGTGTTCACTCCAGACGCGTGGCGGTGTTCACTCTAGATGTGTGGCGGTGTTCACTCTCCGGACGCTTGGCGGTGTTCGCTCTGAACGCGTGGCGATGTTCGCTCTGGATGCGTGGCGGTGTTCACTCCGGACGCGTGGCGGTGTTCACTCCGGACGCGTGGCGGTGTTCGCTCTGGACGCGTGGCGGTGTTCACTCCGGACGTGTGGCGGTGTTCACTCCGGACACGTGGCGGTGTTCGCTCTGGACCCGTGGTGCTGTTCACTCTCTGGACGCGTGGCGGTGTTCACTCTCTGGACGCGTGGTGGTGTTCAGTCTCTGGACGCGTGGCGGCGTTCGCTCTGGACGCGTGGCGGTGTTCGCTCTGGACGTGTGGCGGTGTTCGCTCTGGACGCGTGGCGGTGTTCGCTCCGGACACGTGGCGGTGTTCGCTCTGGACACGTGGCGGTGTTCACTCTCTTGACGCGTGGCGGTGTTCACTCTCTGGACGCGTGATGGTGTTCACTCTCTGGATGCGTGGCGGTGTTCAGTCTCTGGACGCGTGGCGGCGTTCGCTCTGAACACGTGGCGGTGTTCGCTCTGGACGCGTGGCCGTGTTCGCTCTGGACGCGTGGTGGTGTTCGCTCCGGACGCGTGGTGGTGTTCACTCTGGACGCATGGCGGTGTTCACTCTAGACGCGTGGCCGTGTTCGCTCCGGACGCGTGGCGGTGTTCGCTCCGGACGCGTGGCGGTGTTTGCTCTGAACGTGTGGCGGTGTTCACTCTGGACGCGTGGCGGTGTTCGCTCTGGATGCGTGGTGCTGTTCACTCTTTGGACGCGTGGCGGTGTTCACTCTTTTGACGCGTGGCGGTGTTCACTCTCTGGACGCGTGGCGGTGTTCAGTCTCTGGACGCGTGGCGGCGTTCGCTCTGAACACGTGGCGGCGTTCGCTCTGGACACGTGGCGGCGTTCGCTCTGGACGCGTGGCGGTGTTCGCTCTGGACGCGTGGCGGTGTTCGCTCCGGACGCGTGGCGGTGTTCACTCTCTGGACACGTGGCGGTGTACGCTCTAGACGTGTGGCGGCGTTCGCTCTGAACACGTAGCGGTGTTCACTCCGGACGCGTGGCGGTGTTCGCTCTAAACGCGTTGCGGTGTTCACTCCGGACGCGTGGCGGTGTTCACTCTGGACGGTGGCGGTGTTCGCTCTGGACGCGTGGCGGTGTTCACTCTCTGGACGCTTGGCGGTGTTCACTCTGGACGGTGGCGGTGTTCGCTCTGGACGCGTGGCGGTGTTCGCTCCGGACCCGTGGCGGTGTTCGCTTTGGACGCGTGGCGGTGTTCACTCTCTGGACTCGTGGTGGTGTCCACTCTCTGCATGTGGAGTGGGGATAACGGGCCATCTGGAGGGAAATCCACGCGACTACGGGAAGAGAGAGAGAGACCCGCAGCCTCGGCGATGTTAATTCATCCTCATTGAATTATTTGGTGGAGTAAGGAAGCATTGATACTGAGCGGATGAAGGTGGCCAGGCATGGGTCTGGACACACCACCACCTGTTAACTATACCAGTGTGTGACAGTGTAAAGTTTGTGTTTGCAGTATAGTCTATTAACTCTATTGAAAACGTAGGTTATATCAAAACAATAGTTTGTTTTTGTTTTCCTGTGGAACTCTTTGTAAGAATGGAAACAGTCAAGACGCATGGCGGTGTTCACTCTGTACACGTGGCGGTGTTCACTCTAGACGTGTGGCGGTGTTCACTCTCTGGACGCGTGGCGGTGTTCACTCTCTGCACGCGTGGCAGTGTTCACTCTAGACGCGTGGCAGCGTTCGCTCTGAACGCGTGGCGGTGTTCACTCTCTGGACGCGTGGCGGCATTCGCTCTGAACACGTAGCGGTGTTCACGCCGGATGCGTGGCAGTGTTCGCTCTGAACGCGTTGCGGTGTTCACTCCAGACGCGTGGCGGTGTTCACTCTAGATGTGTGGTGGTGTTCACTCTCCGGACGCTTGGCGGTGTTCGCTCTGAACGCGTGGCGGTGTTCGCTCTGGATGCGTGGCGGTGTTCACTCCGGACGCGTGGCGGTGTTCACTCCGGACGCGTGGCGGTGTTCGCTCAGGACGCGTGGCGGTGTTCACTCCGGACGCGTGGCGGTGTTCACTCCGGACGCGTGGCGGTGTTCACTCCGGACACGTGGCGGTGTTCGCTCTGGACCCGTGGTGCTGTACACTCTCTGGACGCGTGGCGGTGTTCACTCTCTGGACGCGTGGCGGTGTTCACTCTCTGGACGCGTGGTGGTGTTCACTCTCTGGATGCGTGGCGGTGTTCAGTCTCTGGACGCCTGGCGGCGTTCGCTCTGAACACGTGGCGGCGTTCGCTCTGGACGCGTGGCGGTGTTCGCTCTGGACGTGTGGCGGTGTTCGCTCTGGACGCGTGGCGGTGTTCGCTCCGGACGCATGGCGGTGTTCACTCTCTGGACACGTGGCGGTGTTCGCTCTGGACACGTGGCGGTGTTCACTCTCTTGACGCGTGGCGGTGTTCACTCTCTGGACGCGTGATGGTGTTCACTCTCTGGATGCGTGGCGGTGTTCAGTCTCTGGACGCGTGGCGGCGTTCGCTCTGAACACGTGGCGGTGTTCGCTCTGGACGCGTGGCCGTGTTCGCTCTGGACGCGTGGCGGTGTTCGCTCCAGACTCGTGGCGGTGTTCACTCTGGACGCGTGGCGGTGTTCACTCTAGACGCGTGGCCGTGTTCGCTCCGGACGCGTGGCGGTGTTCGCTCCGGACGCGTGGCGGTGTTTGCTCTGAACGTGTGGCGGTGTTCACTCTGGACGCGTGGCGGTGTTCGCTCTGGATGCGTGGTGCTGTTCACTCTTTGGACGCGTGGCGGTGTTCACTCTTTTGACGCGTGGCGGTGTTCACTCTAGACGCGTGATGGTGTTCACTCTCTGGATGCGTGGCGGTGTTCAGTATCTGGACGCGTGGCGGCGTTCGCTCTGAACACGTGGCGGTGTTCGCTCTGGACGCGTGGTGGTGTTCGCTCTGGACGCGTGGCGGTGTTCGCTCCGGACGTGTGGCGGTATTCGCTCCGGACGCGTGGCGGTGTTCGCTCTGGACGCGTAGCGGTGTTCGCTCTGGACGCGTAGCGGTGTTCGCTCTAGACGGGTGGCGGTGTTCCCTCTGGATGCGTGGCGGTGTTCGCTCCAGACGCGTGGCGGTGTTCACTCTCTGGACACGTGGCGGTGTTCGCTCTGGACGCGTGGCGGTGTTCACTCTCTGGACGCGTGGCGGTGTTCGCTCTGGACGCGTGGCAGTGTTCGCTCTGGACGCGTGGCGGTGTTTGCTCCAGACCCGTGGCGGTTTTCACTTTTTAGGCGTGGCGGTGTTCAGTCTCTGGACACATGGCGGTGTTCGCTCTGGACGGTGGCGGTGATCGCTCTGGACGCGTGGCGGTGTTCGCTCTGGTCGCGTGGCGGTGTTCACTCTAGACGCGTGGCAGCTTTCGCTCTGAACGCGTGGCGGTGTTCACTCTCTGGACGCGTGGCGGCGTTCGCTCTGGACACGTGGTGGTGTTCGCTCTGGACGCGTGGCGGTGTTCACTCTGGACGCGTGGCGGTGTTCGCTCTCTGGACGCGTGGCGGTGTTTGCTCTAGACCCGTGGCGGTGTTCGCTCTGGACGCGTGGCGGTGTTCACTCTGGACGCGTGGCGGTGTTCACTCTCTGGACGCGTGGCGCTGTTCGCTCTGAACGTGTGGCGGTGTTCACTCAGGACGCGTGGCGGTGTTCGCTCTGGACGCGTGGTGCTGTTCACTCTCTGGACGCGTGGTGGTGTTCACTCTCTGGATGCGTGGCGGTGTTCAGTCTCTGGACACGTGGCGGTGTTCGCTCTGGACGCGTGGCGGTGTTCGCTCTGGACGCGTAGCGGTGTTCGCTCTGGATGCGTAGCGGTGTTCGCTCCGGACGCATCGCGGTGTTCACTCTCTGGACACGTGGCGGTGTTCGCTCTGGACGCGTGGCGGTGTTCACTCTGGACGCGTGGCGGTGTTCACTCTCTGGACGCGTGGCGGTGTTCGCTCTGGACGCGTGGCGGTGTTTGCTCCAGACCCGTGGCGGTGTTCGCTTTGGAGGCGTGGCGATGTTCACTCTCTGGACGCGTGGTGGTGTTCACTCTCTGGATGCGTGGCGGTGTTCAGTCTCTGGACACGTGGCGGTGTTCAATCTGGACGCGTGGCGGTGTTCGCTCTGGACGCGTGGCGGTGTTCACTCTCTGGACATGTGGCGGTGTACGCTCTAGACGTGTGGCGGCGTTCGCTCTGAACACGTAGCGGTGTTCACTCCGGACGCGTGGCGGTGTTCGCTCTAAACGCGTTGCGGTGTTCACTCCGGACGCGTGGCGGTGTTCGCTCTGGACGCGTGGCGGTGTTCACTCTCTGGACGCTTGGCGGTGTTCACTCTGGACGGTGGCGGTGTTCGCTCTGGACGCGTGGCGGTGTTCGCTCCGGACCCGTGGCGGTGTTCGCTTTGGACGCGTGGCGGTGTTCACTCTCTGGACTCGTGGTGGTGTCCACTCTCTGCATGTGGAGTGGGGATAACGGGCCATCTGGAGGGAAATCCACGCGACCACGGGAAGAGAGAGAGAGACCCGCAGCCTCGGCGATGTTAATTCATCCTCATTGAATTATTTGGTGGAGTAAGGAAGCATTGATACTGAGCGGATGAAGGTGGCCAGGCATGGGTCTGGACACACCACCACCTGTTAACTATACCAGTGTGTGACAGTGTAAAGTTTGTGTTTGCAGTATAGTCTATTAACTCTATTGAAAACGTAGGTTATATCAAAACAATAGTTTGTTTTTGTTTTCCTGTGGAACTCTTTGTAAGAATGGAAACAGTCAAGACGCATGGCGGTGTTCACTCTGTACACGTGGCGGTGTTCACTCTAGACGCGTGGCGGTGTTCACTCTCTGCACGCGTGGCAGTGTTCACTCTAGACGCGTGGCAGCGTTCGCTCTGAACGCGTGGCGGTGTTCACTCTCTGGACGCGTGGCGGCATTCGCTCTGAACACGTAGCGGTGTTCACGCCGGATGCGTGGCAGTGTTCGCTCTGAACGCGTTGCGGTGTTCACTCCAGACGCGTGGCGGTGTTCACTCTAGATGTGTGGTGGTTTTCACTCTCCGGACGCTTGGCGGTGTTCGCTCTGAACGCGTGGCGGTGTTCGCTCTGGATGCGTGGCGGTGTTCACTCCGGACGCGTGGCGGTGTTCGCTCCGGACGCGTGGCGGTGTTCGCTCAGGACGCGTGGCGGTGTTCACTCCGGACGCGTGGCGGTGTTCACTCCGGACGCGTGGCGGTGTTCACTCCGGACACGTGGCGGTGTTCGCTCTGGACCCGTGGTGCTGTACACTCTCTGGACGCGTGGCGGTGTTCACTCTCTGGACGCGTGGCGGTGTTCACTCTCTGGACGCGTGGTGTTCACTCTCTGGATGCGTGGCGGTGTTCAGTCTCTGGACGCGTGGCGGCGTTCGCTCTGAACACGTGGCGGCGTTCGCTCTGGACGCGTGGCGGTGTTCGCTCTGGACGTGTGGCGGTGTTCGCTCTGGACGCGTGGCGGTGTTCGCTCCGGACGCATGGCGGTGTTCACTCTCTGGACACGTGGCGGTGTTCGCTCTGGACACGTGGCGGTGTTCACTCTCTTGACGCGTGGCGGTGTTCACTCTCTGGACGCGTGATGGTGTTCACTCTCTGGATGCGTGGCGGTGTTCAGTCTCTGGACGCGTGGCGGCGTTCGCTCTGAACACGTGGCGGTGTTCGCTCTGGACGCGTGGCGGTGTTCGCTCCAGACTCGTGGCGGTGTTCACTCTGGACGCGTGGCCGTGTTCGCTCCGGACGCGTGGCGGTGTTCGCTCCGGACGCGTGGCGGTGTTTGCTCTGAACGTGTGGCGGTGTTCACTCTGGACGCGTGGCGGTGTTCGCTCTGGATGCGTGGTGCTGTTCACTCTTTGGACGCGTGGCGGTGTTCACTCTTTTGACGCGTGGCGGTGTTCACTCTAGACGCGTGATGGTGTTCACTCTCTGGATGCGTGGCGGTGTTCAGTATCTGGACGCGTGGCGGCGTTCGCTCTGAACACGTGGCGGTGTTCGCTCTGGACGCGTGGTGGTGTTCGCTCTGGACGCGTGGCGGTGTTCGCTCCGGACGTGTGGCGGTATTCGCTCCGGACGCGTGGCGGTGTTCGCTCTGGACGCGTAGCGGTGTTCGCTCTGGACGCGTAGCGGTGTTCGCTCTGGACGCGTAGCGGTGTTCGCTCTAGACGCGTGGCGGTGTTTCCTCTGGATGCGTGGCGGTGTTCGCTCCAGACGCGTGGCGGTGTTCACTCTCTGGACACGTGGCGGTGTTCGCTCTGGACGCGTGGCGGTGTTCACTCTCTGGACGCGTGGCGGTGTTCGCTCTGGACGCGTGGCAGTGTTCGCTCTGGACGCGTGGCGGTGTTTGCTCCAGACCCGTGGCGGTTTTCACTTTTTAGGCGTGGCGGTGTTCAGTCTCTGGACACATGGCGGTGTTCGCTCTGGACGGTGGCGGTGATCGCTCTGGACGCGTGGCGGTGTTCGCTCTGGTCGCGTGGCGGTGTTCACTCTAGACGCGTGGCAGCTTTCGCTCTGAACGCGTGGCGGTGTTCACTCTCTGGACGCGTGGCGGCGTTCACTCTGGACACGTGGTGGTGTTCGCTCTGGACGCGTGGCGGTGTTCACTCTGGACGCGTGGCGGTGTTTGCTCTAGACCCGTGGCGGTGTTCGCTCTGGACGCGTGGCGGTGTTCACTCTGGACGCGTGGCGGTGTTCACTCTCTGGACGCGTGGCGCTGTTCGCTCTGAACGTGTGGCGGTGTTCACTCGGGACGCGTGGCGGTGTTCACTCTCTGGATGCGTGGCGGTGTTCAGTCTCTGGACACGTGGCGGTGTTCGCTTTGGACGCGTGGCGGTGTTCGCTCTGGACGCGTGGCGGTGTTTGCTCTGGACGCGTGGCGGTGTTCGCTCCGGACGCGTGGCGGTGTTCGCTCCGGACGCGTGGCGGTGTTCGCTCCGGACGCGTAGCGGTGTTCGCTCTGGATGCGTAGCGGTGTTCGCTCTAGACGCGTGGCAGTGTTCCTTCTGGACGCGTGGCGGTGTTTGCTCCGGACGCATGGCGGTGTTCACTCTCTGGACACGTGGCGGTGTTCGCTCTGGACGCGTGGCGGTGTTCACTCTGGACGCGTGGCGGTGTTCACTCTCTGGACGCGTGGCGGTGTTCGCTCTGGACGCGTGTCGGTGTTTGCTCCAGACCCGTGGCGGTGTTCGCTTTGGAGGCGTGGCGATGTTCACTCTCTGGACGCGTGGTGGTGTTCACTCTCTGGATGCGTGGCGGTGTTCAGTCTCTGGACACGTGGCGGTGTTCGATCTGGACGCGTGGCGGTGTTCGCTCTGGACGCGTGGCGGTGTTCACTCTCTGGACGCGTGGCGGTGTTCGCTCTGGACGCGTGGCGGTGTTCACTCTCTGGATGCGTGGCGGTGTTCGCTCTGGACGTGTGGCGCTGTTCACTCTCTGGATGTGTGGCGGTGTTCACTCTATGGACGCGTGGCGGTGTTCACTCTCTGGACGCGTGGCGGCGTTCGCTCTGAACACGTGGCGGTGTTCACTCTCTGCATGTGGAGTGGGGACAACCGGGCCATCTGGAGGGAAATCCACGCGACCACGGGGAGAGAGAGAGACACGCAAACTCCAAATATACAGCAGGCGTCAGGGTCGGGATCGAACCCACGACATCCTGTATGCCAGGAGAGGTAGTTAACATCTCACCACGGGGAGATAGAGAGAGACACGCAGCCTCGGGGATGTTGATTCATCCTCAATGAATTACTTGGTGGAGTAAGGAAGCATTGATACTGAGCGGATGAAGGTGGCCAGGCATGAGTCTGGACACACCACCACCTGTTAACCATGCCAGTGTGTGACAGTGTAAAGTTTGTGTTTGCAGTATAGTCTATTAACTCTATTGAAAACGGAGGTTATATCAAAACAATATTTTGTTTTGTTTTCCTGTGGAACTCTTTGTAATAATGGAAACAGTCAAGAAGTTAACACAGCGCACACATGCAGCTGAAGTCAGATCTGTTCATCCCAGCATTCAAGGACATTGTGTGCCTGGCTGGCTTCACACAACTAAGTTGTGATTGAACATTCATTTATTCATTTCTGCATAACACAAATAGTATTATTTTCAACACCTTGCTATGTCAACTGAATTTAACTTTTATAAATATCCCTTCTGTAGCCAGACAGCCGAAATTGTGTGCTCGGAGTTTTGGGTTAACATTCATTTTGAAGATACTAGGGCTTCCAGGCATATTGTGGCCATTCGCCCTCTCATTGTGTGCCATAACAGCCTGTGTGATGAAGTTGGGAAACTTTTCCACTATATCATGAATATATGAATAAGTATAGACGTGTAAGTCACGTGTGACTGTGTATATGCATTCCTCTGTGCCTCGATACTGATGTGTAGATGGTGTGGATGTAAGTTTTTTCTGTCTGCAGCTGTCGCTTCCTTTGTCGCTTCCTCTGCAGAATTGGTCTGATGGAGCAAAGACACTTGGCGCAGCTCGGTACAACAAGGCAACAATGCGACCTTTGTCCATACAGCACGAATCGTCCTGGACATTTGACACGGCACCAGAGAACTCACACAGGAGAGAAACCCTTCAAGTGCAGTGTGTGTGGGAAGGCGTTGGCACATTCATCTACTCTTAAAAAACACCAGAGAACACACACGGGAGAGAAACCATTCAAGTGCAGTGTGTGTGGGAAGGCGTTTACACATTCATCTACTCTTGTAAAACACCAGAGAACACACACGGGAGAGAAATCCTTCAAGTGCATTGTGTGTGGGAAGGCGTTTGCACGGTCAACACATCTTCGAAGTCACCAGAGAACACACACGGGAGAGAAACCCTTCAAGTGCAGTGTGTGTGGAAAGGCATTTGCACATTCATCTACTCTTGCAAAACACCAGAGAACACACACAGGAGAGAAACCCTTCAAGTGCATTGTGTGTGGGAAGGCGTTTGCACGTTCACCAAATCTTCAAAGACACCAGAGAACACACAAGCATCAGAAGATCCCCAAGGAGTGGAGTCTGAAATCAGCTTGTGAAAGTCAAAGTGCCGCAATGAGCCCATCCCTCATGAAACAAGAACCGGAAGAAAATCCCAGCTTGGACACTTTTAAAGGTATCGAGGTGAAATTTGAAGAGGTGAAGGTGAAATGTGAAGAAGTGATGGTGAAGAGCGAAGAAGTGGAGGTAAAATGTGAAGAGGATTCAACTCCAAAATGGGACTTTCACATCGATGGAGGCAACGTGAAGCAGGAGAATTCTGACTGTGAGGCAGAGCGAGGCAACTCCCAGCAGTTTGTGGAAGTGGAGGTGTGGGTGGACTTCCTCCGAGACAATACAAAGTCAAATGGAGACCCGTTAGATGTGTAAGCCAGAGACGATGTCGCTCCAATAGATTCACCTTTGTCACAGGCCTTTAATGACAATAATATGAAGTTGAACACTCAATTCCTAGGTTCAACCTGCAGGGTAAGAGTGGCCAGTCTTTATGGACCTGTGGGTTGGGTAGATCTCTAACCAGGAGCGAGAGCCAATAAGCTCTCAAGCATTCGCTATGTTAACAATTGCATTTATATGGTGCTTGCTTAATCGCCTCTGGCAATTCCGAGTTTTGTATTGTATCTCGTCTCAAAGACTCGAAGAGCATCCCCAAGTAGCAGCTGCCCCTTTGTGGCACAAGGTGGTGGCCCTGCACCGGCCTGCATGTGGACAAGAGCCGGTCAAGTAGGGGGCGATGTTTGATGTGGCATCTCAGTTGTGGAGTTTGTAGGTAATGTATAGTATTTAATCAATTTTGACCCAGACGCCAGCATGCAATGGCCTACTTGTTTTGAATGACACAATAGTATGTTGTACACGCACTGTTAAGCAGACGGTGCATATTTTTTTTTATAGATTCTTGTTAATACGATGTAACCTGATTCCGTATATTTCACTGCAGTAATTTAATATATATTATTGGTTCTTTCGGTAAAGTCACGTAGAAGGGAAATAATAAAATAATACAAATAAAAAATAAAATAAAATTCTCATGACATTTCGGCCACAACGCAAGCAGCCGTCCTCAGGTGAAGAAACAGCTGTCGGAAAGGCAGCGTCCTAATAGAGAGAAACAACCACGGTGCGTTACTCTGTCCTGCGCTGCGTTATAACTATGCTATAAACTAGACTACTATACATTACAATATTATACCTTCCAATCTAAACTACACTGTATGATATCGTATACACAGCCCAATATAAGCTCTAACATTATGCATTATATTGATATGCCTCCAACTAAACTTTTTTTGTTACATCACACGACTATACACCGTACATATACACTGCCATAAACAAACCCCAACATTGAATTATACACTGCGTTACTATACACCTTAGACTATACATTGTAATATTACACTATGTATTATTCTATAAACACTACTGTATACCACACTGCTGTATATTCACTCTTACAATTACGATACTATATATTATATTATAGATTATATTAAACATTACACTATTATACTATTTATTATTATACTATACACCATACCATTGACTGTCACGTGAAAGGTACTAAGAGCAAGCAAATAAATATGTCAGTGGGAGAGTGGTAGCAGGAAACTTGCAGTGGAGCAGACTCCGATCCGTGAAGAGAATAAAAAAGCTATATAGTCAACTCCCAGCGAATGGAATGTGGTCTGAAAGACCGTGAACGTGAACACAATCAATCAAGACCCGAAATGGTTTATCACGTCCTTCCAATGATTGCTGAGCCAGAAAAAAAAATTTAGTTGGAGGCATATCAATATAATGCATAATGTTGGGCTGTGTATACGATATCATACAGTGCAGTTTACATTGGAAGGTATAATATTGTAATGTATAGTAGTCTAGTTTATAGCATAGTTATAACGCAGCACAGGACAGAGTAGCGCACCGTGGTTGTTTCACTCTATCTCCTCCCTCCTCCGTTCCGAGCATAGATGGACTCGTCCGTCTGAACAACGCTCGCCGCTTTCCGTGGTGGTGCTAATGTTAAAGAAAACAACCGCCACTTTTTTCGACATAGAAGTGTAATGTATAATGACTTATTGTTAGTATCTCAGCTTATTGGAGAGTATATTGAGTACATTGATTATATTGATGTAGTTTATATTTAGTTTTTTCACATCGGTTTATTGTATGGTAGTAGGGTATGTGTATTTCTTTAGAAACTCCTTTTTTGTTTTCCACATAATGCACTAGCTTGATACGCGGTGGTTTGGGCTGTTGCAGTTCTTTATTAAAATTTCCCTCCCTTTATTACTGCTAATCCTACATAATACACTAGCATAATATGACTGCGATCCCCCCACCGCCTACACATTCCACAAGGAGTGACTAATCCCATATCTGCATTTGTCATCAATATGCTAAATTCCTCTGTTGATATGTAAACTCCTTTGTCAAGGCGCTCTCCTCCTCCCACCCAGCTTAAAATACGCTGCCAAGCTTAGCAGCTCTGTTTCTTCACCTGAGGACGGCTGCTTGCGTTGTGGCCGAAACGTCGTGATAATTTCATTGTTTTATTTGTATTCTTTTATTATTTCCTTTCTACGTGACTTTACCGAACGAACCAATAATATGAATCCCTGCAGTAACGAAAACTTTAAATCGAAATTTTATTTAATTTAGTAAAAATTATCGTCAATAATTAGAATGAATACTTGCCTGATTGTGTACGTACATGTAACATTGTGTCTATAAGGGTCAAACATTGGATACGTGATGTTAGGACAAAGTGTGTTTTGGGAGTAACCTGTACAGATAACTCGGGTGAGACACGTTGTTCTTGTGATACAGGTCAAAGGGTATTTTAGTGTTTTCAGGAAGCGTCTGCCTCTGGAGCAACTCATTGTCTTTGAAATAGGGAGCACACTCGGATCATTCATCAGTTACAAGGCATACCACTCAAAAGTTACACGTATAGGAGGTACATTCTCTACAACATTAATTCTAATTTTATATTACGTGTTGACATAAATTTTGTCGATCTAGGACTAGAAATGCTCCTTGCTGATTAACGTCTGGATGTTCACGCAAGGCTGACAGCCTGCGGTGCCCCTCACAACCATTTACGGCCTTGGGCCAGGAAAGTCACGAAAAAATTGCACACGAACGACGCATCCACTCAAGCTTCCGATGCTCCGTTTTGAAGTTTGAAAATTAAACAACTGTGAATTGTATTATGTGTTGAATTAGATAATTGTATTTCTTCATATCATTTAACATCTGGAAGACTTCATTGAAAACGACATGTCGTGTGAATTTTCTCTCGTCGTGAAGTAGATGGCCTTGCCAGGGATTCGGTTCGATGCGGACTTTCACCTGGTTGGGATCGCGGGATCGAGATAAGGCGACATAGAGCTGGCCGTGCCAGAAGACCGCCATCTGCAGATCGATTCCAACGTGATCGAACATCTGTCCCTACGCCTCCATCGTTCATGCAGGGGGCACGTAGGTTTACAGCGCCCCCTGCATAAAAACGACGGAAAGTTCAGCGTTCATCACAGATAGATAAAGTAGTGCGTTATATATAAAGGTAATTTTTGTCTGTCTGTGTGTTCACGCGCTTGCGAGGGATTTGTCTCTCTAACGGTGGGGTTTACGTCAAAAAAAATTGCCAGGTACCACGCCGTAAGCCCCGCGGTTGGAAAGCACTATTCCTTTTTCACATCTATCACCTTTAAATTAGTTTAATTAGCGATTTTTTGCGATATTTCGTTATTTATTTATGTAGTTTTGCCACCTGCCACGGGACACAGCACACAACTGCGCACCTAGCAACCCACACACGATCGCTGAAAAATTTCATTCGCATTAACAATGCTTAAAGAATATACACACAACGCTGAGGTTCATTCTTTACAGTCTTACGTCCCCCCCACCCCAATGCGTGCAGTTACTGCTATAAAGTTCGTAGATAGTAATATTAGAGCCCTTAGCATTATTGCAGCGCGGGTGGGGAGAGCGGCCCAGCCCACAGCCTGGCAATATGTCACCTCCGGCTGGGCTCTGCATGGGACTAGGCCTCACCACAGCAATGTGAAGTACAATTTTATTTAATCTTTTGCTAAGAACTATTATGAAACAAATAAGTTGGCAAATATTACAATAATGTTTGTGTGTAGAAAACGAATATTTCATGATTTGGTTGCTAATTTTTTTTTTTAGCTTTGTTTTTATGACGCCAAGATGGTGTACTGCCAGTCTGTGCTGTTGCCTGCTGCCTGCTCATTAATTAACGTCAGTGCACTGGCACTCTGTTATCTATACTGCTAATTTTGCTTTTGGGCATTTAGTGTATGCCAGTTTATAATCTGTTGCCTGCTTCTTTACATCACTCAGTGTACAGCCAGCCTTTCATGTCGACTGTATCCTGCTTTTTCAGCTGCTGACCGTATTACCAGCTTTTTATGTCGACTGTTGCAATGCTTATGTCATTGAGTCGGCGTACTGGCAATCTATAATCTAGACTGTAGCCTGCTTCTCAATTTACCTGTGCGTACTGCTGCTCTTTAATTTACACTTATTTCGGCTTATTTTTTCCATTAATTTCTATTGTTTCGATTGCGCACATCACGCTATTTACTGATACGTAGTACTGTGATGCTGATTAATATGTTATACTGCTAAATACGTTGGACTTTCTTAGCTACATCCCATTTGCATTTCGTATATCGTTTTGTTACATTCGTGGGAACATCACCCATCATTTAAATATTGCCGTACCGCACCTTTACTTTCCACCAAAGCGGGTGTGGCATAGTGTGTGAAGCCTACCCCGTGAGCTGGAGAGAGTGTGGTCAGACCAGTGTTGGAACGGTTTTTGGGAGAGAACAGGCCAACCAGTTCTAAGGCAACATAGGCTATTTATCGACGGACCCCTCTCACGAGATTGGCCCAGGGACCGAACAATGGGCTGCGCAGCCCTATAAAAGGAGAGCCGAATAGGCAGTGTGGGGGCGCGCAACTCAGAAGCAGCAGCAGCGGTAGCGGCGGCAGCAGGAGTGGCTGGGCGAGCTCCCACCCTGAAGGCGCAACACGAGTGAGGACCAGGGGATCGTCTCTGTAAGTAGGAGCTGAGTGCTGTCCCCAACTCGATAGAATAGATATCGGAAACATTAGGTGGCAGTATGATTATTGTTATGTTTCCAGCGGCCGACCTGGGGAGTGAACCAGGGCCGGTGGGACGTCTGAGACCCCCAAGAGGCATGCCAGGAGCGTCAGGCGCAGGGAAGCAAGTGAGCTGCAGCCTGGCACTGGCCGAGAGCGAAGTCGGGTGCCATCGGGTTACCAGGGTGGCCGCTTGGGCTGCCCGTGGACATCTCTCACTGTCCAAGGACGGGAACTCTATGAAGCAGAGTTGCATAGGGGAGCTGGAAACCCTGGAAGAGGAGTACTCTGCGAAGCAGAGTTGCATAGGGGAGAGGAAAACCCCTGAGGGAGGAACATGGGAACTCTGAAGCAGAGTTGCGTAGGGGAGGTGGACGACCCCCCTTTTTCTCCCCACCCCCCCAAAAGCTTCTGTGTGTGTCTCGGGAAAGCGGTAGGGACCGTGGGTGTGTGGGTGATCCTGTGTTGATTCTTATTTGGTTGATTTTCTTTGTGGTAGTCTGCTCCATGGCTATAACTCCTCTGCCTGGGGTGGTCGGTGTCAGCTTGGGGAGTAATAAAAAGCTGACATCCCTAACAGCCAGGGCTCTGAGTGGTCGAACACCAGCACAGCGCGATACACCCCAACCATCAGTCCTGATTAGGCAACGTGACAGTGGCAGCTGGCGCTGTGTGCCACAGGGTGGCCCTGCACCGGCCTGCACATGGACAGGAGTCTGTCAGTAGGGGGCGATCATTGATGCGCCATCTCCGTTGTGTAGTTTCTGGATAATGTTTGGAATTACCCTAATTTTGACCGTGACAACAACATGCAATGACCCGTGCGTTGTGAATGACAACGCGTGGCGGTGTTCATTCTAGATGTGTGGCGGTGTTCACTCTGGATGCATGGCGATGTTCACTCTGACGCCAGAGCTCAGCGTTGGAGAGGTTTTGCTGCTTTACACAAACAAACAGATGTAATTTCTGCTTCATATTTAAGATAGCAGTTGTACCCGTTCTTCGCACAGATACGTATTGAAACTCCGAGAAGCCAATGGCTTCATCGGCCAGTAGCGAAGCGCCACCTAAAATCTTCCGTCACGCTGTTAACAGCTCTAAGTATTGCAGAGCGCTTAACTAAGGTGTGTTGCGGGTTAATGGCACACACTTCATGGTCATTTCTTCCCCCCCCCCCCCGCCCAAATACAGAAGTCTATTTTTATACTTTTTACATTGTGTACAGTATGGAACCTACATGCCAAATTTCAAGTGTGTAGCATGTTGGGAAGTATGCTAAACATTTCGAACAGACACACGTATCCACACATTTCCCTTTTATATGTAGGACTCGTACTGACGCGACAGCTTCTTGTCTTTCTCGGTTCTTTATTAACTCATAGTTTCACATCTCTGTCGGCATCACTCAATGTCCCTCCGTACACTTCAACTCACAACTCCCCATCAACATCACTCAATGTCCCTCCGCTCGCTAGCTCGCTCCGCTCCGCTGGCTTCGCTCGCTCTTCTTCTGCTCCTCCAGCGACCCTCCTCTCTGCTCTCTCTCCAGCTCGGTCGCTCTTTGTTAACTGTCATCCCACTCCGTCGTAGCTCTCTCCACCAAGGTCCGTTACTCCGCTGCTATCCTACGCTGTACTCGCTCCTTCCATTGCTACTCTATCTGTATTCTCTCTATCCACTGCTATCGTACACTGTATTCTCTTTGTCCACTGCTACCGTACACTGTATTATCTTTTTCCACTGCTACCTTATACTATACCCCCTCTATCCGCTGCTCCGTTCCTCCATCCGTTTGTCACTCGTCCCAGGCACCATCTCCCATTTCTCTTCACGCTCTCCGCCTTTATCCCTGAACCAATTCCCCTTAATTAATTGGATCATCCCCCGCTTCGCCACTGGCCCCCAGCCCCCAGTGCCACGTGGCGTTGTTGTAGAAACCGCGGCACCAATTCCAGACACCCATACCTCTCGTCCAATCACCGGCCTGCGTCCTCAATTACCCCCGGCCACCTGCAGCCCCCCTTAACTATCATGCCACCTTAATTGGTACAATGACAACAGTAAGTCGCTCATCGCCCTGTGTCCCCGTTTGCCCTCACTGTTCGCCACGTGTACGCATCTCACCTCAGTGCGTGACGCGTGTTTCTCAAGCCCTACATATATATTAGAGGTAAATACCCGGCATTGCCCGGGCGAAAAAGGCAGACACACATGGACTTACACACAGACATCGACCCACACACATTAAAACACATCGACTTACACACACACAGACATCGACTTTAGACACACATGTAGTTACACACACATTTCGACTCACACATACATACAACAACAACCGCCATTCGCCACTAAGTGGCGGTGACGTCACCACAACGCTTGTGGGAGGCTTTGTGCACCTTGAGGCCACGTGAAGTGTCGAACGCCCGCTGGCAGGTCACGGGGCAGAGCGAGATGCCACAGGTCGACTGACTGAGATGACTGGTTAATGCACCACCTGTGCCTCCTACTGTGCCAACTTGCTGTGCTTTAGCCACCCGGCGCTCTGCTCATTGTGAGCGTCGCTCCTCCGCCCTCCGTTGTTGTTGGAGGGCGACTGCCTCCAACTGCCCAGTAGCATCCTTCACGAGCCTCCTCCACAGAGGCCGATCTTGACACTGTTGGTACCAGTCATCGGCAAGTCCACTCAGCTCCACGTCCTCCTGTACCACATCACTCCATCTCTTCTCTATCCCATGTTGTGCCTCTTTAGCCCCCTGGATCTGGCCAAACAAAAGCTGTTTAGGCATGCGGTGGCTGGGCATGCGGGCTACATGACCCAGCCAACGCAGACTTGCCTGCTGGAGGAGCTCACCGATGGGACTTTGTCCACATCTTTCAAGGATTTGTGAGCTCCTCACACAATCCAGCCTGGTTAAACTCAGGATGGATCGTAGGCAGGCCAGCCTAAATGTTTCTAACCGGCGAAGATGTTCCATTAAGAGGGTCCAAGTTTTGCGAGCGTAGTGAAGGGAGGGAATGACCGTGGCCGAGAAGACCTGAAGCTTTGTGCGGAGTGATGGACCAGGTAGCTTCCACACAGCGTTACGCGACCGATGAAAAGATAATGGTCCGCTCGACTTATTCGGAGTGAGACCTCTGCTGTTAAACCGGAGCTGGTCATTAGCACACTGGCAATGTATGGGAAACTCTCCACTCTCTCCACAACTGCTCCATCACCAATTGGGAGTTGTGGGGGTGGAGTGTCCGATGGTACATAGACTGACACACACATGAACCTACACACACACACACACATATGGACTTACAAAGACACATCGACTAAGACACTCAGGGACTTAAAACAACAACCGCCATTTGCCACTAAGTGGCGGTGACGTCACCATGATGCTTGTGCCAAGCCATGTGCACCTTTAGGCCACGTCAAGTGTCGAATGCCCGCTGGCAGGTCACGGGGCAGACCCAGGTGCCACGGGTCGACTGACAGATGACTGAGATGACTGGCTGATGCACCACCTGTGCCCCCTACTGTGCCAACTTTCTGTGCTTTAGCCACCCGGTGCTCCGCTCGTTGTTGTGAGCGTCGCTCCTCTGCCCTCTGTTGTTGTTGGAAGGCGACTGCCTCCAACTGCCCAGTAGCGTCCTTCATGAGCCTCCTTCACAGAGGCCGATCTTGACACCGCTGGTACCAGTCATCGGCAAGTCCTCTCAAGTTTCAAGTTTAATTTATTTGGTATAGCCCTGTGAGTCATGCGGCTCTTAATTCGGGTGCAACCGCAATAAACAAAATATGAACGGAGAACATCTTCAAGCAACGACGCGCAACAGAAACATCCTGGATAAACCAGCAAATCTTCAAAAAAAAAGCTGCGTGTCAAAATCCCAGTGTGATGCAAGTCAAACAATAACAACCAACTATTGGACCATAAAAGCACCAAAGTGGGCGGATGGGGGGAGGGGTGTAATCATGGAATAAGATTATTAAAATGTTATTAAAATTTATAATAACATACATTAGCATAATTACATATACTTGCATAACGTAATACAAGTACACCTTCCTAATTAACATGAGTTATTTGCATAATCACACAGCATAATTTGGGATAATTACACATTTTACAATTTTCATTTAATTGTTATTATTTTGTATACATTTTTAAAGACCCAATATATACAACAGTGGGTATGCTGGCGACTCGGTGGGGTTTTGAGTTATTGGATGGGTATATGGATGAGTGGGAGGTGGGGGTGAATGGATGGGTGAGTGTGGCTGAATGTGTGTGGGTGTGAGTGAGTGAGTGAATGTGTGGGTGGTTGGGTCGGTGGGGGAGTGAGGTAGTGGTTGCGCGGGTGAGTGGGTTGTTGAGCGAGTGGATGGGTTGTTCAGTGGGCGAGTTAATGATTAAGGTGATTGAGTGGGTGACTGAGTGACTGGCTGGCTGGGCGGGTGAGTGAGTGGGTGAGTTTGTGCGTGTGTGAGTTATTTGGTTCAAGATTGAGTTAGTGGATGGGTGGTTTGCTATGCTCGTCAGTGAGCGGGTGTGTTAGAGATTGCGTGGATGGTTGTGTGATTTGAGTCGGTGAGCAGAGGGGTGAGTTATTGAGTGGTTGTGTGTGGCTGAGTTAGTGGGTGGGTGAGTGGATGAGTGTGGTAGGTTGAGTGTGTGAGTGAGGGATTGTGTGAGTGAATGGGTGAGTTAGTGAGGGTGTGGGTGTGTGCGTGAGTGAGTGGGTGTGTCCGTTAGCGATTGGGTGGGTCGGTGAGTGGGTGATTCATTGCGTGGGTCGTCGATGATTGGGTGGGAAGTGGGTTCAATGAGTGAGAGATCGAGAGGTTGCGTAGATCGTCTGAGTGGATGGTGATTGGGTGGAGAGAGGGTGGGTTCGAGAGTGAGTGAGTGGGTGGGTTGAGTGAGTGGATGGATTTTAAGTGAGTAGGTGAATTGTTGAGTACATGGGGTGAACAAGTGGGTGAATGGGTGCGTGACTGAGTGGATGGTTGGGTGAGTGAGTTAGTGGGTGTGTGTCATTGAGTTCTTTCGTGTGTGGGTGAGTAGATGAGTGTAGGAGTTTGAGGGGGTGAGTGGATGGGTGAGTGGATTTTTGGATGACTGGGTGGGTTGGTGATTGAGGGAGTGAGTGCGTAGGTGGATGGGTGGGCAGGTTAGAGATTGAGTGGGTGGTTGTGTGATTGAGTGGGTGAGCGTAGGGGTGAGAGATGTTGAGTGGGTGTTTGGATGGGTTATTGAATGGTTGGATGAAAGGGTGGGTTGGTGAGTGGGTGGGTGAGTGTGCTAGTTTAAGTGGGTAAGTGTGTGGATGAGTAAGCGGGTTGGTGAGTGAGGCTGTGGGTGGGTTGGGTGTGAATTATCGGGGTGAGAGAGTGGGTGGGTGAGTAGGTGGGTTAATGAGTGGGATTTGATTGAGCTGAGTGAGTGGGTGAGTGGTTGCATGTTTTGAGTGAGTGGGTGAGTGATTTAGTCGGTGAGTGGGCGGTGATTTGGTGGGTGGGTTGTTAAGTTAGTGGATAGGTTTTTGAGTGAGTGGGCAAGTGTGAGTAGGTGAATGGGTATGTGGCTGAGTGGATGGTTGGGGGAGTGAGTGTTTAACTACCTCAATGTTTAACTGCCTCATTGTAAAACAATAGTTGTGGCTGTCTGCCTGCATCAGCCATACGAGGAAGAAGAAGTATTTTCCCAACCCACTGCTGAATGAAAGCTTCCTCGTGCCATTTGGGTCATTGGGAGGGTTATTGACCACTGGTTCGTGCGAGTTGTTGAGCTGTAATTATTTCTGCTTCGTAAAGAGAGTTGTATAACTGAGTGGGCCTTGCCTGGTAAGAGTAAAAAAAAGTTGATTAGTTAGAATTGTCTAGGATCAATGCACCCATGGCATCATTCAGAAGGTGGCTTTAATTATGTGGGGGTCTGTGCCTGGCATTTTCATGTGGGATCCGGAGCAGCGAATGAGCCCTGACAAGGCAATGACCCAGCCGTGATTCGCTCCATGAAGAACTTTTAGGGGCCTGGGACCATGGCGCCAAGAAGACCAACTATTGGACCATGGAGGCACCAAAGTGGGCGGATGGGGGGGGAGTTGTAATCATGGAATAAGATTATTAAAATGTTAAAATTTATAATAATGTGATCTTGTAATGGGAATGGGCTGCGAGGAACCATAGACAGGGAGGGGAATACAGTGTGGCAAGAAAATGTGGACTTCACTTGTTCCACGTGCATGGGGTAGAGTGTTGCCTACTGGCACTTGTGGGGTTACTCCGGGAGCTCCGGTTTCCCCCCCAACGTAACGCTCGCTATCTGGTCAATAACAACTTAACAATAGGGCCACAGAGCTTGGGCAATCGATGGTGCCAGCTCACCACATGGCTTCCATCCTGATTATTCGTGGTTCCTCGCACCTCGAGGCCTGCTTGTTCACGTTATAAGTATCAACTTATTATTGTAGTTATGTTATAAGTAGACATAATGATTGTTGTTATCAAGTTCTTCGTGGAAGATTCCAAAGAACACAGGATGAGATGTTACTATCCTTTGTGCAAGCACTTCCAAGAGTTCATGAACAGTGAGCTTGGTGAAATTTGGGGAGCGCATCGTCAGTAGTGAACCTTTGGTTCCTAGGGTGTTTCGGCCTTTCATACTATACACCTTCCCCAAAGGCGGCCAGCGACAGGGTGATCAATCCTATGCTTGCGTCCCATTCTCAATTAGTCATAGGAGTTGCGTTGTTGTGATAGTCAACATCCCATGGGACTATGCATGGCAGGGGCGTCCTCCTCCCTGAGTCAAGCATTGTTGACTGCATACCTCCTGGCCCTCTCACTTTGGGGCCCAGCTGGGGTCTTTCCTCTTCATCCAGAGCCACTGACTGCTGCCTTCTGCCACCTCCGATACAGCTCTGATTGCCGAACGCTGGCTCTGGCCCTTAATTCCCAGGTCTCTAAGCAGTCTGGTTGTAGATGTTGCCACAAAACCTCTGCAGCCCACCTCCACTGGTCGGACTTCTGTGTTCCAGCCATGATACCGTGCTTCGGCTGCTAGATCGGCATAGCGCAGATGTTTTCGCTCATAAGCCTCATCTACTGAGTCCTCCCAGGGTACTGTGAGCTCAATGATGAAGACCTTCTTGAGCGAACGGGACCAGAGCACCATGTCAGGTCTTAGGGTGGTGGTTGCGATCTCCGGAGGAAACACAAGTTGCCGGCCAATGTCAGCTAGCATTTTCCAGTCGCGGGCCAAGCGCAGCTGGTCTCGCTCTAATGTTGTAGAGCCGCTCTTCGGTGGTTTAGCCCCTTCGCGGACAAAGGTCGTCGGTAAGGGGTGTGATGCTGCTGGGGGTGGTAGGGAGTTGGTGGCAGCTCGCTTATCCTCCAGGGCGGACGCAAGGTTTTTAAGGACTTGGTTGTGACGCCAAGTGTAGCGTCCTTGGGTGAGGCTTGTTTTACACTCTGTGAGAATGTGCCTGAGGTTGGCTGGCATATATAAAGTATACATATACATATTTTAAACATTCTGGTACCCACACACACATATACGGAAATTCCTAGGGGGGCCAATCCTACTTCGCGGATTTTCACCTATTGCGAGGGGTTCCGGTCCCCATTAACCACGATAAACGAGGGATCACTGTATATAGTACGGGGTAGACCCGTGTGATGTAAGAGAAAAACGTTTAGCTGGAAGCATATTATATTTTTAGCGACATAGAATTGTAATGTATTACTTACTGTTAATAGCTCAGCTTATTTCTACTTGAGTTTTTTTTACGTGGTGGTTTAGTAACTGCAGCTACATACTATTAACATTCCTTCCCTTTGTTAATGCTAACCCCTATCCCCTCCCTTTGATGCTGCTAAACCTGCATAATGCACGGGCATAATATGACTTTGAAACCCCCCGCCCACCTCCTACGCATTTCCCATAAATATGCTAAATTCCTATTGATATGCAAATTATTTTGTCAAGGCGCTCTTCTTCCCCCTCCAACCCAGCTTAAATATACGCTCCAAGCTTGGTGGCGTTTCATTCTTCACCTGAGGACGGCTGTTTGCGTTGTGGTCGAAACGTCGTGAGAATTATTGTATTATGTTTTATTATTTGTATTTTATTATTTCCCTTCGACGTGACTTTACCGAAAGAACCAAGAAGATGAATCCCTGCAGTCACGAAAGCTTTAAATCGAAAAATAAACAAATCCCTACTAAAAACGAACAATTTAAAAAGAAAACGGTAATGAACTTGACTAACACTGATTTAACCAGTGACATAATTTCTGTCCTTTCTACAGGCCTTAACTTTGCCGTTACCCCACGCACAATTCCAGTGGATGAGATCATTACTGAGATAGAATCAGCAGTAAGACTCCTTCCACATAATGAGGCAGAGATGACTAGACACGAGGTTGCCAAAATAATTGAGAATAGTAAAGTACCAAAAGTAAATATTAGCTCGAACGAGGCAAAAGCCTTAAGAGAGCTCCGTTTAAATAAAGATATTCAAATCCTGGCAGATGAGGAAGGGCCGCACTTCTGTAGTGATGTCCCGAGCCGATTATGATAATTAAATTAAAGATTTATTACAGGAAAGTACCTACATTAAAATTAAACGAGATCCAACTAATACTTTGGAACGCAAGACTACTACAATCATTGTAAATTCATTAATCCCGAAGAATGAGCAATTCCTAATTAAGCCAAGGGCTTCAAAAACACCTAGACTGTATGGGCTACCAAAGATTAATAAAATCGGCATCCCATTATGACCCATAGTCAGTACAATTGGCTCTGCCACATATAAATTAGCTAAATATATAACTAAACAAATACAGACCTACATCGGTATGACATCTTCATTCATAAGAAATTCAGAACATCTTGTGAATGTGATTACATATATTAAACGTAACCCTAATGATCTTTTGGTGAGTTTTGATGTTATTTCGCTATTCACTAAGGTTCCAGTGAGCGAGTCGCTTAAATTACTTGATACACTGTTAAAGAATACAGGTTTACCAAAAGATATTCCGAAACTCGCTGACCATTGTTTAAATAACACTTACTTCTTATGGAGAGGCGATTTCTTTAAACAAAGGGAAGGAGCAGCAATAGGCTCTCCTTCATCTCCTGCTATAGCAAATCTGTACATGTGAAGTATTGGAAAATGACGGCAGGAAACTCCTTGACGGGAACACACTTCTTTTATTAAATCTTGACTTGTAACGATACAACGCGTGGCCTCTCTTCTTCACAATGCGGTCACCATACAGCGGTACAACTCGTGACCTCTCCTCTCCGCCCTACGCTTCTCTTGACTCTCTTAGATTCTGTGCTGCTGGCTCTCTGTGCCTCGTGTAGACTCCGCGCCTCGGCTACACTCTTCTCTCGTCTCGTGTAGACTCTGCGCCTCTGCTACACTCTCCACTCGCCTCGTGTAGACTTTGCATCTCTCTCTGGCTACACCGTATGCATACTCGGCTCGTGTAGACCTTCTCTCTCTCTGGCTACACCGTATGCATACTCGGCTCGTGTAGACCTTTCTCTCTCTCTGGCTACACACTATACATTACTCAACTCGTGTAGACCGTTCTCTCTCTCTGGCTACACACTATACATTACTCAGCTCGTGTAGACCGTTCTCTCTCTCTGGCTACACACTTATACCTTACTCTCCTCTACTCTCCATTACTCTCCTCTCCTCTCCATTACTCTCCTCTCCGGGCTCTATCTCTGCACCTTCGTCTTCATTCTTAGATGGTTCCACTTCTGCCCCCTACTCCTCTGTGCATCACCTTATATATCTCTTCTTCCCGGGAGACGGAGCGGATGCGGACCTCAACGTCGGCACCGCTCCTCAGTTACCCAATCACCACGCGCTATCTCTACGATCCGTTTCCGCCCAGCGCGTGTTTCCACTCCCCGACCAATCACACCGCGCTGCCACCCGATCACTCCCTCTCAGCGCGTCACCGGCACACAGCCAATCAGCAGCACTACCCCCACCCGCGCACTGACGCCTGCTCCTCCCCGTCAGCGCGCGTCACCACACACACACCCGTACATACGCGCTGGCACACGACGTATACACCCAGCGCGTATCACCACTACATCACCCCCTCCCACATAGCTCGCAGCCGGCCCGGCTGCTAACAACAACCAACCGCAACGATAAGACGACAACCAACAAAAAAAAACCCGTAACCCCCCCAGTGTGCCCCGTAACATAACAACAACAACAACAAGAATAACTATGTACAGATTGACAATGAACACGAAAAGTCAACAATAACACGATACAAGCAAATTCCAAAAAACGAACGCGCCCCACGTCCCTGCGACTACACGCAGTGACGAGGCGCTCCAACTGCCCCGACTCCTCACGAGGCAGGTCATGCAAAGTAGCACGACCTGGCGCGAGTCCGTCTGGCTGGTCCGTCGTATGGGGCGGGACACTGACGACCGTCCGGCGGTTCCGGCTGCTCCAGACGGCGCGGAACGGGTCTGAAAGGGCCGGCCCCGCCGCGGAGATCCGGCCGCCGGTGATCGGCAGCTGTCAGTTCCGAGACACCTGGGAGCAGATCAGGCGAAAATACGTGTGGATCAGGCAGAGACATTTCCCCCTCTGGGTCGCCGGTCACGTCACACGCCCGGCCATCACGACACAAGGGGAGGCCATATGGAGGCGAGAACGGTTTCAGTCGGGAGGGGTGAACGTACCAACGGCGCTTTCCCCACTTTATCTGAACGCACTGGGGCCGTGCAACGCGCACGACCTCCACGGGTCCCCTCCACGGTCTCAACAATTTAGGCGACGTAGCCAAGGGTGCCTGAGGGCAATGCAGCCAGGCCCTGTCACCTGGTTTCCATTCGTGCATGGACACCTTCCGTGCCCGCAACCGTTCATTAGCAATTTGGCGAGCCCGCGAATTAAGCCGTGCGGCCTCCCTCGCCTCTGTCAGCTTGTGAATATTAAACTTAATATGTTCTGCCAAATTAGAATTAGTTCGTGGAGCGGACAGGCCAAGTTGCGTTTCCATTGGCGGGTCAGCTTCCCGACCGTACATCAAATAGAATGGGGAAAACCCCGTAGCTGCATGGGGGGCCATTCTATACGCGGCAAGGACTCCCGGGACCTGCAGGTCCCAATCTACATGTGCCTCGCACACCTGCTGGCACAGCATGGAAGTCAAAGTTTTGTGGAGTCTCTCCACCATCCCGTCTGTCTGCGGGTGGTACGGGGAGGTACGCACCTTCTTGGTACCCAACAGATCGCACACCTCTTGCAACAATTTACTCGAAAAATTTTTACCTTGGTCGGTCAGCAGGCGTTCGGGAGCCCCCTTGTCCAGGACATAGCCCTGGACGAAGGCATCCGTCACAGCCGCTGCCGACTGGTTAGCGAGAGGCCACGCCATAGGCCATCGGGTAAAGTATTCGACCCCCACTAACAAATATTTATTCCCTCTCGGCGTGACTGGGAAGGGCCCCAAAATATCGAGTGCAACGAGCTCGTTGGTACGCGAGACCTGAATAGATTGCAGCGGTGGATTAGCTGCCACGGGCGGTGGTTTACGCCTGGCGCACTCAACGCACCCCTTCAGAATATTTACCACATCACTTCCCATTCCCGGCCAGTAATAGTCACGCTGAAGCAGGGCAAGTGTCTTGTTAACTCCCAAGTGCAAGAGGCGTTCGTGTGCCGCCAAGACAACCCTCCCCCTCACAGCGGAAGGCACCACGAGTGCGTTCCGCCGGGACAAACTGTCCCATCTCAATAACATGCCCTGCTCAAGTACATAGGAGCCGGTACGCTCCTGGTCCCCCTCGGGACCCCCAACCTTGCGGCGCAATGCTAGCAGCGAGCTGTCCGCCATCTGGAGGCGGCCCCATTCGCTGAGCGACAGCGAGAGCAGCGAGTCCCGACCCTGAGAGGCAGTGGAATCATCCACGATCGGTGCGCCCGCTGTCGCAGTCAGTGCCCCCATCTCCCCCGCAAGCGTCGGTTTACAGCACGCCGATCCCGACAAACACGCGCATTCATCACAAGGCAACAACCGCGACAAGCAATCGGCATTTGTGTGTCGCAACCCCTTACGGTACGTAGTCGTAAACTGATAGTCCTGGAGGACTTCCAACCAACGCGACAACTGGCCCGAGGGCTGGGCGACCCTCAATGAATACTGTAGCGCCGCGTGGTCCGTTCGGACCGTAAAGTGACGACCATAGAGATATGGCCTAAACTGCTGCACAAAAAAGACAATGGCAAGCAGCTCGCGACGGGTGACGCAGTAGCGCTGCTCCGCCGGAGACAACACCCTACTACCGTAGGCGACAACTCTTTCGACACCCCCAACGACTTGGGATAGCACCCCCCCAATGCCCGTGTTGCTAGCATCCGTGTCCAGCAAAAAGGGACTGGCAAAATCGGGATAACACAAGGGTGGGGCACCCACCAAGGCGTCCCGGAGGGAGCGAAACGCGGCCTCCTCCTCCGGTCCCCATTTGAACTTCACTCCCTTCGCCGTTAGAGCGTGCAAGGGTTTTGCAATAGTGGCGAAGTGCTCAACGAACCGCCGATAATAAGAAGCAAACCCGATGAAACTACGCACGTCGGAAACGGACGTAGGTGTCGGCCACGAACCGACACAATCCGTCTTCGCGGGATCGGTGGAGATCCCCGAAGAATCGACAATGTGACCCAAGTATCTAACCGACCTACGAAGGAGGTGACATTTGGCCGGTTTAAATTTCAACTTAGCCGATCGCATTCGCAAGAACACCCCTCTCAATCGCTGGAGGTGTTCTTCAAACGTTTTACTGAAAACAATGACATCGTCCATATAAATCAAGCATGTATCCCACTGCAAGCCCGACAAAACCAGCTCCATAAGTCGCTGAAACGTCGCTGGAGAGGAGTGAAGTCCCATGGGTAACCGGTTAAACTGGAACAGCCCCCCTGGAGTCCGAAATGCTGTCTTAGGTTTCGACTCTTCGTCGAGCGGCAACTGCCAAAACCCCGATAACAAATCAAGAGTCGAAAAATATCGCGCACCAGACAATGCATCGAGGGACTCATCCATCCTGGGGAGCGGATACGCGTCAGCCACAGAGATCTTATTCAGGCGACGGAAATCAACGCAGAATTGCAGGGACCCGTCCTGCTTCTTAACCAGCACAATAGGCGCTCCCCACGGGCTAGAGGAGGGCGAAATAATATCGACTTCTAGCATTTCGTTAACAGCCGACTGAACATGT
Organism: Lampetra fluviatilis; assembly: GCF_964198595.1. Taxonomy (NCBI): domain Eukaryota; kingdom Metazoa; phylum Chordata; class Hyperoartia; order Petromyzontiformes; family Petromyzontidae; genus Lampetra; species Lampetra fluviatilis. The sequence continues at coordinate 100,577 of NC_136352.1, forward strand.
TCCTTCTCCACGGGACTCAGTCGGAAGGGATTTAGCCTGACCGGCGCCGCATCGCCCGTTTCAATGTGATGGTGCAACAAATCCGTGCACCCAATGTCATACTTATGTTTACTGAATACATCAGAGAATTCAATGAGCAACTCGCGCAGCGCACCCAACTGCGCCGCCGACAAATCGTCCGAGGCGGCGCATAGCGAATGGACCCACTCAAGGTCTTCCCTTGGCTCAACGTTCCGCGCGGGGCTCGAGCCCACCTGCGCAACCAACCCATCATCCACAGGGACCCGCGCCGCGTGAGCCAGCACGGTGCCCTGCGGAATGACAGCTGGTCGCGACCCCGCGTTCAAAACCATCACAAACGGATCCCTGTCAGCCCGCACCAAAGTGTGAGCCACCGATAAATCAAGACCCCCGACAGCCTTGTTAGAAGGACCCAAAAGCATACTTTGTCCCGAAGCCTCCCTCACCCATGGTTTCCGCAACCGGAGGGGAATCAACATCTGTGAACCCGGGGGCACTTGCACGGTCTGCGTCGCCACCGCTTGTATCGTAGCGCACGCCGTCCGAATGTCAGTAGGGCCCGTCAAAAATGAAATCCGGCGACCCGATGGCAGTTCAATGCATCGTTGATCGATAAGAATTTTAATAGGCATTTTAGCCAAAAAATCAGTGCCCAAAAGACACGGAACTGCCAAAGAAGACGAAACGAAAACGGGTCCCGACAATTTGATATCTCCAATGCAAATGGACGCCCTAACCTGACCGATAATGCCCAACGATCCCCCATTAGCGGCGTAAAATGGCACATCCACTGGAAGCAGCGGACGACATTGGACTGGAAGAATATTATAAATGAGGTCCGATATAATAGTTGCCGATGCCCCCGTGTCCACTAACACCCTAATCTCAACCCCATCAATAGATCCCGTAACAACGGACGAACCCGCCGAAGCAGCCACAATTCTATGCCCCAATTCCGCCCATTCAATGTCTCCCTGGTCCCGGCCGAACCCCCCTCGCCGAACCGAATCCCCGAACCTTAACCGGCCCTCCTCCGCCGCAACGCGGCGTCCCATGTGTGCCGAATAAACAGGCCGAGCGTGTGAGGTGCCGCGACTTGCCGGGGATTGTAGAGATGACTTGGGCTCTCGGTCGTCGTCCAGCCGAGCTCCCATGGCGCGCTGCCGCGGAGCGCGGCACCCGGACGCCACGTGGCCCCGGAGGCCGCAGTTATAGCACGTGACGAGGGTCGGAGTAGATCTTGGTTGCTCCGACTTTCGGCCCGATCGCAGAGGCGACCGGGCCCCCGGCCTCCAGTCCCCTGGTCGTCCCGTGGCGAACGCCTCCTCTCGTGGGCTGACGACTTGGGGTTCGGCGACCACCAAACCCGGGGCTGCGACGACAGCAGCGTTGCAACCAACGCCTTGTTTCCGTTGTAGGGCCTCGTGCGCTTGAATACTCGTGGCGACTCTCAAAGAAGAAATATCAATCTCGTCAGCTGTGTTGATAGGGACCCCCAGGTCCTGCGCCAACTTAAGCAGCTGCTCCAAAACCATCGCGTCTTGGCCCTCCTCGTCCATCCGAGGGAACGCAGCATCAGCAAGAGCCAGCAACGCCGTGCGATAGGCCAGCGCGGTCTCCGTGGCCGCTTTCCATCTTGCGTAGAAATGATGGCGGCACGCCGAGGGAGGTCCGTAGACCCTGGCCAACAAACCCAGCGCATCCTTCAGCGTGGAGCGGTCCGACTTCCGTGCAGCCCTGAAGGCCGCGAGCGCATCGTCGTCCAGCATGGCGGGCAACGCCCGCAGCGCCGTAGCATCGGACCACGCTGACATCTCTTGATGCGCCAAAAACCTTCGCTGAAATTGGCCCCAGTCTCCGCCTTCCGCCTTGAAGGCTGACAACGTGGGCAGGCGCTGCTGAAAAATGAAGTCATCCGCCTCGTGGTTCCTCTCCGCCTCTCCGTCGGTGTGTAAGATGGCGGCTCCAGCAGCAGACGTAAAATGGCGGACCCCCTCGCGCGCTGATGACGTCGATGCGCGCGCTTGGGAACCCACCACCACGTGGCGCTCGCCGTTCCCGCCAAAAGTAGGCCCAGGCGCAATGGCGGGAATCCCCCATTCGTTTTGGCGGGAATCTGCGGGGCGACCTTGTAAAATGTCCCCCACCGTCCCCGCTCCTCCCGACGAGCTGATCTCCGCCAAGATGGACGCGGCGGCGAGCAGCAGCTCCGCCAGTCGGGAGTGCGCCTCACGAAGCCCGGCGTCGGTCCCCGGTCGCTCGGCCGGCGCCGTCGACGGATCCTGTAGCGTGGGCAAGTCCTCCTCCTCACCCCCCGCCACCAGCGGCCCCGAGTCGTCCAGGTTTTCCTCGCGGTCAATCCCGTGGGTCCTACGGGTCTTCCTTGTCTCCATGCTTGGAAGCCCGTTTCACTTCTGACGCCAGATGAAGTATTGGAAAATGACGGCAGGAAACTCCTTGACGGGAACACACTTCTTTTATTAAATCTTGACTTGTAACGATACAACGCGTGGCCTCTCTTCTTCACAATGCGGTCACCATACAGCGGTACAACTCGTGACCTCTTCTCTCCGCCCTACGCTTCTCTTGACTCTCTTAGATTCTGTGCTGCTGGCTCTCTGTGCCTCGTGTAGACTCCGCGCCTCGGCTACACTCTTCTCTCGTCTCGTGTAGACTCTGCGCCTCTGCTACACTCTCCACTCGCCTCGTGTAGACTTTGCATCTCTCTCTGGCTATACCGTATGCATACTCGGCTCGTGTAGACCTTCTCTCTCTCTGGCTACACCGTATGCATACTCGGCTCGTGTAGACCTTTCTCTCTCTCTGGCTACACACTATACATTACTCAACTCGTGTAGACCGTTCTCTCTCTCTGGCTACACACTATACATTACTCAGCTCGTGTAGACCGTTCTCTCTCTCTGGCTACACACTTATACCTTCCTCTCCTCTACTCTCCATTACTCTCCTCTCCTCTCCATTACTCTCCTCTCCGGGCTCTATCTCTGCACCTTCGTCTTCATTCTTAGATGGTTCCACTTCTGCCCCCTACTCCTCTGTGCATCACCTTATATATCTCGTCTTCCCGGGAGACGGAGCGGATGCGGACCTCAACGTCGGCACCGCTCCTCAGTTACCCAATCACCACGCGCTATCTCTACGATCCGTTTCCGCCCAGCGCGTGTTTCCACTCCCCGACCAATCACACCGCGCTGCCACCCGATCACTCCCTCTCAGCGCGTCACCGGCACACAGCCAATCAGCAGCACTACCCCCACCCGCGCACTGACGCCTGCTCCTCCCCGTCAGCGCGCGTCACCACACACACACCCGTACATACGCGCTGGCACACGACGTATACACCCAGCGCGTATCACCACTACACGTGTGTAGAGGTGTTACGGGAGGGCGAACAAACACACCAGGGGTGGTTATGCCCGCACGCGGAAGGATGCTTACATCCACGTCCGCATAGTTTAGCCTAGGGGCTGAAACGGCGCTGTGATCCCCCACGGCCCCACCCCTCGGGGGGGGGGGGGGGGGGGCGGGAGTTGCTATATAAAGGTGGCGAGCCGGTGGGTTCGGGGTTGAGTGTTTAGCTTAAGCCAGTGAAAAAGGAAGACCGGCTAGATAGGCCCTGGGACTCCCCTGGATCGCTGTCCTTCTAAGGACCGACCAGGGCAAGCCAGTGGGGTGACCCCGAGAGCCAGAGCCTATGCTCTTGTAAGAGCCGGTCTGGTGACTAAGGGTGCCGTGATCCTAGCTTGGCCAGAGCTAGTGGGATCTCCCTGTTAGACGGGTGAAGGGGCCGATACCCCTTCGAGTGTTGTATACCTTGGCCTGTATTGAGTGAAACGTTTAATAAATAAGTGTGCCTCCGACTACGTCGTCCAAGTCTCATTGAACCTACTTACACGTGTAATGCGAGGGTACACCTGGGTGATTAAGTGGTCACACCTCATTGATAATGATCGACTCTACCGGTCCAGGCCCATAACCAATGGGGAGAGTAGGGTCGTGGCCCTGACGTAATGCGAAGGTGACACCTGGAAGGAGAGGATTGGGCCTGCTGGCTTCAGCCACAGCCAATGGGGGGACGAGATAGGGGCGTGGTCCTGGGACCGTAGGATGGGATCTGGAAGATTCCAGGGAGGTTACCCAGGACTGGCTGAGAGGCACCACGTGACCCAGGGATTAAAAGGGGTGGAGACAGGCAACACGTGGTCAGAGCTGGAACGAATGAAGGGGGAAGCCACGCGGGAGCGCGGGGTCCAGAGCCTGCCACGTGGCCGCGACAGTCATCTCTCTCACTCTCTATCCCTCCCTCTCATGCTGTCAGCCAACAGCGTGAAGGAGTCAGATAGGAGAGGAGCCCGTACGATGAGAGCTGTGGAAGAAAGCTAATAAACAACACTGATTCCAGAAGTTGCCTCCGTGACCTTTATTACTTACACATGGAAAACTTTGAAACAAGAGCACTTGCCTAGAGCACATTAAAACCATCCTTTTGGTTTAGATATGTGGATGACACTTTGGTTGTCTGGCCACATGGTAAAGATACACTTAACGATTTTCTAAATCATCTCAATGCACAAAACCCGGCCATCCAGTTCTCCATGGAAATAGAGGTGAATAACACACTCCCAGTTCCTGGATATTTTACTTCGACATGGCCTAAATGGTAAAATAACACAGCGTTTACAGAAAGCAAATGCACACCGATGCATATCTGAATGCAGATTTGCAGCATCACCCAGGTCAGAAATCCTCTCTTATCAAGACGCTCATACATCGAGCAAAAACAGTGTTAGATGGTGAAAGTCTAGTGAGAGATTAAACATGTTAAAGAAGCATTACAACAGAATGGCTACAATGATGCTCAAATTAACAGAGCACTAAATGCCAAATTACGATCGCAAAGCAACACTGCTGATAGTGATCAGATTGCTAAATCAATTAAAATACCATATATCTCAGGAGTAACTGACAAATTAGGCTGTGTTTTGCAAAAGCAAAACATTACAGTAAGATTTGGTACAGTACACAAAATTCAAAAACTAGTAACTTGCACTAAAGACGAATTACCTAATTGTTTATGTGGCAAATGCTATATTGGACAGACGGGGCGTAACATCAGCGTAAGAACACCAAATAAATATTAAATATTCTCAAACACAACTGTCGGCAGTGGCAGAACATGCCTGCCAACAGGGACACTCAATTGATTTTGATAACGTTGAAGTGGTGTAAAATGAATTACTACTGGCAAAGACTAATTAGAAAATCTATTGAAATTGAGAGAAGCAGAAATACATTTAATCGCTCTGACAGCTACAGGCTGTGCAGCCTGGAAGCGTATTATTAAATAATACATATTACAATTCCTTATTAGGGGAAACAAATGCTAATTAACTGATTACTAACGTAGCTTATAATTACAATAACACACATTACAACTGATTACTAATCTACAACTCACATGGTAACAATTGCCTGATTACTAATCCAGTATATAATTACAATGCCCCCCTCTGCCTCAAAGCGTTGCACCTGATGAGTTAAATGATGACGTCACTCCTGCTGCTGCTCTATTTAAGACCGGGAGCAAGAGCAGAGCCTCACCATTCTGGCGAATTGCCCGATGAGGAGGGCCACGGCTGCGGCTGGTTTGTATCTACTGTGTCTCTGCTGGTGTCGTGTCTAGTCTCGGCTCCCTGGCTGCCTGGCCAGTGGCAGCCTCGCAGGCCCTCAGGGCCATGGCGACCAAGCGATCTGGGGTGGTGAGCCAAGAGGCGGAGGATGGTGCGATGAGACGGCCTGGAGGAGGGAGACTCGCAGAGGAGAGGGACGAGGCGCGAGCGTCGACCTCGAGGCGAGCGGAGGAGGACGCCTGGTGGCAGCGGGCGAGGAAGGGAGAGGAGCCGACGGGGAGTGGGATGGTGTCGGCCAGCCCAGGAGAGGAGGCGGAGGAAGCACCGAGCTCGGCGGGCCTGCAGGCGCAAGGTGCCCAAAGCGACACTGTCCAGGCAAGTCCTGGACCTGTGGGGGCAGGGCGGCCCCAGGAGCGCGCAGGGCGGTGGCGCGGAGGTTCGGCAGGGAACTTCACCCCGCTACACGCTAAGAGGCATAACTGCGTGCGGGTGTCCTTTAAGGAGGACGTGCCAGAGGAGGTCACGATCGACAGACCGAGGTTCGTGCGGTCAGTGATGGTCGAAACTCTGAAGGTGGATCCGGCAGATCTGTTTTGCTTGATAGCCTTGCCAGGTGGCAGGGCTTTTGACGTGAGCTTTAAGACAAGCAACTTACTGCAGCGTTTTATGACTTTGTTCGAGGAGAAGGCGGGGGAACGGCCACTGTCACTGCTGAAGCTCCAACTGCTCTCTGAGCTCGATACAAAAGTGGTCACCATATTTTTGTACAACGAAGCTCTGCCAGACCACGACGTCGAGGTGTGGCTGAGGCAGCACTGCCTGGTGCTTTCGGACAGTAAGCGGGTCCAAGACTCGTTAGGGATCTGGACGGGCGCCAGGCAATGGCGAGTGAGGTTGGGAACGGCAGAAGGGGCTCTGCAACACATCCCGAGCGCCCTGAACATTGGTGGCAATAGGGGCTACGTGGTGTATGCGGGGCAGCCGAAGCTCTGCAGGCGATGTGGGGGGAGTGGCCATCTGGCTGCAGCGTGCGAGGCACGGATGTTACCGATGCAAGGCACGGGACCACGTTGTGGCAGAATGCTGCGCCCCGGCATTGTGCAACCTATGTGGGAATAAAGACCACCTGTACAGGGACTGCCCGCTGTCATACGCAAATAAGGTCCGCGCACATAGGAGCAGGGTGTCGGATGGAGAAGGGGAGGTGGCCGAGGACGGGCTGAAGCCAACGCAGCCCGGCGGGAAGATGGAGGACGGGGGTGGAGAGGTGGGCAGGCAGGGTACGCCACTGCAGGACGAGAGGGAGGAGGGGGAGATGACATCGGAGGAAGACGCGGATCCCACGGGGCGGCAGGTGGAGCACCCTGGGGACAAGGACGAGGAGCCCGTGGGAAAACCCCCCGACCCAACGGTGGTTGACTGGGCGGAGGCGGTGGAGGCGGGGGAAGACGGAGAGGAGCAGCAGAGGGAGAGCACCAGGAGGGAGAAATTCAAGAGGGTGGTGAAAAGGAAGCAGAAAGCGCCGCGTGGCCCAGCGAGGTCGACCCGCAAACGGGACCTGGAGGCAACAGACTCCTCGATAGACGCGAGGTCGTCGGAAGATGGTGCTGTGGCGGCTAAGACCAACCAGGGAAGAGGGCTGCCCAAGGAGCCTAGGAGAGGGGAACAATTGCAGGGATTGGCTGACACAAACCTGTATGAACTATTGGACGACGGGTCTGGGTAGGGAGAGACAATTCTGGGTATGGACCTTACCGTAGCATCAGTAAACGTGAGGGGAATGTGGGGCAGGGCTAGGAGGGGGGCCATTCTACATTATCTACGGTCCCTGAAAAAGGACGTTTACTTTTTACAGGAGTGCCACTTGCCATACTCCCTTGGTCGAGAGGATCTGGCTAGGGACTGGGAGGGACACTGCTTCTGGTCCGGAAGCAATGTTAATAGGTGCTCAGGAGTGGTTATCCTCCTAGGTAGAAAGAACATAGAGGTGCAGGAGGCCCGAGAAGTGGTCCCGGGACGACTCCACTATGTCGATGTTGCATATGGTGGGGCGGCGGTCCGGCTGATCAATGTGTACGCCCCCACAGGCTCTCCGGAACGAGTGGAGTTGCTAGAGAACGTGGCAGCCTTGCTGCTAACACGAAGACACATCGTCATGGGGGTGATTTTAATTGCCCTCTAACCCTGGCGGACACGCGGCCAGTCGCCGGATGTCGAAAGTTGGACCCCTCCTCTAGGAGGCTGGGGGCTTTGGTTGGAGATTTTGATTTGATTGACGCTTACCGGTCGTTACACCCAAAGCGACCAGGGTTCACATGGTCGAGTTGTTTGGGAACCGCACACTCGAGGATTGATTTCCTCTTTGTCTCTGCCAAGGTTAAAGTGGAGAGAGTGGAAAACGAACCTTTCTCTTTTTCTGACCATAAGATGATAGCGGGGGGGCTCAGAATCCCAGATGGGCTGAGGTTGGGAAGGGGAATCTGGCGCATGAACTCGGGACTGCTGGAGGACAAAAAGGTGGTGGAGGAATTTGTCAGGCAGTACGAGGAATGGAGGAGCCTGCGGTGCTGCTTTGGCACGATAGCTGAATGGTGGGGAATGGTGAAGGGGCGAATTAAGTCCTTTTTCCAGTCCCAGAGTAGAAGGAGGAGCGTAGGGGTTGAGTTGCGGGGATTGAATGAGAGGTTGGAGGGAGCATATAAACTGATGGAACTGGGATTCCCCGTCATGGGAGAAATAAAGCAACTAAAAGATAGGATCTCTGCGGTGTGGGAGAAGCAGGCCGCGCAACTTGCATTCAGGGCTCGGGTGAAGGCGGTCGAGGAGGGTGAGCGTTGCACGCGTTTTTTCTTTAAGAAGTGCAGGAAAGCAGACAACACAATCCGAGAATTGGTTTGTCCCAGGTTAGGTAGACTCAAGAACACAGAGGGGATAACGGAGGCCGCCAGGGGTTACTACAAGGAATTGTACAGGAGCAGGCCGTCAGATGAGGGGGCGCGGAGCACACTGCTAGGGGGGGTAGATAGGGTTATTGAGGCTCCAGAGGAGATAAACAAGCATATCCAGAGGGCAGAATTGGATGAGGTGGTGGGGGGATTACGTCGGCACAGTGCACCAGGTTTAGATGGGATACCGGCCGAATTCTATGTTACGTTTTGGAGTACCCTCAGGGACGACATGTGGCAGATGTATAAGGAAATTACGGAGGAAGGCCCTGTGCCAGATTCAATGACTAGAGGGGTCATAACCCTTATATACAAGGGGAAGGGGGAGCGCAGCGACCTCGGGAGCTGGCGCCCGATCACCCTGCTGAACACCGATTATAAAATTCTGGCCAAAGTTATCGCGGCGCGTCTGGGGAAGGTGGTGGGGGAGGTGGTGGGGTCGGACCAGAAGTGTGCGGTTCCGGGCAGGCGGATATCCGATACCCTCGTTCTGTTGAGGGAGGTGGTGGAAACCACTGTGGAGAGGGGTAATTCATTGGGTCTACTCAGTTTGGATCAGGAGAAGGCATTTGATAGCATCTCGCACGATTATTTGTTCGCGGTTTTGAGGCAAATGGGGGTGGGGAAACAGCTTATAGACTGGATAGGGAAGCTATATCATAAGCTCACAGGTAGCCTGCTAATAAATGGAGTCCTCTCGGAAGGGTTTCCAATTGGGTCCGGTGTGCGGCAGGGGTGCCCGATGTCGCCGGTGTTATTCATAATGTGCGTGGAGCCTTTTTCCCAGGCTGTCAGGGGAAGTCGGCTGATTAGAGGGGTGAGCATGCCAGGGTGTGCGGAACCAGCAAAAATTGCAACGTATATGGACGATGTTGTCATTTTCTGTGGGAATGTTGCTTCAGTATGGGAGGCCCTAAGACTTGCGGATAGATTATTTTTGGCCTCAGGATTAAAGGTGAATGTAAGCAAAAGTGAGCTGCTGATATTCGGTGACCCCAGGTTATTTGAGGGCCGCCCGCCAGGTATAACGGTCCAGGGGGAGGGTATCAAAATCTTAGGAGTCACGTTCTATAGGGAGGACTCGGCGACTAAGAATTGGCGGGGAAAAGAGTGCATGGTGAGAGGCAGGCTGGCTGGTTGGGCAGACAGGCGCCTTTCAATGGAAGGTAGAGTGTTAGTTTTGAGGGTGGAAATCCTCCCGGTACTCATCTACCTGGCTTACGTGTTCCCGCCAGGGGCGCAAATGGCAAAAAGGTTGGAGCGCCTGTTTTTCAAGTTCATCTGGGGGGGAGGGATGGACCGAGTGAAGAGAGAAACAATGTACAAACGTGCTGAGAACGGTGGGAGGGGAGCCCCGAATGTCGTGTGTATCCTTAACACGATTTTTGTCTGTAATACGCTGCGACTATATTTCTCCAATGGGCTCCAGGTGAAAGCCTCATATTATGTTCGGTATAGACTGGCGTGGCTCCTGAGACGGCTAAGCATGGCGTCGTTGCCGCGCAGCACCCCCCTGGCTTGGCCTCAAGGGTGGTTGTGCACCGCGGTAAATGAATACATCACGAAGTATGAGCTGGACCGGACGCGGGGGTCGTGGGTTCCCAGGGAAGTCCTGGCGGAAATGTCGAAAAAGGAGGTCTGCACAGAGGTGCCAGGTGCTCGGGGTACCCGGGCACGACAAATTTGGGAAAACGTAGCATCGGCAGCCCTGACAAAAAGGCAGCGGGACTTATCCTGGCTGGCCGCATGGGACAGGCTGGAGTGCAGACTATTTATGTGCTCCCGCAGATTGGCCCGCTCACCTGATTGCCCGAGAGGCTGCGGCCTGGGAGAGAGCGCTGCTCATGCCCTCGTACAGTGCCCATTTGCCCAGGAGGTGTGGGAGTTAAGCCGACCCCTGCTGTCCCATTTTTGCCCCGTAAAGGCCACAGCGCCTAATATGATTTGGGGGATGTTCAGGCAGAGAGCGGGCGGGGTCTGGGCTCAGGCATGGGCCGTCATAGGTGCCGTAAAAGAGGCCCTGTGGATGGCGCGCCAGAAACTGATTAAGGGCGCCTATATGTCGCCGCCCGAGGTGTGCCGACTGGCCAGGGGGCTGTTGGAGAGGGTGGTGGAGGTGGAGCGGGCGACAGCAGGCGGAGCAGCCACGGGCGCGAAGTGGCGGTGGCCGCTGCCCAAGTGCGGGATGGGCTAATTCGAAACGACCCCCCCCCCCCTTTCGAGAATGAGTGGATGAACGCACCCCCCCCCTTTTTTTTTGCGACGGTGAATTTTTTGTTTTTTTGAGTGAAGGGTGTAAAAGAGGGGAACTTGATCGCGGCGTAGCTCGGTGCGTCGGCAGTGAAGGGGATCCCCTGTTCCCGTTACGTTTGTGTGGTTTTTCCGGTCCTTTTGGCTGTACAAAGCAGAGGCCTGCTCCTGCTTGAAAGGAAATAAAAACCTTAAATCGCGGTGCCTCTGTATCTCTGCTGGTGTCGTGCCAAGTCTCGGCTCCCTGGCTGCCTGGCCAGTGGCAGCCTCGCAGGCCCTCGGGGGCATGGCGACCAAGCGCTCTGGGGTGGTGAGCCAAGGTGAGCGGGCCAGTTTGGCTGCTGCGGAGGATGGTGAGGTGGGACTGCCTGGAGGAGGGAGACCCGCAGAGGAGAGGGACGAGGCGCGAGCGTCGACCTCGAGGCGAGCGGAGGAGGACGCCTGGTGGCAGCGGGCGAGGAAGGGAGAGGAGCCGACGAGGGGTGGAATGGTGTCGGCCAGCCCAGGAGAGGAGGCGGAGGAAGCACCGAGCTCGGCGGGCCTGCAGGCGCAAGGTGCCCAAAGCGACGCTGTCCAGGCAAGTCCTGGACCTGTGGGGGCAGGGCGGCCCCAGGAGCGCGCAGGGCGGTGGCGCGGAGGATCGGGGGGGGGGGAAACTTCACCCCGATACACGCCAAGCGGCACAATTGTGTACGGATGTCCTTCAAAGAGGACGTGCCAGAGGAAGTCACTATCGACAGACCGAGGTTCGTGCAGTCTGTGATGATAGAAACTCTGCGAGTGGATCCTGCGGATCTGTTTTGTTCGATTCCCCTGCCGGGTGGCCGGGCTTTTGACGTGAGCTTCAAGACAAGTAACTTGCTGCAACGCTTTATGACTTTGTTCGAGGAGAAGGCGGGGGAACGGCCACTGTCACTGCTGAAGCTCCAACTGCTCTCTGAGCTCGATACAAAAGTGGTCACCATATTTCTGTACAACGAGGCTCTGCCAGACCACGACGTCGAGGTGTGGCTGAGGCAACACTGCCTGGTGCTTTCGGACAATAAACGGGTCAAGGACTCTTTAGGGATCTGGACGGGCGCCAGACAATGGTGAGTGAGGTTGAGAACAGCAGAAGCGGCTCTGCAACACATCCCGAGCGCCCTGAACATTGGTGGCAATAGGGGCTACGTGGTGTACGCGGGGCAGCCGAAGCTCTGCAGGCGATGTGGGGGAAGCAGTCATCTGGCTGCAGCGTGCGAGGCACGGATATGTTTCCAATGCAAGGCACGGGACCACGTTGTGACAGAATGCTGCGCCCCGGCATTGTGCAACCTATGCGGGAATAAAGACCACCTGTACAGGGACTGCCCGCTGTCGTACGCAAACAAGATCCGCGCACATAGGAGCAGGGTGGCGGATGGAGAAGGGGAGGTGGCCGAGGACGGGCTGAAGCCAACGCAGCCCAGCGGGAAGATGGAGGACGGGGGTGGAGAGGAGGGCAGGCAGGGTACGCCACTGCAGGACGAGAGGGAGGAGGGGGAGATGTCGGAGGAAGACGCGGATCCCACGGGCCAGCAGGTGGAGCACCCCGGGGACAAGGACGAGGAGCCCGTGGGAAAACCCCCCGACCCAACGGTGGTTGACTGGGCAGAGGCGGTGGAGGCGGGGGAGGATGGGGAGGAGCAGCAGAGGGAGAGCACCAGGAAAGAGAAATTCAAGAAGGTGATGAAAAGGAAGCGGAAAGCGCCACGTGGCCCAGCGAGGCCGTCCCCCAAACGGGACCTGGAGGCAACAGACTCCTCGACGGACGCGAGGTCGTCGGACGATGGAGGGGTGAGGACAAAGACCAACCAAGGGAGAAGGTCGGCCCCGGAGCTCAAGACTGCGGGGCAGCTGTTGGTCTTGGCAGATAAAAACTGCTACGAAATATTAGACGAAGTGTCTGAGTAGGCAGGGGGGCAAATCTGAATGGACCTCTCCCTAGCCTCGGTAAATGTGAGGGGGATGAGGGGCAGGGCCAAGAGGAGGGCTGTATTGAACTACCTACAGGGCTTGAAAAAGGACATCTATTTCCTGCAGGAGTGTGGATTGCCATACTCCCTCGGTCGGGAGGAGCTCGCCAGGGAATGGGATGGACGATGCTTCTGGTCGGTAGTAACGTTAATAAGAACTCGGGTGTTGTCATTCTCTTCGGAAGAAGGAACGTGGAAATACAGGAGGCCCGAGAGGTGGTCCCGGGACGACTCCAATATATCGACGCTTCATACGATGGCGTGGCGGTCCGTCTGATCAACGTGTATGCCCCCACACGCTCCCCGGAACGAGTGGAGCTCCTGGACAATGTGGCTGCCTTGCTACTAACAAGAAGACACGTAATTGTGGGGGGAGATTTTAATTGCCCTTTGTCTCTGTCAGATACGTTGCCAGCCACCGGAGGCCGGCGGTTGGACCCCTCTTCCAGGAGGTTAGCTGCCCTGATTAGTGACTTCGAAGTGAAAGACACTTACCGGTTGGAGCACCCAAAACGGCCGGGCTACACGTGGTCCAGCTGTTTGGGCACTTTACACTCGAGGTTCGACTATCTTTTCGTCTCTGCTAAAGTGAAGGCAGAGAGGGTGGAGATTGAACCCTTTTTCTTCTCTGACCATAAGTTGATTGCCGCGAGGCTCCGAATTCCAGGAGGCCTGAGATTGGGAAGAGGGATGTGGAGACTGAATACGGGGCTGTTGGCAGACAAAAAGGTTGTGGGGGAATTCGTCAGTCAATGAGCAGTGGAGAAGCCTACAATGCTGCTTCTCCACTATGGCCGAGTGGTGGGGGATGGTAAAGGTGCGAATTAGGGACTTTTTCCAGATCCTGGGCAGGAGGAGGAGTGTGATGGGTACTCTGCGAAAATTGAATGGGAGATTGGAAGGAGCCTATAAACTGCTGGAAGTGGGATTTCCAGTCATGGGGGAAAGAAGCCAGCTGAAAGATAAGGTTTCCAGGTTATTGCAGAGGCGCGCAGCGCAGCTCGCTTTTAGGGCAAGAGTGATGGAGGTGGAAGAAGGTGAGCAATGCACGAGATTCTTTTTCAAGAAATGCAGGAAAGAGGACAACACAATTCGCAAACTAATAAGACCCAGCCGAGGTAAGCTTACGCAAATGGAGGAAATAGTAGAGGCTGCGAGGGGTTACTTTAAGGAAATATACACGAGTAGACGGTCACAGGTGGGGCCACGAGACACCATGCTAGGGGAGGTAGATAGGGTAATCGAGGCTCCGGGTAAGATGAACAAGCCTATCCAGATGGCAGAACTGGAAGAGGCGGTAGGAGGGCTACATCAGCAAAAGGCACCAGGGGAGGATGGGATACCAGCGGATTTTTATATCACGTTCTGGAGTACCATCCAAGAGGATATGTGGCACATGTATAAAGAAATATTGGAGGAAGGCCCAGTGCCAGAATCGATGACAAGAGGAGTGATAACCCTTGTATACAAGGGCAAGGGGGAGCGCAGCGACCTTGGGAGCTGGCGCCCCATCACCTTGCTCAACTCCGATTACAAAATCCTAGCCAAGGTTATTGCGGCGCGGCTGGGGAAGGTGGTGGGGGAGGTGGTTGGGTCAGACCAAAAGTGCGCGGTCCCGGGGAGGAGAATCTGACAACCTTGTCCTCTTGAGGGAGATAGTGGAAGTCACACAGGAGAGGGGTAACTCATTGGGACTGCTAAGTTTAGATCAGGAAAAAGCCTTCGATAGCATCTCACATGATTATTTGTTCGCGGTCCTGGAGCGTATGGGGGTGGGCCAACGGCTGATCGATTGGATCAGGAAGCTATACCACAACCTCGCAGCCAGCCTGCTAATTAATGGGGTCCTATCGGAGGGCTTCCCAATTGGGTCCGGCAACGACAAGGGTGTCCGATGTCACCAGTGCTCTTCATACTGTGCATGGAGCCTTTCGCCCAGGCTGTCAGAAGAAGTCGGCAGATTAGAGGGGTGTGCATGCCAGGGTGCACTGAACCAGCAAAAATCGCCATGTATATGGACGATGTCGTTATTTTCTGTGGGGACGTCTCTTCGGTATGGGCGACCCTAGGGCTCGCGCATTAATTCTTCTTGGCCTCTGGATCTAAGGTCAATGTAAGAAAAAGCGAGATGATGATATTCGGAGACCCCAGGTTATTCGAGGGTCACCCCCCAGGTATAACAGTCCAGGAGGAGGGGATCAAAATCCTGGGGGTCACATTTTACAGGGAAGACTCGGCGGCAAAAAATTGGAAGGGAAAGGAGAGCATGATGAGGGGCAGGCTGGCTGGTTGGGCAGACAGGTGCCTCTTAATGGAAGGCAGAATATTGGTCCTGAGGGTGGAAATCCTCCCAGCGCTCATCTACCTGGCCTACGTTTTCCCGCCGGGCGTGCAGATGGCGAAAAGAATGGAGCGCCTGTTCTTCAGGTTCATCTGGGGGAATGGGATGGACCGGCTTGGACGGGGGATAATGTATAAACGTGCCGAGAACGGTGGGAGGGGGGCCCCAAACGTCGCGTGCATTCTGGACACGATTTTTGTCTGCGATACCCTGCGCCTGTATTTCTCCAGTGGCCTCCAAGTGAAAGCCTCGTATCTCGTACAGTACAGGCTGGCGTGGCTCCTGCGGCGGCTAGGCATGGCTTCGTTGCCGAGCGGCACCCCTCTGGCTTGGCCCCAGGGGTGGTTGTGCACCGCGGTGAATGAATACGTTACGAAGTACGAGCCGGTCAGGACACGGGGGTCCTGGGTCCCCAGGGAAGTCCTGGCGGAAATCTCCAAAAAGGAGGTCTGTTCAGAGGTGCCAGGTGCACGGGGCGCTGGGCACCGGAAAATTTGGGAGAACGTAACGTCGGCAGCCCTGACGAAAAGACAGCGGGATTTATCCTGGCTGGCGGCATGGGACAGGCTGGAATGCCGACAGTTTGTGCTCCCGTAGAATGGCCCGCTCTCCTGATTGCCCGAGAGGCTGTAACCTGAGTGAGAACACTTCTCACGCCCTCATACAGTGCCCATTTGCCCAGGAGGTGTGGGAGTTATGCCGGCCTCTGCTGTCCCATTTTTGCCCCGTAAAGACAACGGTGTCTGCTATAATTTGGGGGAGGTTCAGACAGAGGGCGGGCGAGGTTTGGACTCAGGCGTGGGCCGTAATAGGCGCCATAAAAGAGGCCCTGTGGACGGGCCGCCAGAAGCTGGTTAAAGGCATCTATATGTCGCCCCACGGGGTATGCCGCCTAGCCAGGGGGCTGTTGGAAAGGGTGGTGGAGGTGGAGCGGGAGACGAAGGGCAGGCATGCCACAAACGCGAAGTGGCGATGGCCGCCACCCAAGTGCGGGATAGGCTGAATTCGGAACGACCCCCCCCCCCCCCCCCCCTTTTCGATGAGCATGGGTGGATGAAAGTACCCCCCCCCCCCCCTCCGTTGGGACGGTGACTTCTTGCCTTTTCGGAGTAAAGGGTGTGGAAGAGGGGAACTCGACCGCGGCGTACTCGGTGCATCTGCTGTAAAAAAAGACCCCCTGTTCCGGTTACGTTCATGTGTTTTCCTGTCTTTTTCTGTTATTTTGGCTGTACAAGGCAGAGGCCTGCTCTTGATTGAAATGAAATAAAAACCTTAAATACCAGGAGCACCGAGGTGATCCTTCCAGCCCGTCTGGATCTCAAGTGAGACCTAGCCACCAGCCCCGAGGCCTGCGAGGACCCTGACCGTGTGGCCAGGGATGACCACGCTGCCAAGAAGCGGGGACTGCTAGAGAATGGAGACGGAAATTGCAACAGACGAAGAGGGGAAATGGCCAGAGTCAAGGACCACGAGGGCCACCCGAGTTGCTGAAGGAGACCGGGATGACCGAGCCGCCCAGCTTATGCTCGCAGCAGATGAAAAGGAAGCAGGGAGAGCGCCAAGAGAAATGAACGCCACCTGCACTGCTGAGGGAGCCTGGGACGACAGAGTCGGCCAGACGGTGAGTGCAGGAGACAAGAAGAAGACGCAGCGAAAGCAGAGGGCCACCGACACCACCTGCGCCGCCGGAGGGGACTGGGGCAACCAGACCGACCCGCCGGCAGCAGGGGGAAGCGTGGAGGAGGCACGGAGACGGATGGAGAGGAACGCGGCGGAGGCACGGCAGAAGGAGAGGATGGAGGAAATGGATGGGAGGGCGGGAGCTGATTGAGTGGGTGAGGGAGGCCGAGGAGAAAAAGGTATGGCGTCCGGAAGCAGAGAGGCGGGTGCCCCCGAGTGGAGGGTGGGGAACGAAGCCAGGGAGACGCCAGCAACCCTGGGGCAGGGGGAGGCCCGGAGGGAGAACGCGACAGTGGACGCTGGACCGGTGGGAGCTGGGAGGCCCCGGGAACGAGCCGGGAAATGGCGAGGCGGGGCAGGGGTGAGTCTGACACCACCTCATGTCAAACGACATAATTGCGTCAGAGTAGTGATGAAGAACGAGGTAGCAGAAGAAGTGACCATCGACCGAGCGATCTTTGTACGGTCAATAATGATGGGATTGCTACAAAGAGCCAACAGACTTGTACTGTTTGATAACTCTGCCGGGAGGGAGGGCGTTTGATGTAAGCTTCAACTCAAGCCCCCTGCTACAAAGATTTATGACCCGCTTCTAGGAAAAGGCGGAGGAGAAGCCATTGACATCAATGAAGCTACAACTGTTATCAGAGCTGGACACGAAGGTGGTGACTATTTTCCTATACAATGAAGCCCTACATGACCACGACGTGGAGGTCTGGCTAAGACAGCACTGCCCGGTACTGTCGGGCTGTAAAAAGGCGAGGGACTCAGTGGGGATATGGACAGGGGCAAGACAATGGAGGGTGCGGCTGAAAACAGAGGGAGGGACCTTGAGACACATCCCGAGTGCCCTGAACATAGGAGGCAACCGGGGATATGTTGTGTATGTCGGACAACCTAAACTGTGTAGGAGGTGTGGGGGAAGCGGTCACTTGGCCGCAGCGTGCAAGACAAAAGTCTGCTATAGATGCAAGGCACTGGACCACGAGGTAGAAGAATGCAGTGTTCCGGCACAAATGTAACCTCTGCGGTAGCCGAGAACATCTGTACAAAAATTGTCCGGAGTCGTACGCCAACAAGGTTAGGGCGTATAGGGTAGGAGGAGCGAGGGATGAGGAAGGGGGTGGGACCAAACTGGACCCGGATAAGGAACTGGTGAGGGAAGAACGAGGGGAGGTGACCGAGCAGCAGCTACCAGCGACAGACGGAGGGGGAGAAGGGGAGAGGCATGCAGAAAGAGCAGAATCAACATCGAGCGAGCAGGAAGGGGGGCTGACGGGGGAGGGGAGCGACGGCATGGAAAGCATCACCAAGAAGACTGGGCGGAGGTGGTGGAGGAGGATGAAGAAAAAGGGGAACGACAAAAGGAGGAAGGCGATAGCGAGAAATGGGAGGGACCAATCGGAAGAAAAAGGAGGATACAGAGAGCTCTAAAAAGAATCGCCCCTTCAGACAGCTCTGAACCCTCGGACTCCTCGCTGGACAGAGGCCTCGAGGGAGGGGATGAAGGAAATGGTGGGGAGCCGGCGCAGGGGGAAACCCTTGAGAGCAAGGGGCAAAATGAAATTACAGGAACTGGTGAATGAAGACGGTTACGGAGGACGAGCGGAGAAGGCCGTTTCGGACTGAGACACATCCCAACATGGAACTTTCCGTGGCGTCCGTAAATGTGAGAAGCTTGAAGGAAAAGGGAAGGAGAGGAGCAATAATACAACTACTACAGGCTTCCAAGTGGGAGGTTGGTCTTCCTCCAAGAATGCCACCTACCATACACCCTGGGCCGGGAGGAGCTGTTGGAGAGCTGGGATGGCTACTTTTGGTCCGGGAATAATGAAAATCGATGCACGGGGGTGGTTACCCTCCTAGGCAGGAGGGGTATACAGATAGTCGGGTCCCAAGAGGTGATCCCGGGCCACCTCCATTATGTGGACGTGTCTTATGGAGAGGCAGACCTGAGACTAATAAATGTCTACGCCCCCACGACGTGCACAGAAAGAGTGGACCTATGGAATAATGTAGCGACCCTGCTCGTGACGAGACGGCAAGTCATAATGGGGGGTGATTTTAACTGCCCGTTGTGCCTGGCAGACCTATTATCGGTGGCTGGGAGGAGGAGGCTCGACCCTTCCTCTAGGAAGTTGAAGGAGCTGATAGAGGATTTTGAAATGACTGACACCTTCAGAAAGGTACACCTGGTGAGACCGGGATACACGTGGTCGGATAAGGGCGGTAGAACACAATCGCGAATAGATTTCATCTTTGTGTCTGCCAATGTGAAGGTGGATGGAGCAGACCTGGAACCCTTCCCCTTGTCAGATCACAATTTGGTGAAGGCAAAGCTCGGTATTCCAGGTGGCCTGAAGATGGGGAAGGGAACCTGGAAAATGAATGTAAGCCTGTTGGAAGACAGAAGGGTCGTGGAAGACTTTGTAAGGAAGTACGAAGACTGGACGACCCTAAAGAAATGCTTTGCCACGAGGGTGGAGTGGTGGAGCATGGTGAAGGGCCGGATAAAGGCTCTCTTCCAGACACATAGTAGAAGGAGGAGTGTAAACAGGGAACTGCAGCTGTGAAACGCTAGAATCGAGAAGAAGCACAGGTTACTTGAGCTGGGATTCCCGGTGGGTGAGGATATACAGAGAATGAAAGGAAGGTTATCCTCGGTATTGGAGAAAAGAGTCAAACAAATGGCATACAGGGCAAGGGTCAGGGCAACGGAACAGGGAGAGAAATGTACGAGATTCTTCTTTAAGAAATGCAAGGCAGGAGACAACACAGTTAGGGAATTGGTGAGTCCGGTTAGAGGCAGGCAGGCGACGACAGAGGGTATGATAGAGATAGCGGAGGAGTACTATGGGGAGTTGTATGGGAGGAAGGGAACGGATAAGGGAATAAGGGAGGCACTACTAGGGGAGCTAAGACATGAGGTTAAGAACCCAGAGGTACTGGGAGGGAGGATCCAGATGGAGGAAGTGGAGGAGGCAGAATAGGAATAGGACGCCAGGACTGGATGGAATTCCAGCAGAATTCTATATTACATTCTGGGATTTAATGAAAAGGGACATGCTGCAGATGTATAGGGAAATGCTGGAGGGCGGACTGGTGCCAGAAGAAATGTGTGAGGGGCTCATCACACTGATGTATAAGAAGGGGGACCGGAGAGAGTTGGGAAACTGGCGTCCAGTTACACTCCTGAACTCGGACTACAAGATTATGGCAAAAATAGCTGCGACGCGCCTGGTGAAGGTGGTGGAGGGAGTAGTCGAACCCGACCAGACGTGTGCGGTGCCAGGAAGGAGGATTTCGGACTCCATGATTTGATTAAGGGAGGCAATAGAGGTAGAAGGAGAGAGGGGATGCCCCCTAGGGCTTCTTAGCCTAGATCTTGAGAAGGCTTTCGACCGCCTCTCGCACGAGTATATGTTCGCAGTGTTGGAAAAAAATAGGGGTGAGGGGACCCTTGGTCGATTGGGTGAGGCGTCTTTACCAAGGGCTCAAGACCAGACTACTGATAAATGGGGAGCTCTCGGGGACAATTCCAGTAGAGTCAGGGGTGAGACAGGGGTGCCCGATGTCCACGGTTCTATTTGTAATGTGTATGGAACCCCTTGCACAGGCAATGAGAAACAATGAGGAGATTAAGGGAGTGACCATCCCCGGGAATAAGGAACAGGGGAAGGTGGCGCTATATATGGATGACGTAGTCGTGCTCTGTAGGGACGTGGCATTAGTGTGGGGGGCCATGAAGGAGACAAACCGCTTCGGCCTGGCCTCCGGCTTGAAGGTGAACGCGAGGAAGAGAGAATTGATGGCCTTCGGGGACCCGAGACTATTTGAGGGCCGGCCGCCTGAGTTGGGGATAAAGACGGAGGAAGTCAAGGTCTTGGGAGTGTCCTTTTTCCGAGAGAGGTCGGCGGAACGAAACTGGGACGGGAGGATAAAGCAGGTAAAGGGACAGTTAGGCAAGTGGGCCGGGAGACAGCTCACGATGGAAGGGAGGATTCTGGTAGTGAGGGTGGTGGTTTTACCAACTCAACTACCTCGCATGTGTACCCGCCAGGTAGGAGGGAGGCAAGAATCCTGGAATCGCTGTTGTTTAGATTCATTTGGGGAGGCGGGATGGATAGAGTGAAGAGGGTGGTGATGTGTAAACGCGTCGAGAACGGGGGGAAGGGCACCCCAAATATTGCACGTGTGCTGTCCTCAATTTTTGTGTGCAACACTTTGAGGTTATTTTTTTCCGAAGAGCCCCGGGGGAAGGCCGCTTGTTATTTAAGGTATCGCCTGACGTGGCTCCTGAGGGGGCTTGGGATGACCCAATTAGCGGCGGGCACGCCCTTGGCCTGGCCACAAGGATGGCTGAATGCGGCAGTGGGTGACTACATAAAAGAGTACAATTTGAGTCAGAGAGAGGGACGTGGAACTCCAAGGAGGAACTGGCCGAAATAAACGAAGGGGAGGCTTGCGAGGGGGTGATGGGCGCAAAGAGGACTATGTACTGCCAAGTGTGGAAGAACATCTCATCAACGGCACTCACAAAAGAACAGAGAGATCTGTCCTGGTTGGCGGTATGGGATAGATTAGCGACGAGGGGCTTCATGTTTTCCCGCCAAATGGCACATTCGCCCAAATGCCCGAGGGGCTGCAGCACAGACGAGGACGCGGTGCACGTCATGGTGAAGTGTCCCTTCGCGCAGGAGGTGTGGAGACTGAGCAGTCTGCTGTTGTCCTGGTTTTACCCGTCGCAGGTGACAAGTCGGGACATTGTGGGGAGTCTTAAGGGAGGTGCGGGGAGATAACAGAGATCGAACGTGGGCCATAATAGGCGTGACAAAGGAAGCCTTATGGGGAGCCCGCAGAAAAGAGTTGGATGGGTCCCCTATATCACCTTTGGATGTGTGCTACTGGGCGAGGAGGTCGCTAGAAAGAGTGGTCGAAGTGGATTGGGTTAGGCTGGGATACAAAGCTGCAGGTGTGAAGTGGAAATGGTCCCTACCCGGTGTAGAGTAGCGAGGGGACCGGCGGGTATAGGGAAGGGATAGAGAAGGAGGGCCATGCACATGTCAACCGGCCTGCTAAATCATGTGGGCGAGAAATATACGTGTTCGATCCGGGGAAGGCGATGCGATGGAACAGCGCACGGGTGTATGGTGGTAATGAATGTATATAAGGGGCATGGGACGGTGTGCGTTATGGCGGCGAGCTTTTTCTGATGAATTGTATGTGAGTGGAGCCCGCGGATGTGACGGAGACTCGAAGGGGCCGATCGAGGCGCCCGGGAAGGAGTGTTTTTCAGTACTCTTTTTGGTTTTTTTTGTACCTGCTGAGAAGTTAATAAAACGTTTAAATCACAATTACCAGCGAAACGTCGTACTCAAAAATTGTAAATGTTGTGGTTTCACGCTTCAACACACCGGTGGGCTAAAGTAGTGAACTATGTCTTTTGTCAACGTGACACTTTTTTGCTGATTGGCCGTGTCGGGTGGTGGAGGGTTACGACACATTTATAAATAACGCGATCCAACCCAAAAACGTTGATTATGAATATTGGTCGCAAAAGCCTACGTGTTAAACTGAAGGTGAATAACATTAATATTAGATTAATATACGATAAATAATAACCCACTAATATAGATTGCAGTCCGGTTCTTAATCTGAGTGCAATCTATGTCGACTTATTCTTACAACCAAGCTTCGAACTTTTACTTAACTAAAAGAAACCAAAAAAAAAAATTGTCTTTGTTCTCGCCGCCCGGAAAGAATCGTGGCGCCCGCTGCTTGTACGTGTGTAATGTGAGGATATATCCGGGTGGTTGATTGATCACACCTCGTTACGACACAAAAGCTCGTGATTTTTATTTTACTTTTATTAATTTTTATTTTTTACCTACGTGACTTCACCGAAAAAACCTAAGAATATGAATCCTTGCAGTCACGAAAGCTTCAAATCTAGAATTAATGCCCTCTACGGGGAGGAATCCACCTATCTGTTAGAGTTTTTAACAGACAACGAGCCAAGAAGTCACAGATTCTCGAGACGCTGGCCTTCCTCAAGAGATGCCGAGATAACAAGGTAATACCCATCGCTTTCACACTCACATATATATATATACGGAGTGGTATCTCCTGTAATCCCTCATTTACTTGATACAGCTGTCGGGCTGTGACGGTTCCACCTGAAGACGGAAGCTTGTGTTGCCTCCGAAACGTCGTGATTTTAATTTTAATTTTATTTTTATAAATTTTTATTTTTACCTACGTGACTTTACCGAAAAAACCTAAGAATATGAATCCTTGCAGTCACGAAAGCTTCAAATCTAGAATTGATTGGATCTGTTGGCTTTAGCCACAGCCAATGGGGGGACGAGTCAGGGGCGTGGTCCTGGGATCGTACGATGGAGTCTGGAAGATTCCATGGAGGTTAACCAGGACTGGTGGAAAGGTACCACGTGACCCAGGTATTAAAAGGGGTGGAGACGGACAACATGTGGTCAGATCTGGAACGAAGGCTGAGGGCCACGCTGGAGCGGGGGTCCAGGCCTGCCAAATGGCAGCGTGAGTCTCTCTCCCTCTCACGCTGTCTGTTAGCAGGGTGCAGGAGTAAGACAGGAGTATTGTGAACGAAAGACAAATAAAGACCGGATTCCAGAAGTCGCTTCCACGACCTTCATTACACGTGCTGTGGCAGCCTTTGAAGCCCGGTAGAGATTTCCCCAGAATCTCATTAGCAACCCCACCCCTCTCCCCTTTTGCACCGGGTTTTTTTTATTATTACCTTTTATAGCTACTTCCTTGCCTGGTGTGCTGGTGGAAGACAGCTGCCGTTTGAGGGGAGGGGGTTCGCATCACCCCTTTGTGCCCCAAGCGACACCGCGATTGATTATTATCAAAATAAATATTGGTAGAATGATTCTGAATATCAATTTTAGGAAAAAGGCCTATATATGCAACAGCACAATTCATCACCTTCCATTACTCTTCTTTGAATAGGGAAGAGGAGGTGAATTACGACGTTTATGCCCAAATTAGCAATCTATTGGAGCCTGATGACCCTCTAGAGGATGATGACAGTACAGATGAGCTCCTCCTTGAATTTTCAGTAGAGGAACCCGTGCTTGAAAAGTATCCTGTTGACACCAAGAAGGGCACCGTCACGGTTCAACTGCCTTGTTCTGAAACTATTTTTGATGTCTGTAAACAACATCTGGGCAAAGCATCAAATCTTGCAGCACACTTTATCATCAAACAGAGAAATACCGCTTGTGTTTAAGTGCTCCAAATGTGAAAAGACCAGCTCCAACTACCGCTCAATATCTTGCCATGCCCCCAAATGTACCTACCGTGGGCATGTGTTTCCAGTCACGATTCGGGTCTTTAATTGGCCTTTTGCAACACAAGAGGCATGCTCACCCAACAGTGTGCAATGAGGAGAGGATTAAGGCTGTGACGAAGGGTACCTCGCAGAGAGGTGCACATCGTAGCTGCTGGTCCGCTGGAGGAAGAGGAACAGTTGGCCCGACTAGAATTGCAGTTCCAGGGGAAAGGAATATTAATAAACTCATTGCAGCAGTGCTTGCATCTAAGACCAACAAGCAAATCTCTGACAAGAGACGATGCCAAACCAAAAAGATGGGGGGCTCTCAGGCCACCGATTTTAAACGTGTCCCCTCAAGACATTGTCACCCCCACCCAGTGTAACATCTGGGGCAAGGACCAAGCTTTGTCGAGCAGCAGAGCTGCTTACAAATGCGACTATCGGGCACCTGGAAAAGCCTGCAGTTGAGGTGATAAGGGCCTGGTTACGGGGCGATGGAGAGTATGATGTCCTCAGAGTCGGCAACTGGGACAATGCTTTGACTGATGAGATCGGGGAAAAACTAAGTAAAATGTTCAAAAACCACGAAAGACGTTAACAGACCCAGAGTGATGCCTGCAAGATCATGGATGAAAAGGAGCTGAAAAAGAGGTAGCTGCATGAAACATCAGAAGCTATTTTCTAAGAACTGCTCTCAATTGGCCTCTTTGATCCTCGATGGCACAGAACGACATGTATGCCAGATTATAACCACTGAAATCTACGGATTTTATCGTGAAAAGTGGGAAACAGTCTTCCCGTTCAATGGCCTGGGTCAGTTTAAGTCTTAGAGCTTGGCGAACAATGAACACTTTGAATCCCTGATATCATTGGAAGAAGTCCTGGCAGGCATTCATGCCATTAAACTAGGACCAGATGGCTCGACTAAAGCTTCAATCTGTACAGCAGACCCCGAAGGGGTTATTCCCAGAAACGTGAAGCGGAACAGAACGATTCTTATCTCTAAGGTCATGAATGAAGAACTGCTCAAAGAGCTGGGAAACTGGAGACCGATAACTATTGGCTCCATGGTCCTGAGGTTGTTCTCCAGAATTCTGACTGCGCAACTAGAACGTGCCTGTCCACTAAACCCATGACAGCGTGGATTCATAGCTGCGTCTGGCTGCTCAGAAAATCTTAAGGTAATCCAGGACCTTATGAAGCATGCCAAGAGAACACACAAACCGTTGGCAGTAGTGTTCATTGACATAACAAAAGCGTTCGATTATGTGTCCCATGCCCACATTCTGTGGGTATTAAGACACAGGAAAGTGGATGAGCACATGGTTAACATTATTCAGAACGCCTACGAGCACTCCACAACCTTATTTAAAAGCAATGATGTCTCATCACCTGACATCAACATCCAAGTTGGTGTAAAGCAGGGTGACCCTGTTGTATATATAGGCCTTTTTCCAAAATAGAAATTAAAAATAATTCTGCCAATATAATTTTGTAATAATAATCATTAAAAAAATGAAACACCGTCAACCCTGCTACCTCCCACAAGCCACAACAAGCATCTGGAGGTCATAAAGAGCCATTAAATAATACACTCCGGGGCAAAGAGGGGTTAACGACGATCTGGGAAATCTCCAGATTGTCAAAGGACCGCATTACATGACCTCCACGGACGTTTTGGACAGTTCACAGACAAATATCCAGACTCACTGGCATGGACGCAGAGCACAGGGCAAACCGACATTACAACTGGCGTTTTTTTTTAATACAGTAAAAGGTCGAAGCTTGGCTATAAGAATAAGTCGACATTATAGACTGCAGTATTACTTATTTTATTTCTTACTAGCAGGAAGTACCCGGCATTGCCCGGGTCTTCAAAATATTTCAAGACTATTAAAAATGTAACAGCAGTGAGTACTGACTGTGGTGGTACCTGCTACATCTAGCGACTGTATAGTAGTAATAAATGCACGCATCGGGGTGGGGGAGACAAGATTTTATAGCATTTTTAACGCGAAAGAAAATGTCCCCCCCACCCCCTCCCCCACCAAAGGTGCGTTAGTTGGTATGGTCGTGCATGTGTCATAAATAAATAAATAATGGTGAAGCGCACACAAAAATCGCACTAAATCGCTAATTTTACTAATTTAAAGTTGACGGATGTGAAAAAAAGAATAGCGCTTGCTGACCACGGGGCTTACGGCATGGTAACTGGCTATTTTATTTTTACGTAAACCCCACCGTTGAAGAGCCAAGCGAGCGACCACACAGACACACACCAACCCACAATTTTTCACTTTTATATAGATAGATAGTATCTTTCCATCTACGTGACTTTACCAAGATAACCAAGGAATATGAATTCCGGCAGTCAAGAAAGCTTAAGTGAAAACTTAGTTACATCTCCAACCTCAGGATATAAAAATATAACTCGAGAATAAAAAGCACGGATCCCTGGATATAGCCAGGGAGCAAAGGTTAATAAAACCCTTGAAATACCGGAGGTAACAACTAAATGGTACATTACAAATCTTGGTTAAACATAAACCAAATAATAATCATGAGGTATTAGACATAGGGCAAGTCAAAAGAGATACAAGGAAAATAGGTCAAACACACAAGACCATATAATATGTATTCCATGGAATCAGAGCCTCCCGGCCGCCTTTGTCTTCCAACAAGTTGACACCACATGGTAGCAATAAAATACATATGAAGGATGTCTCCCCTCGAGATAGCAAACACCAAGAAAGCAAAGGGGGGGCGGGGAATGCAAACAAAAACATAAACATGGTGATCGAAAGCAGCCAGTCAAAGGTCAAAAGGGGGAGTGGGGACCAGGCGGCTGCAGCCTCGGGAGGAGAACGAGACAGAGGGCATCTGTTTCTCTCGCAAGAGATGCGCAGAGAGGGGAGAGAATTTCATGTATAAACAAGGACACAGATCATGTAACTTCGTACTGCGAGGGGCAGGCTCCGGGGCATGGCCTCGAGATCAACAATGAGTGTCGTGTCTCGCAGAGAAGAGGGGCGAGGTGATGCTCGGTGCCGAGTTCGGCAGGGACCGACAGAGTATCGCTGAAAGTTTTATTCTACATTTATCCTGATGTTTTGAGTCGCTTGCAAAGTCAAGGATTGCGATAAGCATAATTGCATACACTTGCAAAACTTATTACAATTACACCTTCTTAAATAGCATACATTTGCATAATCACGTAAATTAGTCTAATTTCGGATAATTGCCCATTTATCGATTTTAATTTCATTTTCATGACATATACAACAACCCCATGTCACCACTGCTATTTAATCTCGCAATGGACCCACTGATATGCGCCTTGGAAACTAACGGAGTTGGATACTCCATCGAAGCTGGCCATGTCACCTCGCATGCGTTTGCAGATGACCTTGTGTTGGTCAGTGAATCCTGGGAAGGAATGGCCACCAACGTTGCCATCCTCGAATCCTTTTGTAAACTGTCGGGGCTTGAGGTTCAAGCCAGCAAGTGCCAGGCTTCATGCTAAGCCCCACGAAAGATTCTTACACGGTAAACAACTGCGATCCGTGGACGATAGCAAAATGTGCGTGTCCACATGGTTCAACCCGATGAGCCTGCAAAATATCTCGGTTTGAAAATCGGCCCGTGGACTGGCATTCTGCAGCCAGATGACAGTGCAATTAAAGAGCTGGATTTAGAATATGTAGAGGCGCCACTGAAACCGACACAGAAGGTGGAGCTCCTTAATATTTACGCTCTCCCAAGGTTAATTATCCTGGAGACCATGCAGACTGCAAATTGTTCACTCTGAGACTTTTGGACCAAGCGATAAGAAATGCAGTAAAGAAAGCTTCATCTTCCAGCCTCTAGCTGTGATGGGCTTTTATATTCCAGAACTCGAACTCGATACGGAGGCCGTGGCATCATAAAACCGGAGAATGTGATCCCTTCAGTTCAGGTGAGGAGGCTGCATCGCATTGCAAACTCCTTAGATGCGATTGTCCGCAATATAATGTCCACGCAAGGTGTGGAGGAAGATTCCCGGAGCCTGTGGGTATGGGCTGGAGGTGAAAGTGGTGCCATACCAACTTTCATTCTCACAGATCTGGAATCTAAAAACCCCGTGTACCCAAGACCCTGTGTGACTGGAGACAGCGCGAGTTCCGAAGGTGGTGTGAGAAACCAGTCCAGGGAGTGGGTATAGAAAACTTTGCACGAGACAAAGTTAGTAATGCATGGCTGGGGTCACGTTGTGGCATCAGACAGTGCTACTAAATTGCTGCATTACAACTGAAAAGCAACCCAACAATGGAGAGCATGAACAGGGGCAGAGAAGGTGCCTTGCGTTCATGCAGAAAATGCTCTTCCAGACTGGAATCTCTCTCGCACATTCTTGGCCAGTGTCCTGCCGTCCAGAAAGGGAGGATTGCGCGTCACAATAAGATCAGTGACATCTTAGCTACTGAAGCTGCGAGATTGCGATGGTCGGTTTACAAAGAGTCATGCTTCAGAACCGAAGTTGGTGAGCTGCAGAAACCAGACCTAGTGTTTGCCAGAGGTGAGGATGCTTTTGTCATTGACGTTACCATCCGGTTCGAGCTGTCGAGTAGCACCTTGACCGAGGCCGCGTCGCACAAAGTTGCATTTTACACCCCCCCCCCCCTCCGAGACCAAATCAAGGAGCTAACGAATACCAGCAACATCACGTTCTATGGATTTCCTGTGGGGGCAAGGGGAAAGTGGCCTCTTGAAAACAATGAGGTGCTTACCTCCATGGGCTTGACCAGCCCCCGAATAACATCCTTGGCCAAGCTGATTTCTCGCAGAACATTGCTTTATTCTCTTGACATCCTGAGGATGTTCTGTGGAAATAATGCAGTCTGAGCAGTCATAGACAATAACAAAACCAAGACGTGGTCCCAGAATGATTGACCCTGCTGGAAACAGGGTGAAGGTTTTTTTTGCTTGGTTTCTGTTTTTTTTCAGTATGATTAGACTACTGTTATGTTATTCCATTTCATAATTTCCTGGGCTCATGCGAACCGGACCATCTATTTATTTATAGGTTAATCACATCATACTATTTTTTCCCATTAGAATATTTTTCCCATTAGGGTGACCCAAAAAAAACGGGCCCCGTGTACACTTTATGTGATATCTCCTTTATTTATTCACCGATTGCCCTTATTTTACAGAACATGGCAGAATCAACGACCGTGAGTACACCAAGACCCCAGTGGGAGCTGGGACAAAGAATACACTGTGTTAAATTTTACTACAAGACAGGCTCGTTTAAGAAAACCCAGGACAGTTTCATGCGTCAGTTCGAATGTGAAAAGGCTCCATCCAAAAGCAGAATTCAGAACTGGGTGGCCCACTTCGAGAAGTATGGGACCGTGGAGAACCTCAACGCTGCCAGTGAGAACCGTCCAAGCCACTCGGGACGTCCCAAGAAGCGAACAGCCGAGCTGGTCGAAAGTGTGAGAGAGTCTCTCCAGCAGAGTCCGAAACGCTCTGTGCGTAAGCGAAGTCAGTCCCTCGGTATGTCCCGTGAGACTTGCAGGAGAGTGCTGGTGAACGATATCAGGGCTTACCCATACAAAATACAGACGCTGCAGACCCTTACAGCCTCAGACAAGAAGCAGAGGAGCGCTATGGCAGTCAAGATGCTCGAGAAGATCGAGGAGACACCAAGTTTCCTTAACCTCCTTTGGACCTCAGATAAAGCCCACTTCCATCTTGACGGAAAGGCGAACTCCAAGACAAATGTCTTCTGGGGGTCCTCCAGACCCAATGAAGTAGCCACCAAGCCCTTGCACTCTCCTAAGTGCACGGTGTGGGCTGCAATCTCGGCCAGAGGCATCATCGGACCAATCTTCATCGAAGAATCTGGCACAGCAGTGACAGTCACCAAGGAGCGGTATGTGGAGGTCCTCAAAACCTTCAAGAGTGAGCTCCAGACCCTCTACCCGTCGCTCATGAGCAAGTTCTGGTTCCAGCAAGACGGAGCAAGTTCTCACACCTCAAACCTGTCCCGAGATTGGCTGAAAGAGAACTTCGGAGGCCGAGTGATCAGTCTCAAGACTGATTTTGAGTGGGCACCCCAGAGCCCGGACCTAAGCCCCCCAGATTTTTTTCTTTGGGGATATCTTAAGGACAGAGTCTACGCAGGGAAACCCAGAACCATCACGGAACTCAAGGAAACCATCAGGGAGGAGATGAGAGCCATTACCAATTCAGTCTGTAAGAACGTCATGGACAACTTCGTGCTGCGCCTCAAGAAATGCACGGGGCTAAATGGAGGCCATCTAGAACACATGCTGTAGAACGGAGAAAAAAAGGCCAAAGACCCTAGTGTTTTGATTTGATGTTTTGAATATAATAAACTAGTTATGACCAAAGTTTCATTTCATTCGGACAAAACACTAAGAAACGGGGAAGCCGAGTTGGAGGTTGAAGAAGAAGAGAGCCTTAACAAAAATTCCTCGATATGCATTCTTTTGTTAAGGCTCTCTTCTTCTTCAACCTCCAACTCAGCTTATATATAAGCTCCTAGCTTGGCAGTGTCTCATTCTTCACCTGAAGACGGCTGCTTGCATTGTAGCCGAAACGTCGTGAGAATTATTTTATTTTATTATGCTTTATTTTTATTATTTTATTACTTCCCTTCTACGTGACTTTACCGAAAGAACCAAGAAGATGAATCCCTGCCGTCACGAAAGCTTTAAATCGAAATCCTATAAAAATACACTAAACACTCAGGTAAATTCTTCACTGTCTCATGTCCCCCCCACCCCGATGCGTGCAGTTATTACTACTATACAGTCGGTACATGCTACCACTATAGGCCGACAATCTAGGCGAGGCCGGAGGCTCTGCACGAGACTAGGCCTCACCACGTCACTCTGTCAGGTAAGTACTTTGTGCTGTAGAGTCGATAAATACTGCTATAGAGTCAGCATGTACTACTGTAGTGATAGCAGGTACCACCAGTTGGTATGGACTGCTGTAATCATATCAGGTACCACCACAGTCAGTATGCACCGATGTAATCATAGCAGGTACCACCACAGTCAGTATGCACCGATGTAATCATAGCAGGTACCACCACAGTCAGTACGCACTGCTGTTCGATTTTTAAGAGTAGTTTTGAAACATTAAGACCCAGGCTACACCGGGTACTTCTCGCTAGTCTGTAATATACAGACACAACAAATTGATAACTTCTGACGATCCAGTAATAAGAGCATTATCAGAACAGCCATGCACTAATGCGACTGTAAAACAGGCACATAATCGCATCTTCCAAATTTCCTTCAAAAACTTTAAATCAGGACAAATGGTCTAATAAACTATACCAAACAGTAGACGGTTGAGGGTTGGTATACTGCCAATCTCAGACAGCAAACAATTAATGGATAACAGGGAATTACAGAACAATAAAATCGTATAATTACATATACATGGTTAAACTAAGGATAAACGCGCTTCTGACTAAATTGAGAAGCAATCGAGGGACATTGGAGACCCAGCAATGTAGATTTAAATGTCGTAGTATCAACAACCAAATTTCAGTGGAAACGTTGGCACATATCCTGCAAAATTGTGATCGCAGTCATTGTGCAAGAATTACAAGGCATGATTCTCTAGTACAATTTCTTGCAACAGCCGCACAAAAACTAAACTGGGAAGTTATTAAAGAACCCACATTACCAAGCGATACTAATAAGGCAAAACCAGACTTAATTTTAGTAAGAGATTCTTATGTCTTGATAGTAGATGTGGCAGTTCCATGGGAATCTCGATCATTGGCATATGCATACGAATTTAAAATGAAAAAGTACGCTTCAGACAAAAAAATGTGGGCATACCTAAAACCTATACATCCAGACAAGGAAATTCGAACGGATGCATTAATCATATCAGCACGTGGGGGCTGGTGCGCTTTCAATAATACTGTGCCAAAGGTGGGATTGTTAAGTGCATTGTTAAAGCCAGCGCTGATCAAGGTCATGGAGGGTTCTGGGAGGAGAAAGAGCAAAGGATATTTTAAGGTAAATCGTTGGGTTGTTGTGATGGCAATCTGCCTACCCTTTAGGGTAGACAGCAGAACCATCAATATAACAAACCTTGGAATTTTTAACATTCCCTATGGGTACCCGACCCAACTAACTTTCAGGGAATTAAAAAGAAATAGCCAAATGCCTTGTCATCCAATTAGTGACGGGGATGAACCAGATTCCCACTGTCCCTATCTACTATCCAGCGAAACCACAGCCAAGGGAACGGGCTTGGCGGAATCAGTGGGGAATGAAGACCCTGCTGCGCTTGACTATACTGGTGTAGGGGTTATTACGGAGAGAAGGGCGGACAGAAAACACAGGGTGTCTGCACCCACACACGGGTGTCTACATCCACATCCGTTAACCACTGGGGGGCCATGGGGGCTCAGTGATCCCCCATAACCCCGCCCCTCGGAGGGAATTCCTATAAAAGGCGGGGAGCCAGAGAGCTCGGGGAGTGTGGAAGAAGCTTACCAGTGAAGTCTGAAGACCGGCAGAATAGGCCCTGGGACTCCCCTGTCTCGCTGCCCTTGGTCAGGGCCGAGCTGGGCAAGCCAGCGGCATGGCCCCAAGAGCTTCCGGACCTCTGCTCTTGTAAGAGCAAGGCCGGCTTAGCTGGGTGCCGGGATCCGTGCTTTACCAGGGCCGGATCAGACAGCCTCCCGTAGCACTATTAGAGGACTGGGAACAGGACAGGGGAATTAGTGCTAGGGGTGTTTTCCCATCTAGTACGGGTGAAGGGGCCGTTACCCCTTCAAGTATTGTATGGTCCTTGAGTTTAATAAAAGAGTGTGCCTCGACTCCGTCGTCAGCCTCCCTGGAACTCACTACACTGGCACGGTGAAAAGGCATGAGAGGTGTAGGATAAGTGGGAGGTGCTCGTGGCTCTGGGTGCTAGCGGTGAAATACCACTAGTCTCATCGTTTTTTCACTTACCCAATGAGGCGGGGAGGTGAGCCCCGCGGGGGGGTCTCACTTCTGGCTCCAAGTGCCTCTGGCGCCCGAAACACTGTTCACGGTGCCGGGCACGACCCGCTCCGGGGACAGTGTCTGGTGGGTAGTTTGACTGGGGCGGTACACCTGTCAAACGGTAACGCAAGTGTCCTGACGTCATGTCACACTCACCTCGGGTGGAGTGACGTTAGAAGTGACGTCAGGGCAGCTTCGGGTAAGGTGACGTCATGTCCCTCCAGGGTATTTGAGGGGGGACCGGTGACGTGTACGGGGTCTTCACTGGGAGCCGGGAATGCGAGCAGTGGGGACCCAGGGTAAGGGGGAAATAGCACCAGGCTAGGGGGCTACTTTATCTGGCTGGCCGAGTTGGTTGAACCACCGCTCAGCGCCGAGGGAAGAGCCCGATAGCCTAGGAGGGCGTAGGGAATTCCCAGTACCCTTCCCCTGGGGAGATTTAGCTTGGCCGGCAAGTTGTGTTAGCACTATCCAAAGCTAGGCGAAAGCCCATAATAAACAGTTGGCGTTAGCTCAGACATGGGCAAACTACGGGCCGCATACGGCTCGTTGGCCTTTTTAATCCGGCCCGCCGAACTTGTCCAACCCGATTTGGTCGCGACTCGAACCTAATTTCCCCATTGGATTGTATGTAAATACAATTAATCTGTTCCAGACTCCTACGAACTGTATATAAAGTTTTTTTTAAAGATTAGGCACAAAAATAGTTAATTACGCAATAGAATTCAGTGTGATAGTAAACTAAATGTAACAACATTGAATAACACTGAGATAACCTTGAATAACAGAAAAAACTAACATTGCCGCATCAAGGTTTAGAATCGTTCAACAAGATGATTGTTTCATCTGCTACATCAGTCGGTCGATTCTGAGAGAGAAAATATTCGTATGAGCAATTCACGTTTCTATTGAAAGTAAGTTAACAGTAATATTTGGGTACAGTATTGTTTTTGGAAGCATTCACCGTAATATCGTATCAACGTTTACTTCACCGCATCATTGTATGAATGGTGCGAGAAGAGATTAACGGCTTCTTATGTTAGCGATTTACGTACTCGGTGCTTTCGCTCTCTAAATTACGGCTTGAATGAGGGGGAGGGGTACGACTACACTCACAAAATTATCTTACTAGGAATTTCATAACAAAAGTTATATACATAACTGTTACGCTTTGTGTAATTCAACAAAACAAACACTTAACTCCGAGTTCTCTCCAAATTTCATGAGTCCGTTCTTGACCCCACAGTTTTTTTAAAGAGTTTTAAGCACAGAACACATAATTAAAGTTTAAAAAATCATTAATTATACAAACTTTTCAAAAATTTCCTTCTTCACTTCGATTAAAATTCTCTTTAAAACCTTCTTCTCACCAACATCACCACTTTCTCCGAAGGAAAGTTTGTAAAATAATGCATGGTACAGACAGCAGACATCTTGTGTCCGGAGATCAAAAGCAAATTTGAAAAGTCAGCTTATCACGCAGGACTGACTCGCCGTGTGGAACTGATTGATAAAAAAAGATAGCCAGTCAATTAAACAAAGTCTGATTCCTTTGAATTAGATTCACTAGCACTGGATGAAAGTACGGACGTAAAATACACTGCTCAGCTCCTCATTTTTATCCGAGGCATTGACAGTTTTGCGATAACAGAGGAGGTTTTGACCATAGAGTCCCTGAAAGGAACAACGCGGGGAGAGGACTTGTATAACCAGGTATCTGCTGTCATCGAAAGAATGACGCTATAACGGATGGATCGACAAATTTAACTGGAACAAATGTTGGGCTGCTGAAAAGAATCCAGGATAAAGTGAAAGAGAAAAACCCTGTCCAGGATCTTAATTTCCTTCACTGCATCATCCAACAGGAATCCCTGTGTAAGTCTGTATTGCAGCTTAATCGTGTCGTGAATCCAGTCGTAAAACTTGTGAACTTTATACGAGCAAGGGGACTTCAGCACCGTCAGTTTATTACCTTCCTGGAGGAAACTGATGCGGATCATCAGGACTTGCTGTACCACTCTCGTGTCCGCTGGTTAAGTTTGGGAAAAGTGTTACAACGAGTGTGGGAGCTGAAAGAAGATATCATCGCATTTTTGGAGTTGATGGGGAAATCTGACGAATTCCCTGAGCTAAGCGACAAGAACTGGCTTAGTGACTTTGCGTTTGCTGTCGACATATTTTCACACATGAATGAGCTGAATGTGAAACTGCAGGGGAAAGATCAGTTTGTTCACGACATGTACAAACATGTGAAAGCCTTCAAATCCAGCGCACTTTGTTCTCCGGACAAATTGCGAACAAATCTTTTGCTCATTTCCCCACACTTGCCATGCAGGAAGAGGCATCGCGAAACGCAAAAAAATACAGCAAATCACTTGAGGACCTGCACAGAGAATTCTGCTGTAGGTTCTCCGATTTCGAAAACATTGAACAGTCACTTCAGCTGGTGTCCTGTCCCCTCTCACAAGACCCTGAAACAGCACCACAGGAGCTGCAGTTGGAACTGATAGATCTTCAGTCTGACTCCGTCTTAAAGGAGAAGTTCAACTCTGTTAAACTGAATGACTTTTATGCTTCACTTAACAGAGCCACGTTTCCAAACCTCCGGAGGACTGCACAGAAGATACCGACTTTGTTTGGCTTGACTTATGTGTGTGAGCAGACATTCAGCGTCATGAACGCCAACAAAGCCCATCACAGATCAAAGTTAACGGATCAGCACCTCAGATCTATCCTGAGAATTGCCACAACCAAAATAACTCCAGACTTGGATGCACTGACAAAAATGGGAGATCAACAACACTGTTCTCACTGAAAGTGATGATGTGTTGCTGCAGCGAAGTTGGAGCCAAATCCCCGCAACACAGCCTGCATGGCTGCTCTAACCTGTTAATGTAGATAATAAAGAAGTTCAAGTGAGTTAATTGGTTTGGCACAGTGCTCAGATGTTTTCATGATGTTTGATCAGTCACGTTACAACATGTTTTGTATTGTTCATGTTCGTGCAATTTGTTAAATTGCCTTGAAAATAAATGCTTTGCTACCTGTTAAAGGCCAAATCCTTTCATGTAATGATTTTTACATGTCATTTATATTAGTTCACACAAACACTCCCTCCACCTGTTCCTGGCCCAGCCTCTCTGTCAAATTTTAGAACCCATTGTGGCCCGCGAGTCAAAAAGTTTGCCCACCCCTGCGTTAGCCCCTACAACGTCTGCCTTTGTGTCATTCTTCACACCTCAACAACTGGTGTCGGAAGTGGCTTCCGTGCTCACGACCATGTCGAAGTCCGGCGCGAGACGGAAGACCGAGCCTGGTGTATAGACGAACGAAGAGGACGACGAAGATCCCGGAGATCGGGGCCCCGGAAATGTGCCCCGTGGAGGTGGCCCGGCTGGAGCCGGAGGAGGCGGCGGCCGGGGAAGCTGTGGCGCCGCCATCCGACGTGTGGCGCGGCATCGCTGCCCAGCTGGAGCTGCTCCAGAGGTCGGTGACGCAGAACGTCGTCACATTTTTTAAACTTGCCATTCCAATGCACTTTTAATGGACGCCTCTGTTGGAGGTCACTCAAAAATGACCATTTTCTCAGGCAGAAGGAAGGCGGTGTAAGATAAAGGATGCCCCCGTGACACACATGAGAGTAATCCCCACCAAGTTTTGTCGTTCCATGGAGCCTATCGCTCAAAATATTTACTTTCTTGAGTGTACATGCATCTGCTGGAATAGCCCGAGTAAATTTCATCTTCCGATAAATAGCACGTTCTTGAGGAAGCAGGGCGCTAAGTCATTCATAAATTAGCTGGATTTGGTTTGTGGTTTGTTTCGCAAGTGGCTTTCTCAACCTTCAAGGGCATGCAGAAATATCCCCGTGAGAAACAGAAAGGAATAAAATTGCCTAAAAAAGTTTTACGTCTTCGCAAATCATGTCGTTGGATTGGTCTTGAAAATTCGTAAAAAACCTACATACGATACATGTCCGACGTTTCCCTCTCTAGATGCAAGTTAAGGGGAAAAGCAGCCTTTGGGGCCTTAACGGTCGCAAAAATCGCCCGTTACATATACATGGGTCGGCTTCCCCTCTCGAAAACGGACACAAGTCACCCCCGCCAGGCATTCAACTAACGACAAATGTCAGTAAGTGCCATAGTTCTGCTTTAAAATGCCCATTCGTCTTGCGTTGCTCAGGGTAATGCCCGCCAATTTCTACCGTTTGTCAGTAGTTATTGATAAAAATCTAGCATGCACCAAAACGGGAAAACACTTCCATCGCACCTGCACAAGTGTATGGACAGGCTGCATCTTCATGTGATGCATAAGTGGTGTCGTTGGCTGGTTGTGCCTCAGCAGGTTGTTCCCACACGGTTTCCGCGAATGAGCGAGCGTCTTGAGCTGTGTTACTCTGCCCGAGGAGCCTCTTCTCCTCCAGAGTGTGTGGCGAAGGCTGTCCCTTGGGTCGTTGCTGCTGCACGAGTCGCTGCGCTGTTCGGTCTTGTGCCAAGGAACTGCGAACTGTGCAAGAGTGAGGGTTGGTTTCCGTTGCTTTCAGTTTCATTTATTAGGTATAACCCTGTGAGCCATGCAGCTCTTGACTCGGGTGCAACCGCAACAAAAACCTGAACAAGAAACATCTTAAAAAGTGACTACATGCAACGGAAAAATCCTGGAAAAAACAGCAAAGTCTTCCAGAGAAAACACCGCATTTCAACAGTGTGCAGAAATCCCAGTGGGAATGCAAGTCACACAATAACAACCATAAGACAATGTAGATTAAAGTTATAAGGCCAACTCTACTACAACGAACAAACATGGCCAGAACAAACAGTCCTCAAAATCACCAAAATAAAGCCATAAAAAAATGTAATAGTGATCATAGGATTCAAATCCAACAGCAAACGATATAAATAACTGGTACGACCAAACCCCGCAGCCATAGCTGGCTGCATGAGTCACTCCATAACAGCAGGAGCATCAGTAGTAGAATAAAAATTTCTCAATACACCTTTAAAGATCAGCACACCACAATCAAAACTCAAGAGCATACTTTGCAGTGGTCATCCGGAATGATACATTTGATTTCAGGCCATTCTGAATAGTAGTGGCAGCTAGGTGTGTACAACTCCTCTAGAGCAGTTTTGAGTGAAGATCTTACAGGTAGTGATCCAAGTTGAAGTGTATTGGTGATAGCATTCCAGACCCTGGGGACATCAATAGAAAAGGCCCTTCCTCCAGTATTTTTACAGCAATAAGGAATTTGAAGCTGGTAAATGAGGAAAGACCTTAGGCCACATTTGTTCTTCGAAACAGTGAAGAGATCCAGCAGGTAAGTCTGCTGATTTTTTTGTAA
The DNA here is from genome assembly GCF_964198595.1 of Lampetra fluviatilis. NCBI lineage: Eukaryota > Metazoa > Chordata > Hyperoartia > Petromyzontiformes > Petromyzontidae > Lampetra > Lampetra fluviatilis. Next base: position 139,147 of record NC_136352.1, read on the forward strand.
GTACATCGTGAATAAATAAGATCTGATGCACATCATTAAGAGAAGTTAAGTTTGACCCAATATAGAGATTGCAGTGGTGGGTCCTATATGGGCAGTTCAATGGAAATCTTAAGGCCGAGTGATACATTGAGTCAAGCTTCTTCAGTAAAGTACTGGAGGCTGATTTATATACGATGTCAAAGTAATCAAGTAGAGGCAGTATGGTAGCGTTTATCAACTCTAAGCAGAACCTAGGGAGCAAGCAGTGCCTTGTGTCGATACAGAAAACCCATTTTGTATTTTGTCTTTTTACTAATATAATCAATGTGATCTTGAAAATTCAGTTTTGAATCAAATATTCTTATAGATATTGACTTGCTCTATTTGATGATTATTTAAGGAATATAATTGGGGAAAAATAACTTCCTGCTTTAGTCCTGGTGAGAAGCATAGCACCTTGGTTTTGGAGGTATTCAGGACCAGTTTAAGAGCAACTAGCTGATGTTGTAGTTTGTTGAAATCACCCTGGAGCTTAGCAATCATGTCATCCGGAGAGTGACCAGCAGTAATCAGTATCGTGTCATCTGCAAACAGATTTACCCTGGAATGATCCAGGTCAGTGCTCAAGTCATTGACATAAAGAGATAACAAAAGGGGGCCGAGGGGATGGAACCATGTGGAACCCCTTTTGTTATATTAACACTGTTTGACCTCCAACCATCTGTGAATACAGTTTGGGTGCGAGAAGAGAGGTAACTTTTTAACCATTCTACTGCGTGTTTGGAGAAACGGAGGCAACTTAATTTACTAAGCAGGGTTTTGTGGTCCACTGCAAAGGCTTTGGACAAGTCAAGAAAAAGACTGGCGCAGTACTGCTTATTATCAAGGCTACTGTAAATGTGATTCAGAGAGTCTAATGCAGAAGATGTGGGGTGCTGTATTTTTTCTGGAACCCAGATTGTTTTCGATGTAATAGATTGTTGTCGGACAGGAAACTGCTAATTAGGTAGTTCAATAATTTTTCAAAAATTTGCATCAACGGGGACAAAATTGAGATAGGTCAGTAGTTATTTGGATCATCTTTAGGGCCCCCTTTGTGAAGTGGATGAACATAGGAATGTTTCCATTCTAGAGGTACAGATGCTTCTTTGATGGACAGGTTGAAAATATGGGCTATAGGTCTAAAAGGAGGTGGAATTGCAATCTATGTTCGTAATACTATTGCATGTTCACCAACTCACTTCTTGTTAAAAAAAATGGTGCTTTGAAGGTCTGGCTCTCAGAATAACTCTCCCAAATAATCGACAGTTATTGGTAGTGTGCTGCTATAGACCGCCTTGTGGTAAGGATGTTGAAGCTGCGTCTGCACTGAGAGCTTCTTGGGGGCCTCCCTAAAGGTGAAATAGTTTGTGGGTGATCTAAATTGAAATTGGCTTAACCCGCCGGCCGTGGCCACAAATTTTGCAGATAAAATTTAACCTGTTTCAATTAATAAATGTCCCCACAAGACCCAACCTAAAAAATCCGGGACCGTCATCTCTGCTTGACGTCCTATTGACAAATGCGCCTCACAATTTCGCACTGACTGGTGTTCTGGGTAATAACCTTAGTGATCACCCTTTCATATTTGGGGCGAGATCATCAGCCAGACCCAAAGCCCCCCCTAAATTGGTTGAGAAGCACTCCATGAGACACTTCAGCATTCAGGCATTTACTAATGATGTGCTTCACTTGGATATTGACAGGGTCTGTGATATCCCCAACCTGACTACGACTTGGGAGACCTTAAGTTACACGTTTCTCCAAATTCTTAACATGCTCCGTTGGTTAGATTTAAAACTAAAGGCAACCGCCCACCATAATTTGATCCTTTGATTACCAAGCTCATGATATCTAGGGACAAGGCTTGGGCATGTGCTCAGAAAAGTAATTTGGTCAATGGCTAGAATACAAGATTCTAAGGAATATATTCATCAAAAAATACGGCATGCAAAAAATGCTTACTTTTCATCTTCTTGGTTCTTTCGGTAAAGTCACGTAGAAGGGAAATAAAAATAATAATAATAATAAAATAATTCTCACGACGTTTCAGCCACAACGCAAGCAGCCGTCCTCAGGTGAAGAACAGGTCTGTCGAGAAGACAGAGTCTGAATGACACAACCCAGGCTTGGAGCGACTATTTAAGCTGGGATTGAGGGGGAAGGGCGCCTTGACAAAATAATTTGCATATCAAGAGGAATTTTAGCATATTTATGGGAAATGCAGATATGCGATTAGTACTAATTGTGGAATGCGTAGGAGGTTTGGCGGGGGGTTTAAAATCATATTATGCCCGTGCATTATGCAGGATTAGCAGCATCAAATGGAGGGGATAGGGGGAAGCATTAATAAAGGGAAGGAATGTTAATAGTATGTAGCTGCAGTTACTAAACCACCACGTAAAAAAAACTCAAGTATAAATAAGCTGAGCTACTAACAGTAAGTAATACATTACAATTCTACGTCGCAAAAATATAATATGCTTCCAGCTAAACTTTATACTGCCATAGACAAACCCAACATTAGATTATATACTGTATTACTATACATCACCCTATACCTTATACATTGTAATATTACACTATGTATTATTCTACCCACCCTACTGTATATCACACTGCTGTATATTCACTATACAATTACGATACTATATATTACTTTGTACATTGTATTAAACATTACAATTTTATACCATGTCTCGGACCGCATCCGTGAACATAAAGCAGACTTGAAACACGGTAGGACAAACACCTCAGCTGTGGCAGATCACTGTTACAATTAAGTGGGCTCACATGATATTGACTTTTCCAAGACAGAGGTTCTCTGCAAGCCATCTGACTACCATGAGAGATTCGTTCATGAGGCGATCCACATATACAAACAGAGACAATTTCAACCGAGAAGATGGATTCTGGCTCAGCAATCATTGGAAGGACGTAATAAACCATTTCAGATCTTAACTGATTGTGTTCACGTTTACGGTGACTTTCAGACCACAGTCCACTCACTGGCAATGGTATAGTGTATAGCGGATTGTCACGAAAGCTTTAAATCGAAATGCTTACTTTTCCTCCACTCTCCTGGAATCACATGGAAATGCAAGCATCTTCTGGAAAACAAGCAAATGTATCGAAAAGGCATTGAACACAGATCATCTGCCAATTGCGCTTAAACAAAATGGGGACAATTTTTCAGAGCCCCAAAAAATAGTCGACAATTTTAACCTTCATTTTTCTGAAGCTGGTGACCTTTTTAATAATGTATTGGGAGTCACACCTGTTCATGCAATTTCCGACACCCCTGTCCAAACATTAAACAAATTTAGTTTCCAGCCAATCCACGAAAGTAATGTTCTGAAACAACTGTCCTACCTCAAAGGGTCCTCCTCTACCGGAGCAGATAGTATTCCTGTCTTTGCTCTGCTAACTGTTGGTCACCGAATATACAGTGAGGGAAAAAATTATTTGATCCCCTGCTGATTTTGTACGTTTGCCCACTGACAAAGAAAGTATCAGTCTATAATTTTAACGGTAGGTTTATTTGAAGTGAGAGACAGAATAACAACAAAATCCAGAAAAACGCATGTCAAAAATGTTATAAATTGATTTGCATTTTAATGAGGGAAATAACTATTTGACCCCCTCTCAAATCAGAAAGATTTCTGGCTCCCAGGTGTTTTTTATACAGGTAATGAGCTGAGATTAGGAGCACACTCTTAAAGGGAGTGCTCCTAATCTCAGCTTGTTACCTGTGTAGTGGTGATACGCGCTGGAGTAGGGATCGTGTGCCAGCGCGTAGTGATTGGCTGTGTGTGTTGGTGACGCGCGCTGACGGTGAAGGATCAGGGGTCAGCGCGGGGTCGGGGGTTATGAGGCAGTGATTGGTTGGGTATGAGTGACGCGCGCTGACAGCGATGGGATCCTGGGGCAAGCGCGCGGGGATTGGTCAACTAAGGGGGATGCTCACGTCGAGGTCCGCATACGCTCCGTCTCCCGTGAGCGGGGGCTATATAAGGTGGTGCGCACAGGCGCACGGGGAGCGAGTGACCAGCAAAGACTGAAGACGGAGGAGGAAGAGATAGGGCCCTGCGGTACCTAGTCCCGCTGTCCTGTAGGGGCCGGGGCTCTGTGTGACCCAGAGGCGGAACCCTGGGACCCGGGGCCGAGCGTCCGTGAGAGGGCCGGCCCTTGGGACTCAGAGGTTGTGGCCCACGCCCAAGCTGGGGTGGGCCTGTAGGCTCCACGGACGTTACGGGCGGAATGCAGTGTGAGCCATAGTAACTACACGTGTCAAGTGAAGTGTGTGTAGTCAGAGGCATAGTAACTACACGTGTCAAGTGAAGTGTGTGTAGTCAGAGGCATAGTAACTACACGTGTCAAGTGAAGTGTGTGTAGTCAGAGGAAGTGACCACACGTTGTATCGTGACAAGTCAAAGTTTAATAAAAAGTGTGCTACCCGTCAAGTGGTTTCCTGCCGTCATTCCAATACTTCACCTGTATAAAATACACCTGTTCACAGAAGCAATCAATCAGATTCCAAACTCTCCACCATGGCCAAGACCAAAGAGCTCTCAAAGGATGTCAGGGATAAGATTGTAGACCTACACAAGGCTGGAAAGGGCTACAAGACCATCGCCAAGCAGCTTGGTGAGAAGGTGACAACAGTTGGTGCGATTATTCGCAAATGGAAGAAACACCAAAGAACTGTCAATCTTCCTCGGCCTGGGGCTCCATGCAAGATCTCACCTCGTGGAGTTACAATGATCATGAGAACGGTGAGGAATCAGCCCAGAACTACACGGGAGGATATTGTCAATGATCTCAAGGCAGCTGGGACCATAGTCACCAAGAAAACAGTTGGTAACACACTACGCCGTGAAGGACTGATAACCTGCAGCACCCGCAAGGTCCCCCTGCTCAAGAAAGCACATATACATGCCCGTCTGAAGTTTGCCAATGAACATCTGAATGATTCAGAGGACAACAGGGTGAAAGTGTTGTGGTCAGATGAGACCAAAATGGAGCTCTATGGCATCAACTCAACGTGTTTGGAGGAGGAGGAGGAATGCTGCCTATGACCCCAAGAACACCATCCCCACCATCAAACATGGAGGTCGAAACATTATGTTTTGGGGGTGTTTTTCTGCTAAGGGGACAGGACAACTTCGCCACATCAAAGGGACGATGGACGGGGCCATGTTCCATCAAATCTTGGGTGAGAACCTCCTTCCATCAGCCAGGGCATTGAAAATGGGTCGTGGATGGGTATTCCAGCATGACTGACCCAAAACACACGGCCAAGGCAACAAAGGAGTGGCTCAAGAAGAAGTACATTAAAGGTCCTAGAGTGGCCTCGCCAGTCTCCAGACCTTAATCCCATAGTAAATATGTGGAGGGAGCTGAAGGTTCGAGTTGCCAAACGTCAGCCTCGAAACCTTAAATGACTTGGAGAAGATCTGCAAAGAAGAGTGGGACAAAATCCCTCCTGAGATGTGTGCAAACCTGGTGGCCAACTACAAGAAACGTCTGACCTCTGTGATTGCCAACAAGGGGTTTGCCACCAAGTACTAAGTCATGTTTTGCAAATCAATTTATAACATTTTTGACATGCGTTTTTCTGGATTTTGTTGTTGTTATTCTGTCTCTCACTGTTCAAATAAACCTACCATTAAAATTATAGACTGCTTATTTCTTTGTCAGTGGGCAAACATACAAAATCAGCAGGGGATCAAAAACTTTTTTCCCCTCACTGTACAAACCTTTAGTCCATATTTTCAACCTGTCCATCAAAGAAGCATCAGTACCTCTAGAATGGAAACATTCCTATGTTTGTCCACTTCACAAAAAGAAACGCTAAAGATGATCCAAATAACTACCGACTTATCTCAATTTTGTCCCCGTTGATGCAAATTTTTGAAAAATTATTGAACTACCAAATTAGCAGTTTCCTGTCCGACAACAATCTATTACATCAAAAAATAATCTGGGTTCCGAAAAAAATACAGCACCACATCTGCTGCATTAGACTCTCTGAATCACGATTTAAAGCTTTCGTGACTGCAGGGATTCATCTTCTTGGTTCTTTCGGTAAAGTTACCGAAAGAACCAAGAAGATGAATCTCTGAATCACATTTACAGTAGCCTTGATAATAAGCAGTTCTGCGCCAGTCTTTTTCTTGACTTGTCCAAAGCCTTTGATACAGTGGACCACAACACCCTGCTTAGTAAACTAAGTTGCCTCCATTTCTCCAAACACGCAGTAGAATGGTTAAAAAATTACCTTTCTTCTCGCATCCAAACTGTATTCACAGACGGTTGAAGGTCAAACAGTGTTAAGATGACACGATACTGATTAGTGCTGGCCGCTCTCCGGATGACGTGATTGCCAAGCTCCAGGGTGATTTCAACAAACTACAACATCAGCTAGTTGCTCTTAAACTGGTCCTGAATACCTCCAAAACCAAGGTGCTATGCTTCTCACCAGGACTAAAGCAGGAAGTTATTTTCCTCCCAATTATATTCCTTCAATAATCAAAGAGCAAGTCAAGATCTATAAGTATATTGGGGTCATCTTTGATTCAAAACTGAATTTTCAAGATCACATTGATAATATTGGTAAAAAGACAAAAATAAAAAATTAACCCGTAAAAACAAAGTTTTTCACTATAAATCCTTTATATGCGTGGCGACTAGAGTCCTCTCGTCCTCTGGCTTGAGATGGCTGCCACCTATGGGTCAGATGATTGCCTGCCACCATTAAGCAATTGGTAATTAAATAAATAAAAATTCCTAAAAAGTGTAAAATTTTGGAGAAAAAAAATTTCACGCAAATTTATTGTCACGCACAACGAGTCTGTGTGGAAAATGTCAGCTCGATTGGATCACGGAAGTGGGTTAAAAAACGACCGAAAGATTTGCACGGTCGTAAGCGTGCAAGCAAGCAAGTGAACTTAATATAAAGGATTTAAAAAAAAAAATCGCGATGAAGGTGGGATTCGAACCCATGCGTGCAGAGCACAATGGATTAGCAGTCCATCGCCTTAACCACTCGGCCACCTCGCCTCACGCACTCACACACACACGCAAGCACATACAACCAGAACCAGGATGAAGACTTCCACGCACATACATACAAAACAGACCCCCCCCCCCCCGACACACACACAGTCATACCATTATTTTTTCCTAAAAAGTGTAAAATTTAGGATTTTTTTTCACGAAAATACATTGTCACGCACAACGAGTCTGTGTGCAAAATGTCAGCTCGATTGGATCACGGGAAGTGGGTTAAAAAACGACCGAAAGATTTGCACGGTCGTAAGCAAGTAAGTGAACTTAATATAAAGGATTTAAAAATAGGTTTTCTGTATCGACACAAGCACTGCTTCCCCCCTATGTTCCGCTTGGAATTGATAAAAACTACCATACTGCCTCTACTTGATTACTGTGACATCGTATATAAATCAACCCCCAGTACTTTACTGAAGAAGCTTGACTTAATTTATCATTCGTGTTGTATATATAGGCCTTTTTCCAAAAAATTATATTAAGAATAGTTCTGCCAATTTTTTTTAATAATTGATCGGGGCGAGCATGGGACATGAAAGGGTGAGGCACACCCCGCTCCCACACAGCAGCTGCCCTTCACACCGACCAGGCAGCCAGAGATAAGCCATAAAAGGTAATTTTAAAAAAAGAGAAGGGGGGGAAGATTGCTAATGAGATTCTGGAGAAATGTCTACACGGCTTCAAAGACCGCCACAAAGCACGTACAAAAAAAACAGGCTTCGCCAGCTTCCCGGGAGGCGAAAACCGAACAGACAAGTTTTTTTTGTAGGTTATTTTAGTTAACGGAGAAATCCAAAAATTAGCGACCAGAATAAGTGGGCATCATAGACTGTGACACTCACCAAGGCTGCAGTCACATTGGTGGCCTCGAGTTATGAATTACCTTATTTTACGCATTCACCTCACATTGTTTCTTGTTGTATCTTGCTATATACGTGACTTTACCAAAAAAAACAAGGAATATGAATTCCAGCAGTCAAGAAAGCTTAAGTAAAAACTTAGTTAGATCTCTAACCTCAGGACATCAAAATAGGACTCGATTAAAACAGCACAAATCCCTGGATACAGACAGACAACAAAGGAAGGTTAATAAAACCCTAGGAAATGTGGTAATAACAAAGCTAAATAAAAAATCTAAGATAAACATAAACCAAATAATAATTATGAAATATCAGACCAAGGGTCATCAAGAAGAATAAAAAAGGCTAAATCGGTCAATCACGCGTGACCAAGATAAAATGTATTTAATAGAGAAAGCCTCCCAGCCGCCTTTGTCTTCCAGAAGCATGTGGAAGCAATAAAATCAATAAGGGAGAGGGAAGAGGGGAGAATGCAACCGGACAGGGGGAATCCCCCCCCCTCCTTCCAGATGAATTATTGCAGAGGGTTGGAGGACTGGAAGGACGCACTTGGGGGCAATCTGGAGCAGCTGTTTCCATTGATGGCGGGATGGCTTGAGGAAGACGACAGGAACCAGGCCTTGATGAAACTTATATTACTTCAATAAAATTAGAACACACAGGCCGGACAAACAGCTGTTCCCACAGGCTGAGAGCGAAGTCAAAGGAAGTTTTGTGAGAAGGCGAGCCGAGGGGAGAGAATTTCACGTAAAAACAGAAACACGACACACACAATATAGTGCTGCGATCGGCAGGCTCCGGAAACCTGCCCCCGTGACTGGCACACCGTCAACGAGCTGCATCAGCAGAAGCCACGAGACTACTGCAAGGGACAGAAGACTACACAATACAGAAGAGTTCTGCAAGCGGCAAGCTCAGGGGTAGGTTCTGCAATCAACCAAGGATGGCGAGGCTTGCCGAGTAGCAACGGGTCACCGAGTACGAGTTCAGCGCTGACAGAAGTAGTATCGCTGAAAGTCATTCTACACCGAGTGCCAGCTCCCACCCAACAGCTGCACAATCAAGGAGAGCAACGACAAGCAATCAACCTCGAGAAAGGGCGGAAAGCGCCAAGCATCGTCCAAGCCAGCATCGCAGAGAACCAGCCACCGAGTGCCACCGAGCAAGGGTGTCAGCTGCCAGCGGACAAGCGACAAGCGTTGTGTCGACTCCGCTCATCCAGCAAGGGAAAGAGCATGACCAGCCGCCCGTGAGGAGGAGAGCGATGTGGGTTCCACCCACACACTGACCAGCACCAGCTGGGAACCAAGATAAAAGTGAGGGACGGCAACCAGGGAACGAGCTGCGGGCGCCATCTGACGACGGAATCATCGCGCACCACCGACGACGAGCATTGTGCAGACTTCCTTCATCCAGCAGCGGACAAAAACTGCTGCTGCCTCAAAGAGAGAGAGAGAACGAGGAAGCTGTTCGTATGACACGCCCACACTACAACACATCGCCCGGCGTCTGCTTGACGCAAAGAATTGATCAAGAAATTAAAACCACCACACACATGAAACACAAACCGGGACTAATAATAAGAAGACTAATGATAAGAGTGCGTCAACTATTAGCTGATAACGAAAAACATTGCTGCCCATTGAGTTACGTAGATACGGTCGTTAAGAATTATATTAGTCGTTATTTTTCTTTTTAATTGCATAAATATTACCAATGAATTCATTGATGTAAACTAAACGTTTGAAACCTACGTTATGAACCTACACGCTCACAGGGAGACTATTGTGTTAAAATCTTTCTTTTGATCACAGAATCTTGCCAGCGAATTAATTAAAGCATTAGCCAATTGATAAGCATCTGCTGAACCAGGCACACTGCCGCACACCATTGTTCCAAGAGGTTTCGTTAAATGCATAATCTGACCGATGAATTTATTGACGTATACTTTTGCCTTTGGGATATGTTTCTTTATTGCCGTTCGTATGAATATCGTCGCATGCATGTTTAAGGACGTTTTCCTATCGCCGTATATGCTCGTGTTACTCTGAGGAATTAAGCAATTGTTCTGTTACCCAGTTTAACAACGTAATCATTGAGGGTTAATTGTACAGATCAATGAGGAGAACATCTCCAGGAGTACTGTGTTGACAATTCCAAGCATAAGAGTTCACATATTAGAGTGTTATGTTTTTGTTTAGAAGATTAAAGTTGCTTAACACAGAAGTGTATGAGTGGTGCCTTCCTAAGTTCATGCATAATAATCTTAATTATAAGAACTGTATCCTGCAGTGAGATTTGAATTTGGAGACCTGACAAACACACTAAGACATAATCAGTAAATATTAAAGCAAGAATAATTGCATTATCCCGATTGATAATACAACCCTAGACAACGAAGCCAAGCTTAATTCAGCATAATTACATCACACTTGCATAACTTCATACAATTCATTGTTTTATCCCGATTGATAACACGACCCTAGACAATGAAGCTAAGCCTAATTATAATAACTGCATACATTAGCATAATTACATACGTTAGCATGATTTCAAATATTTATTTATTTTTTCATTTCCATTTAATTGTTATTTGTATAAATTTTTCAAGACCCGGCATATACAACACTCGGCCTTAAGATTTGCATTGAACTGCCCATATCGGTTGCACCTCTGCGATCTTACATTGGGTCAAACGTAACTTCTCTTCATGATCGACGGCTTGTACATCAAATCTTATTTATTCACGATGTACTTACAAAAAAATCAGCAAACTACCTGCTGGATCTCCTTACTGTTTCGAAGAACAAATGTGACCCAAGGTCTTTGCTCATTTACCAGCTTCACATTCCTTATTGCCGTACAAATACTGGTGGAAGGGCCTTTTCTATTGATGCCCCCAGAGTCTGGAATGCTATCGCCAATAAACTGCAACTTGGATCACTACCTGTGAGGTCTTCACTCAACTTCTCTAGAGGAGTTGTACACCCCGAGCTACCACTGCTATTCAGTGGCCTGAAATCAAATGTATTGCTCCGGATGATCACTGCAAAGTATGATCTTGAGTTTTGTTTATAGTGTACTGATCTTTAAAGGTGCATTGAAAATGTTTGATGCTCCTACTGCTACTCCTGCTGTTATGGAGCAACTCATGCTGCCAGCTATGGCTGCAAAGTTTGGTCGTACATGTTATGTATATCGTTTATTGTTAAATTTGAATCACAGTTCTTATGATTACTGTTACGTTGTTATTATAGCTTTATTTTGGTGATTTCGAAAACGTTTTGAATTAGCCATATTTGTTTGTTGTTGTACAGAGTAGGACTGATAACTTTAATCTAAATTGTCTTATGGTTGTTATTGTTTGACTTGCATCCCACTGGGATTTTTGCACACAGCATTGATATACGGTGCTTTTTCTGGAAGACTTTGCTGTTTTTACCTGGATTTTTCTGTTGCGCGTAGTCACTTTAAGATGTTTCTTGTTCATGTTTTTGTTTGTTGCGGTTGCACCCGAGTCAAGAGTCGAATGGCGCACAGGGCTATACCTAATAAATGATCTGAATTGAACTGATATGAACACAATAACAACAGTAAGAGCCACTCGCATGATAGGAATGGGCCGCACGGTCCACTCCAGCTCAATGTACAGCTTGCCTGGGTACAGATGTTAACTACCTCGTCTGGTATACAGGAGGTTGTCGGTAAGATCCCAACCCTGACACCTGTATATTTGGAATTTGCCCGTTCTCTCCATGGTCAAGTGTATTTTTATTCTGGTCCCCTGGATTTTCCCTATACATTTAGAAACAGGCGTTTAGAGTAGTTTGCTGCTATAAATTTCCTCATAAGGCACGTTGTTGACCAATCATTTGTGGCCAGGTCACTTCTAAAAAAAGAACCTGTGTGTGAGTGGTTGAGTGAGTGAGTGGTTGAATTAATGATTGAGTGACTGATTGGTTGAGTGAGTGAGTGAATGGTTGAGTGAGTGAGTGGCTGAATGAGTGATTGAGTGAGGAAGTGGTTGATGGAACGATTGGTTCAGTGAGCGAGCGATTGGTTCAGTGAGCGAGCGAGTGGTTGAGTGGTTGAGCGAGTGGTTGAGTCAGTGAGTAGCTGAGCGAGTGGTTTAAGTTAGTGGTTGAGTGAGTGAGTGGCTGAATTAGTGAGCGAGTGGCTGGCGTGCACCTTGGCTGCGTTGTCCAGGGAGTCCCGCTGGTGCCGCCCCACTGTGTTCCCGCGCTCAGTCAGGGTGAGAGCATCTCACCCAGTCCCCTCCTGGCGGGCACGCAGCACGCCCTGGAGCTCCGTCACATGGCGCTGGCAATCCGAGACACCCGCCTGTAGCACACACGCTGAAGAAGAGACACAGGGATGGATACGGAAACCCAGGTGGCGAGATGTTAACCACCTCACCCAGTATACAGGAGGTTGTGGGTTCACTCCTGACTCTGATGCCTGCATATTAGGAGTTTGTATGTCTCACTCTCTCCCCTTAGTCGTGTGCATTTTTGTTCGGATCCTTCGGTTTTTCCCTCCATATTTAGAAATATGCATTGAGAGTATTTGGCTGCTTTACATTTCCACATGATAAGAGACTTCATTGGGCTATCATTTGTGGCCAGGTCACTTCTGAAAAAGAGCTATAGAGCTCCGTGGGCCTTACATGGTCAAATTAAAAAAGGCGAGTGGGTAGGTGAGTAAGTGGATAGGTAAGGGGGTAGATTAGTCAGTGGGTAGGTGAGTGAGTGGGTAGGTGAATGGGTATGTCAGCGAGTGGGTAGGTTAATGGAAAGGTCAGCGAGTGGGTAGGTGAGCGAGCGGGTAGGTGGTTGAGTGAGTTAGTGGTTGTGCTAATAATTGAGTGAGTGATTAGTTGAGTTAATGGCTGAGTGCGTGAATGGTTGAGTGAGTGGTTAAGTCAATAATTGAGTGGTTGAGCGAGTGGCTGAGTAAGTTAGTCGTTCAGTGAGCGGTGAAGGGAGTGACCGAGTGGTTGAATGGTTGAGCGAGTGGTTGAGTAAGTGAGTGGCGCAGTGAGTGTGCTGCTGAGTGGTTGAGTGAGTGAGTCATTGAGTGGGTGTGGCTGAATGAGTGGCTGAGTGAAAGGGTGAGCGAGAGAGTAATTGGTTGAATGGTTGAGTAATTAATTAAGTGAGTGAGTGGTTGAGTTAGTGAGTGGTTAAGTGAGTGGTTGAGTGAGTCGTTGAGCGAGTGGTTGGGTGAGGGGTTGGGTGAGAGGTTGCGTGTTTGAATGAATGGTTGACTGGGTGAATGGATGAGTGAGCAAGTGAGTAGCTGAGTGAGTGGCTTCAGATAAGAATCTGTGTGGGTGGCCTTCCTGCAGACAGAATGTCCCAAAGAGCCATAAAGAAGGTACCCCACTACGGCCCATCGTGTCTACGATCAACTCACCTACCTACAAACTAGCCCGTTTTCTATCAGATACTCTGCTTCCCAGTCTTTTACTCCCAGCTTTATACACCACCATCACTAAGAAATTTTGATGTACAACAGCGATTCAATAGCGCAAAAATTGTCCCCCCCATGCCAATCTCCCCCCCCCATCCGTTGTATGGGCACTCTACTCACCCTCCCCCAGTGTAGTGTATGGCATATTGTATAATAATAAACAGTATTAAAGTGTAATGTTTAATGCAGTGTATAAGGTAATATATAGTATCGTAATTGTATAGTGAATATACAGCAGTGTGATATGCAGTTGGGTGGGTAGAATAATACATAGTGTAATATTACACTATGTATTATTCTAAGACATAGGGTAGTGTATAGTAATACAGTATACAATTTAATGTTGGGTTTGTCTATGGCAGCATATAGTATGGCATAGACCCGTGTGATGCAAGGAAAAAGTTTAAAAAGTTTAGCTGGAAGCATAATATATTTTTTGCGACCTAGAATTGTAATGTATTACTTACGGTTAGTAGCTCAGCTTATTGAGAGTATATTTAGCATACTGATGATAATATGTAGTTTATACTTTAGCTTTTTACGTGGTTGTTTAGTTACTGCAGCTACATACCATTAACATTCCTTCCCTTTGTTAATGCTACCCCTCCCTTTGATGCTGCTGATCCTGCATGATATGACTTTGAAAACCCCCCGCCCACCTCCTGCGCATTTCACAAGTAGCACTGGTCGCATTCCTGCATTTCCCATAAATATGCTAAATTCCTCTTGATATGCAGATTCTTTTGTCAAGGCGCATTTTTCCCCCCTTCCGACCCAGCTTAAATAGACGCTCCAAGCGTGGTGTTGTTTCATTTAGACCAGAGGTCTCAAACTCAAATTACCTGGGGGCCGCTGGAGGCAGTATCTGGGTGAGGCTGGGCCGCATCAGGTATTCCACAAAAAAAAACTTTACAAAAAAAATCCAAACTTCTCAAATGTCATTACTAACAGTTATTTAACTTCAATGGGTTATTTTTTAACATGAATAGAATATTGAAGAACATGAACGGTTCTTCTGAACATGGCTTTTCTTGCCTACTTCTTGCTGCCAGAGACCTGGCAGCGCTTCCTCTCACATAGCCGAGCCACATTTGGCTTGAGGGAGGAAGCAGTTGAGACCCTAAGTATGGCTTGAAGATGATCATCAGTAAGTCTGGACCTGTACTTGGACTTATTGAAGTTCAAGGTGGAAAAGAGCTTTTCACACAAATATGTGCTCCCAAAAAGGCACATGGTCCGCTTGAACATTCGGGAAAGCTCAGGGAGGCTGGGGTTCAATTCTCGCAAAAATTGCCCAAGCTTGTCTTCTTTTCCACTCACCTCCCTGAACTTGGCTTTGAGGTCAGAGATGCACTGCAGGTCAATGAGCTCCATTTGAAGCACATCAAAGGAGAAGGGATCTGCAAAAAATTGAAAAGTGGCTCTGTGCGTCTTGAAGTCTGCAAATCTGTGATCAAATTCCTCCTGTAGCCTCAAAATGGCATCAACATACTTCTCACCACTGAATGGTGTGCCTGCATTCAGGAGTGCCTTGCATGCTGGGAAATGGCAAAGGTTTGTCTGAGAGAGCTGGGCTTTCCATAACACAAGTTTGTGGAGAATGCTCTCACGTTGTCATAGGCAGCACTGACGAGCTGCCCCTGGCCTTGTAACTTCTTGTTCAGTACATTCAGCTCATGCGTGATGTCAACAAGAAAAGCTAAGTCCATGAGCCATTTGGGATCACTTAGCACAGGAACAGCCACCCCATCCTTCTCCATGAAGGCTTTCACTTCTGCTCTCAACTCAAAAAATCTCTTCAAGACGTTTCCCCTGCTGAGCCAACGTACATCGGTGAAGTAGAGCACATCCTCATATTCTGACTCCATTTCCTCTAAAAAAGTACGGAACATCCGGTGCTTTAAGCCCCTGGATCTGATTTGGTTGATGCATTTCACAACAACAGACATCACATTGTCAAACTTCAGGCATTTGCTGCAAAGGGCCTGCTGATGGATGATGCAGTGAAGAGCAATGGCCTCCTCCACACCCTCCTCTTCTAGTTTTCTTTGAACAAGTGCCACCAGTCTATTTTTCCTCCCTGTCATTGATGGCGCTCCGTCGGTTGTTATTCCAACAAACTTCTTCCATGGCAAACCGGCATTCACAATGGCACACAGCTGGCAAAATATCTCCTGAGCGGTGGTGTGGCCATGCATTGGAATTACTGTGAGCAACTCCTCCATCACTTCAAAATTGTCATCAACATCACGGACATATATTGTGAGCTGGGCAGTGTCAGTGATGTCTGAACTCTCGTCAAGAGCAACTGAGTATGCATTGAAAAATTTGGCTTTCTCACGCAGTTGATCATAAATGTCACTTGACAGGTCAGAAATGCGCTGCCACGGTCTGTGCTCGTCACCAACCTTTCTCTTCACTGCAGGCTTTAAAAAAGACATGATTGGGGCTGTGTGACAAGATATATATATTCATTCCACTTGCTGTCGCTCACGCAATAAAGTTTCAGTCAAGTGTTTAGCCAACCAGCGACGCACGGAGATGTAATATCCGCAAATGCATGTCATTTCCGCTTTTTCCGGTAACAACAGATGCGTAGATTATGGGTGGGGGGGGGTAATGCGTTCCCATCAGATTTCGTCCCCACACCCCAGTCACAGGCAGACACAGCTGTAGCGGCTGCTACTATACACGCTTCTCTGTTCAAAGCATGGGGATCTGAGCCGGGATGAGCTGTGGATCTGCGCTTTGACTCGCTCCGGTGCGCGCACAGTGGAGAGCCGAAAGAGGGAGAGGAGAGGACTATATGAGGCAGCGTCATTGTGTGACCACGGGGTTCAAATGCTGCTGGCCACTGTCGGGGCGTTCGCTGCCTTCAGTCACATCATCACATTTTTCTATACATTTTTGTTCTTACTTTGTGCCGGTGTGTTGGCTTGCCTGCGTTCCGGGAATTATTTGAGCAGATCTGGTACCTCTCGTATCGAAAAAAATATGAATATTAAAGAAATGATTAAAATAAAATATAACAATATAATGTAATCACTAGAAAATTACGGAGCCCCTGTTGACATCGGTGGATGAATTACTAATTTGTGGCCACGCAATAACAAGATAATCTAATAAGTTATATATAAAGCTTTCTTAACAACAGCATCACAATTTCATAAAATAATAACAAATGCAGACTTCTAAGATGAATCAAAATAATTATGCACATCGTCATGTACAGTCTGTGGCTCGGTGAGTAAATGTCACCACCAGAGGATGAGGGAATTTAAATCATTAAAATTCATCCACACATATCAGGTGTAAATAATAATGTAAAACAGCCCAGACTGTAAAATGTAGATATTAGCTCAATGACGTGTTATAAACTGCTGCGGTTTAGAATAATCCGTCTGCGTAAAGAAGCTCCAAAAACCTCACAGCGCAGCGTTTGCGTAAAGGAGCCGTGGTGTCCCTTGCATTTGCCTTCAATTTAACAAATTGTGTGTGTGTGTGTGTTCTGTTCGTTTTCTCTGCTGGACACAGAAGTCGCCTTTGCTCAAGATGCCACTTTATTAATCACTGACACAAAGACTGATACCGTCACTGCAGTATAGCCTAAATAAGTCCCACTGCATTGTAAGTGGCATGTGTGTGCTGTTTTAAGCATCGTTGTATGTGCATTCCGGGCCCTGTGCTCGTCGTACCTGCGCTGTCATATGTACTTAGCGTTCTGGCACCTTGTGATTTACAAATGAAGCACTGGATACATCATGACCTGCGCGAAAGAGGGCAGAAAACTATGAATTTCACCCTCCTGCTCTCCGCACATCCAAAGCCACTCTTTTCTCTCCCGGCTCTCTCTCTCACTCTCACACGTACACAAACACACACACACACGACCCCGCCCCCCATGTCACTCACATGCACTGGACAGGCACACAGTAGGAAACCAGAACATCATAACATTGTCCCACACAGCAGCTAACAGCGGGGTTGCTACAATATAAAACTCGCGGGCCGCACTAACATTAAACTTTCATATTAAGGTGGGGGCCACAAAATATCGTCCCGAGGGCCGCAATTGGCCCGCGGGCCGCGAGTTTGAGACCCCTGATTTAGACGCTGTCGCCTCGACAGACCTGGTCTTCACCTGAGGACGGCTGCTTGTGTTGTGGCCGAAACGTCGTGAGAATTATTTTATTATGTTTTATTTTTATTATTTTATTACTTCCCTTCTACGTGACTTTACCGAAAGAACCAAGAAGATGAATCCCTGCAGTCACGAAAGCTTTAAATCGAAAAGAAAAAGATGTTTATCTATCGGCTTAACTCAGCTAATCCCCTGCCTAACCGCCCGCGACGCCACACGGACTGCCGCATGCCCCCCCCCCTCACGACTCCTTGGCTCCTCCACCCCTAGTACCCTATATAACGTGTCTCTAAATAGCTTGCTCTATACGCTACAGTCATTTTGCTGGAGCAGTTACACCTGATGCCGGAGGCTTGTGTTGCTTCCGAAACGTCATTATTTAATTTTGTTGTTTTCATTTTTATTTTGTTTTCACCTACGTGACTTTACCGAAAAAAACCAAAGAGTATAAATTAAGTTTAATATAAAATTGTATATTCAAAGGATCGAGTTAAAGATGACATAACACATCGGAGTAAACTGAATTGCGGCCAAGATGAGGCTTATGAGTGAAAACATCTGCGCTATGCCGATCTAGCTGCCGAAGCGCGGCATCATGGCTGGAACACAGAAGTCCGACCAGTGGAGGTGGGCTGCAGAGGTTTTGTGGCAACATCTACAACCAGACTGCTTAGAGACCTGGGAATTAAGGGCCAGAGCCAGCGTTCGGCAATCAGAGCTGTATCGGAGGCGGCAGAAGGCAGCAGTCAGTGGCTCTGGATGAAGAAGAAAGACCCCAGCTGGGCCCCAAAGTGAGAGGGCCAGGAGGTATGCAGTCAACAATGCTTGCCTCAGGGAGGAGGACACCCCTGCCATGCATAGTCCCATGGGATGTTGGCTATCAACAACAAGGCAACTCCTATGGCTAATTGGGAATGGGACGCAAGCGTAGGATTGATCACCCTGTCGCTGGCCGCCTTTGGGGAGGGTGTATAGTATGAAAGGCCGAAACACCCTAGGATCCAAAGATTCACTACTGACGATGCGCTCCACAAATTTCACCAGGCTCACTGTTCATGAACTCTTGGAAGTGCTTGCACAAAGGATAGTAACATCTCATCCTGTGTTCTTTGGAATCTGAATTTGCATTAGCATAACATTGATTTATAATTATACAAAATTACTTTTTGCAGAGCGATTTAATACAAAAGTCGGATAGACTACGTGAATTTGTTTAGATAAAAAGTACATACGAATCGGGCATCAATACCATTGCTTTGTATGATCTGTGAAACGCAGAATATTTCAGATATCGAACATTTTGAGCTTGCTGCTGGATCGACTGAGTGGAATCAATACAATTTGTCTCCATTCACGATAAACAAAGACCACACAGTATATGGGAAAATCTCTGATCAGTGATTTTGATTGCATCGTATTGTGGAGCCCCTTTGATTATTTTATAAAGCACTTATCCCAAGGCTAATATGGGGGATCTTTGTGTGCGAGCAGCTCACAGATCCTGGAGAGATCTGGAAACTGTCCGATCACCAGCGAGCTCCTCCGGCAGGCGAGGCTGCGTTGGCTGTTGTCTGTGCATTAAGGTGTTAAATATCCCATGCAGTGGAGTCTGCTTACAGGACAGATAAGAGGTTCTTCATGGACCGTGCCCCGTATCACCTGAATGTTAAATGGGGCCCCGGTAATTCGTGTCCACCGCCGAATCATCTTTCACCATCACCACGCGTCCATTAAGGCCAATGCGACGAGGCCAAAAAGAGACGCCGCGTTATAACGGAGGGGGGGGGGGGGGAGAAACGTCGCACTACGTGACATCACAACACCCTGCACACAACCGTAGTGGCTGATTAGGGTGCGCATCGTTCACCAATGTGGTTTAAGTGGTTGAGAGTAGATTTTGGTGTAAATTGTGGCCGAAACGTCGTGAGAATTGTATTTTATTATGTTCTATTTTTATTATTTTATTATTTCCCTTCTACGTGACTTTACCGAAAGAACCAAGAAGATGAATCCCTGCAGTCACGAAAGCTTTAAATCGAAATTTGATCACGATGCTTTGCGTAGCCTGCATTTAAAATTTCATGCGTGGGTGCGTGAGCAGATATGAGTGGGTGAGTGCGTCAGTAAGCCGATAGGTGAGTATGTGGTTGGATGGAGGGGGCTGGGCGGGCACGGAATGGGCTGGAGTGGAGGTGGACTGATGCGGTACGGGAGGATGTGGAGCCGAGTGGGCTTTGCCCACGACTGGTACCAGCGGTGTTGGGATCAGCCTCTGCGGGGGAGGCTCGTGTAGGACGCTTCTACTGGGCAGTTGGAGACAGTCGCCCTCCAACAACAACGGAAGAGTGACGCTCACAACAACGAGCGGAACACCGGATGATAAATATGCAACAATTTGGCACAGTACGGGGTACAGGTGGTGCATCTGCCAGCCATCTCAGTCAGCCAACCCATGGCACCTGGGTCTGTTCCAGGACCTCCGGTCAGCGAGCCTTCGACACTTCACGTGGCTTCAAAGTGCACCTGGCCTGGCACAGGCGCCGTAGTGATGTCACTGACTTATTGGCGAATGGTGACGGTTGATAATGCCCCGGTGGTTGTGAGAAATGCCATTTTGGGGGAGTGCCAACCCTCACTAACTGTGAACCTCACGTCGCCTCGCAGCCACCACAGTGGCCACAAGGAGTTCTGGAAGGGTGCCAGGGCCTGGCTACCCCCCCTTCACCTTCAACTAAATCATCACACATTCACATGAGAGCCCTTGGGTCTCTCTGTGAGTCGATGAATCTCTGTGGTGAGTCTATGGGTCTTTGTGAGAGTCTGTGGGTCTCTGAGGTGAGTCTATGTGTCTCTGTGAGGTGAGTTTATAGGGCTCTGTGCGAGTCTGTTTGAGTCGGTGGTTCTCTGTGTGATGGGTCGATGCATTTTGTATGATTATGGGTATCTATGTGAGTCTATAGGTATCTGTGCGAGTGCATGGATCTCTCTGCGAGTCTATGGGTCTGTTGGGTGAGTCTATGCGTCTCCGTGGTGAGTCTATGTGTTTGTGTGGTGAGTCTATAGACCTCTGTGCGAGTCTGTGGGTATGTTTAAGTCTGTGGTTCTGTGTGATGAGTCTATGTGCCTTTGTGTAAGTCTATGGGTCTCTGTGGTGATTATATGGGTCTCTGTGTGGCGAGTCTATGTGTCTCTCTGTGGTGAGTCTATGGTTCTCTGTGCAAGTCTGAGGGTCTGTGCGTGGTGAGTGTATAGGTCTATGTGCGATGACTCTATGGGTCTCTATGTGATGGATATCTGTGGTGTACATATCCTGGCACAAGCGCCGTGGTGTCGTCACCATCACTTAGTGGAGAATGCTCCTCCCCCTGCTCCTGCTTGTTGTTGTGCTCGGGAAGGAGAGAGAAAACTCGACTAAAATCTCAACGATTTTCATTTTACCAGGTAAGGTCCACCGAGCTAAACATATATTTTCAGAAGCGACTTGGCACCAATGATAGCTCAACGAAGTGGCTCATCATAACGTGTAAATTATAGAAGCCAAATACTTTAAATGAATATTCATATTCTTGGTTCTTTCGGTAAAGTCACATAAATAGAAAACAAAACAAATAATATTAATAAAAATATAATAAATCCAATAAATTGCTTTTATTATTTTCAATTGATCTTATTTTTTTTTGAAATATATCTATTTGTTGTTTTCTATAGAAGTGACTTTATCGAAAGAACCAAGAATATGAATTCCTTCAGTCGTCAAAAACTTTAAAC
This sequence comes from Lampetra fluviatilis, assembly GCF_964198595.1. Taxonomy (NCBI): domain Eukaryota; kingdom Metazoa; phylum Chordata; class Hyperoartia; order Petromyzontiformes; family Petromyzontidae; genus Lampetra; species Lampetra fluviatilis. Next base: position 160,474 of record NC_136352.1, read on the forward strand.
GAATGTTTCTTAATGTGGAGGGGAAAACCTGGGGACCCAGAGAAAAATCCACGCGATCACGGGGAGAGACAGAGACACGCAAACTCCAAATATTCAGCAGGCATCAGGGTCGGGATCGAACCCACAAACTCCTGTATACCAGGCGAGGTAGTTGGGGGGGAAAGCAGAGACAACGAGAGGGAGAGGGGGGAGAATTAGTCAAACTCACACTCAGTATTACTCACTAACCATGATACACTCACCATCACACTCACCATCATACACACAAGCCCACACACAAGACCACACACATCAACAGTCGCCATTTACTACTACTACGTGGCGGTCACGTCCCCACAATAACTCAGGTGCCATGGTTTGACGGCTGTGCCAGGCTAAGTGCAGGAGGAGGTCACGGGCCACTCAGGTACCATGGGTTGACTGTTCTGCCTGGCTAGGTACAAGAGGAGGGCTAGACCCTGGTGCTATGGGTTAACGCGTGTGCCACCACGTGCACAACCACCACAATAACAACCACACAATTATAATCACAACAATAACCACAACTATAACTTAACCACAACTAAAATTCCCATCAGCCACGCGGCCGTCTGGGAGTGCCTCTCAGCAGCAGCAGCGGGGCCGAGCTCTGCTTGAAGTTGCGCCGTGAACTCAGCAGAACGTGACGGCTGTGGGCCAGGCGCCTCCTCTGTCTCCCCCCGCCGCCGCCACTGCTGATGATGTGTACACACCGCGCGAGGTTCTCACCTTCAGGCTGAGTCGACGTAGAGGAGGCCCAGCGAGCCGCCGCTTCAAAAGCTTTCGCGAGCCACTGACGGTGGCCGTGAGCGGGAATTTAAATCAGACGCTCGCCACCCACAATCCACAGCGCGCGCCGCCTCCACTCGGCCCCAGCCTACGCAGAAGTAGCAGCGGGGGGAGGGGCGTGAGGGGGAGGGGCATGGGGGGTGAGGGGGAGGGGCATGGGGGTGAGGGGGGGCATGGGGGTGAGGGGGGGGCACGGGGGGTGAGGGGTGGGGCATGGGGGTGAGGGGGAGGGGCATAGGGGGTGGGACATGGGGGGTGAGGGGGTGGGGCATGGGGGTGAGGGGCATGGGGGGTGAGGGGGCGGGTTGCGAGGGGGAGGGGCATGGGCGGGGGTTGCCAGGAAGGGGGGGTCACGACGGCGGGTCAGGGGGGGCATGGGGGGGCAAAAGGGGGGTCACGATGGTGGAAATGGCGGGGGGGGGGGCATGGGGGGGGGTCACGAGGGCGGTTGCAGGGAGGGGCAGGAAGGGGGGTCGCGAGGGGGCATGGGGGGGGGGTCGCGAGGGGGGGGGGCATGGTTGGAGTTGTGAGGGGGGAGGGGCAGGGGGCAAGGGGGGTCGCGTGGGGGAGGGTAGGGGGGCATGGGGGTTTGAGGGGGAACATGGGGGGGGGTAGCGAGAGGCGCGCGGGGGTCATGGGGGGTCACGAGGGGGGCAGAGGGGTCAGGAGGGGGAATGGGATTGTCGCGAGGTGGGCATGGTGGGAGTCACGAGGTGGGGCTAGGGGGGCATGGGGGGTTGTGAAGGGGGGCGGGGGGTCACGAGGGGGGTCACGATGGTGGGGGGAGCGGGGGGGCAGGGGCGGTATGAGGGGCCGCGAGGACGGCGGGGGGGGCATGGTGGGGACACGAAGGGGAGGGGCAGGGGGGCATGGGGGTGGTTGCGAGGGGGCGGGCAGGGGGGCCATGGGGGGTGAGGTGGAGCATAGGGGAATCGTAAAGGGGGGGCATGGGGGGATCGCGAGGGGAAGGGTCAGGGGTCATGGGGGGTCACGAGGGGGGCAGGGGAGCATGGGGAGGGAGTGAGGGGCAGAGGATGCAAGGGGGGTCGCGAGGGGAAGGGTAGGGGGCATGGCGGGTTGAGGGGGAGCATGATGGCGGCAAGGCGGGGCCACGAGGGGGGGCATGAGGGGTAGTCGCGAGGGGGTGGGTGGGGTTCATGGGGGGGTCACGAGGGGGGGGGGAAGGGGGGGTCACGAGGGGGGGAAGGGGGGGCATGGGAGGTAGCGAGGGGGAGGGAAATGGCAGGCCATGGGGGGGTGGTGGCGAAGGGGGCCATGGGGGGTGGGTAGGAGCATTGGCGGGTCGCGAGGGCAGGAGGGGCATGGGGGGCATGGGGTGTTCGCGAAGGGGGGGGGGGGCATGGAAGGTGGTCGCGAGTGCTTCCCACTGGCAGTTTGGCCGTTAGAGGCGCCGACAGACCCCAGGACAGGTGAGGAGTGGAACCGAGCTGTGGGTGAGTGGTGGCGGTGGTGGTGTGAGTCTCTCTATGAGAGTCTGTGTGTGAAACTCTATATGAGTGTGTGTGAGTCTCTCTGTGAGTGAGTCTCTCTGTGAGTGAGTCTCTCTGTGAGTGTGTGAGACTCTCTGTGTGTGAGTTTCTCTATGTATGTCTGTGTGTGAGTTTCTCTATGTGTGAGTCTCTCTGTGAGTGAATCTGTGTGGGTGTGAGACTCTCTGTATGAGTCTGTGTTTGTGTCTATCTGTGTGAGTCTGTGTGTCTATGTGTGAGTTTCTCTGTGTGTGAGTCTCTCTGTGAGTGAGTTTCTCTGTGAGTGAGTCTTTCTGTGAGTGAGTCTGTGTGTGTGTGAGACTCTCTGTGTGTGAGTTTCTCTATGTATGTCTGTGTGTGAGTTTCTCTGTGTGTGAGTCTCTCTGTGTGTGAATCTGTGTGGGTGTGAGACTCTGTATGAGTCTGTGTGTGTGTCTATCTGTGTGAGTTTGTGTGTGTCTGTGTGTGAGTTTCTCTGTGTGTGAGTCTCTCTGTGAGTGAGTTTCTCTGTGAGTGAGTCTCTCTGTGAGTGAGTCTGTGTGTGTGTGAGACTCTCTGTGTGTGAGTTTCTCTATGTATGTCTGTGTGTGAGTTTCTCTGTGTGTGAGTCTCTCTGTGAGTGAATCTGTGTGGGTGTGAGACTCTCTGTATGAGTCTGTGTGTGTCTATCTGTGTGAGTCTGTGTGTGTCTGTGTGTGAGTTTCTCTGTGTGTGAGTCTCTCTGTGAGTGAGTCTGTGTGTGTGTGTGAGACTCTGTATGAGTCTATGTGTGAGTCTATCTGTGTGAGTCTGTGTGTGTCTGTGTGAGGCTCTCTGTGTGTGAGTCTCTCTGTGTGTGAGTCTCTCTGTATGAGTCTGTGTGTGTGTGAGACTCTCTGTGTGAGTCTGTGTGTGAGTCTCTCTGTGCGTGAGTCTCTCTGTGTGAGTCTGTGTGTGTCTGTGTGTGAGACTCTCTGTGTGTGAGTCTCTCTGTGAGTGAGTCTGTGTGTGTGAGACTCTCTGTATGAGTCTGTGTGTGATTCTCTCTGTGTGAGTTTGTGTGTGTCTGTGTGAGACTTTGTGTGTGAGTCTCTCTGTGTGAGTCTCTCTGTGCGTGAGGCTCTCTGTGTGAGTTTGTGTGTGAGTCTCTCTGTGTTAGATCTCTCTGTGAGTGAGTCTGTGTGTGTGTGAGTCTCTATGTATGAGTCTGTGTGTGTGTGTGTGAGACTCTCTGTGTGAGTCTGTGTATGTGTGTGAGTATCTCTGTGTAGGGGTGTTAGAGAGAGAGCCCGTTATGCATGGCAGCCTATGGTAAACAAACACAGTAGGCGGGGCTACATGTGTGCACAAGCAGGTGCCCTCTGCGACGTCCGCGCCAGACACCCTGGGGGGTCGATTCGGTCGTTATGATCCCCCGGGGCCCCACCCCTCAGGGAGGGGTGGGGTATAAAAGGGGATTGTATCGAAGGGCTCGGGAGTGATGTTTAGCTAAAGAAGAGGAGGCGGAAGACGTCTGAGATAGAGCCCTGGACTCCCCCTGGTACGCCGTCCTTATCAGGACCGCGCAGGCTCGAGCCAGTGGCGTGGTACCAGAGCCAGAGCCAGTGCTGGTCTGGACTCTGGGTACCGGGCCCGACTGACCAGTGTCGGGCCAAGATAGCCTCCCCTAGCCCATTAGTGGAGGACTCAGAGGCAGGCTAGGGTTAGCTAGAGAGGTGTGTCCTCAGATAGACGGGTGAGGGGGCCGATACCCCCTCAAATGTGTATGTCACAACGTTGGTGTAAAATAAACAAGTGTGCCTCCAACTCCGGTGTGAACGAGTCGTGAGCGTTGCTACATCTGGTGTCAGAAGTGAAACAAAGTACGAACATGGATACACGCCGGACGACTCGAGTCGGAGTACCAGGGGCGGAGGACACCGCTGCAGTCGGAGGGCCCGAGATGGCTGAAGATGCCATCGAGCAGCCGGGGCTGGGTGCACCCACGCCACAGCAGCTGGAGGAAGGGGAGCCGTCGACGGAGGGGCTGAGGCAGGCGCACGCGAAGCTGGCCGAGCTGCTGTACGCCGCAGCCGCCATGCTCGACAACATCACGCGGCTGGGGGCTGCGGGACCGCCACGAGGCGACAGCAGCCAACGACCACAGCGCCTTCCCGCCATTTCAACGGAGCAACATTTTGAAACTCCCGCCATCGCCGCAGCTGCTGTTGAGGGCGTGGCCGCTCTAAGCATCGCGTCCAACGGCGGGAGTACAGTGCCTGCCGCGTCACCACGGGTGCGACCGGCGATGCCATCGCTGCTTCGGGCCGACGCTGAGTCGAGTGAGGGAGACGAGGGAGCGCGATCGTCCTCTGCAGCCGCTGCCTTACATCAGCGACTGCCGCCGCTCAAAGAATTTGTGGGCGAGGAGGGCGACTGGGGCGGCTTCCAGCGGCGCTTCCTCGCTCACCAGGAGATGGCACAGTGGACAGACGCCGAGGCTCTCCGAGCACTGCCAGCACTCCTCGACAGCGACGCCCTCGCCACACTAACATCGGCAACGAAGGAGAGGCGTTCCACGCTGCGGAAGGCGATGCAAGTGCTGTCCGCTGTGTATGGGCCACCATCGGACTGTCGTCAACTCTTTTACGATCGCCAGCGGGGGACGAAGGAGTCGCCCCTGGCGTACCGTACAAGCCTCCTGGCGCTGGCAAAGGAAGCCTTTCCACGAATGGACGACGAGGGGATCGACGCCATGGTGACAGAAAAGATACTTTTGCTGGCGGACGACTTAGACATCGTCATTGTCGCACAGGACGATGCAGAAATGTGCTCCCTCCAAGCGGCCCGTCTCCTCCACGCAAACCTGTCCTCTCAACGACGGAAGGCCAGCAAGGCGGCGAGCGGGCGCGCCGTCGCTGCGGCCACCCTCCCGGCGGAAGAGGTTTGCGCCATCAACCATCGACGGCAGCACGGAGCGGGAGCGCGGGAGGACCGGGCCGATTCAAGCCGTCTACAACGTCCATCGTCGCCACCAGCGCTTCCACGCTGTTATAACTGCGGCATCCGGGGCCACGTCGCCTCGGGGTGCCGCTCTCCTCGGCAGCGCGGAACGACACCTCAACGGGACGCCGGCCCTCGTCACAAGCTCCACCATCATAATCCGGCGAGTCGCGGCACCCCTCATGTTTGGCCCACGCACACGCCCGTCACACACTCGAACACCGCAGCGAAGGGGGGGCAAATACCGCGTACCATGGCACCAACACGCACCGCTCTGGGTACTCACATTGAACCCAGCCAGTGGTCCGTGTTGGCCCATCGGGTTGTAGCCGCGTCATCGGGGTCGTCGGCCGTTGTGGGTCACATCGATGGGGTCGAGGTGCGCATCCTGGTCGATACAGGAGCATCGGCGACCATTATTTCGGAGTTGATTTATAACATTCTCCCTGCCCAGAGCCGTCCTTTGATGCCTGTTAATGTGCCATTCTTTGCTGCTAACGGGGGTTCACTTGGCATCATCGGACAAATTCGAGCCCAAATTTGTGTCGGGGATATTAAATTATCTGGGCCGATTTTTGTTTCCTCCTCGCTGGCGGTTCCGTGCCTGCTGGGGACGGATTTCCTGGCCAAAATGCCGATTAGGATATTAATCGATCAGGGATGCATTGAGCTCCCATCGGGCCGACGCATGGCGTTTTTGCCATCCCCCGCTACGAGCCGGACGGCGTTCGCGACGGTGCCGGCGTTCGTAGATAGAACGGTGCGCGTTCCTCCGGGGGCGCAAATGTTAATTCCTTTGAGACTTCGGCGGCCCTTCGCTAAGGGCATTGGGGCTCAAGGGGTTTTGCTGGGACCGTCTAGGGCCGGGGTCAGTGGACCTAATTTACTCCCGGCCCAGACCATAGTGAGAGGGGATGGAGAACCCTTCATCGCGGTCCTCAATGTGGGCTCGCAGACGGTGGTGGTCCCACAGGGGACCGTGCTTGCTCACGCAACGCCGGTGCCCTGTGAGGAACCCGTCGCGAGTCATGTCGGCGCTGCCCCTGCACCGCGACCACATTCAGACAGCGATGAAGGGTGGCTCGAGGCGCTTTGCGCGGGATCGACGGACCTGTCAAATTTAGAGCGCCAACGTCTTAAGACACTACTGAGGGAATTTTCCGACGTTTTCAGTCGGGATAAATACGATTTGGGCTGCACTCATCTGCTGCGTCACCATATTGATACGGGTGACAGCGCGCCAATACGCCAAAATCCTTTTCGGTTGAGTCCCGCCGAAAAGGACCATGTCAAATCGGCTGTTGATGACATGCTAGCCGCCGACATAATTTCTCCCTCCAACAGCCCTTGGGGAGCGCCGATCGTCCTGGTTAAGAAGCAGGACGGTTCGTTGCGGTTTTGCGTTGACTTTCGGCGCCTTAATAAAATTACGGTTGCCGACGCATACCCGCTCCCACGGATGGACGAATCGCTTGACGCCTTGGCGGGAGCGCGATTCTTCTCCACATTGGACTTACTTTCGGGATTCTGGCAGCTTCCTCTGGACGATGATTCAAAGCCTAAAACTGCTTTCCGTACTCCGCACGGCCTGTTTCAATTCAACCGGTTGCCGATGGGCTTACACTCAGCGCCGGCAACTTTCCAGCGGTTGATGGAATTGGTTTTGGCTGGATTGCAATGGGAGTCGTGCCTGATTTATTTGGATGACGTCATTGTCTTTGGCAAAACTTTTGAGGAACATCTCCAGAGGTTGCGGGCGGTTTTCCTAAAGATGCGGGCTGCTAATTTGAAATTTAAGCCCCAAAAATGCCATTTGTTACGCGAGTCGGTGCGTTATTTGGGGCACATCGTGGGGCGCTCAGGTATTTCTACCGATCCCGCCAAAACGCAGTGTGTAAGCTCCTGGCCGACTCCCACCTCAGTGGGAGAGGTTAGGAGTTTTATTGGGTTTGCGTCGTATTATAGACGCTTCGTCGCTAATTTTGCGACTATCGCCAAACCCCTACATGCTTTAACATCTAAAGGGGTTCGGTTTTGCTGGGGTCAGGAGGAGGAGGCTGCTTTTTGCTCCCTTCGGGATGCTTTGGTAAACGCTCCTCCCCTGATTTACCCTGATTTTTCAAAACCGTTCTTGCTCGACACCGATGCGAGCAACACGGGTATTGGGGGCGTGCTCTCCCAGGTGGTTGACGGCGTGGAACATGTGGTTGCGTACGGCAGTCGGGTGTTGTCTCCAGCGGAGCAACGGTATTGTGTCACCCGTAGGGAACTGTTGGCAATTGTCCATTTCGTCCAACAGTATCGCCCATATCTGTACGGTCGGCATTTCACCGTCCGCACAGATCATGCGGCACTGCAGTACGCCCTGAGGGTTCAACAGCCATCGGGACAATTGTCCCGATGGTTGGAGGTCCTCCAGGATTACGATTTCCAAACCACATACCGTAAGGGCGTTCGCCACACCAACGCGGACGCTCTGTCACGCTTGCCAACCACCTCCGAGTGTGCATGCCTCCTGGGGTCTGGACGTTGCAGGCCTCCAGGGGACACATCGGTACCTGTCTTGGCGGCCGCCAACGACGACGATGCAATGGTTCCTAATTCAATCGAACAGCAGGGCAAAGATTCCCTGTTGGGGTTGCCCGTCATTGAATGGGGGCGCCTCCAGATGGAGGATGTCTCCCTCCTCGGGTGGCGACGTCGCGTTGGCGGTGCGGCGGGGGGAAAAAGTGGTGGTTCCGACGCATGGGAAATGTGCCAAGGTCTGCTAATGCATTGGGACGGGAAGTCACGTCGACATCGGCTGGTTGTCCCTACTGGGTTGCGGGGTAGGGTGGTATGGGCCGCTCATGAGCGCCTCCTACACCTGGGGACCCAAAAGACTCTCGCCTTGCTGCAACTTGATTTTTACTGGCCTGGCATGACGAGGGATGTGGGGGATTTGTTGGGATCGTGCCCTCAATGTGCACAACGCAAACCGCCGGCACGAGAGTCTAACCCGCCCTTGCAATCGATCAAAGTGTCCAGGATAAACGAGCTGGTCGCTCTGGACATTTTGGGACCATTCCCCGCCACCCCCAGAGGGAATAGATATTTGTTGACGGGTGTCGAGTATTTTACACGCTGGCCTATGGCCTGGCCTTTGGCCAACCAGTCGGCAGCAGCCATCGTGGAGGCCTTTGTTCAGGGTTATGTCCTGGACAAAGGTGCTCCGGAGAGGCTGCTGACCGACCAGGGCAGAAATTTTTCCGGTAAACTACTCAGACAAGTCTGCGATCTCCTGGGCACAAAGAAAATTCGGACCTCCCCATATCACCCACAAACTGACGGGATGGTCGAACGTTTGCATCGCACCATCTCGTCCATGTTATCACAACAAGTTTCGGACTCGCAAACGGATTGGGACCTACAAATTCAGGGGGTCTTGGCGGCGTACCGGATGGCACCCCATGCGGCTACGGGGTTTTCTCCCTTTTACCTCATGTACGGCCGAGAACCAGACCCGCCTGTTCGTGCCCAGTTGCGGATCCCCGTGCCGCAGGGAAAAACTAATCTGGCTGACCACGTTAAATTTAATCTGGACAAATTGACCGAGGCACGGGATGCTGCAATGCAAAACTCTGACCTCCGTCAGAAGGCAAATGAGCGCCTCAGATTGAGTCGAGCGCACATGCTGCAGTGGAAGCCGGGGGACAAGGCATGGTTGCACTGCCCCCAGGTGCCACTGGCAACCTCCTCTAAACTTGTGCGGCCGTGGCGGGGCCCTGTGGAAGTGGTGGAGGTGTTACGTCCGCAGTGCGTGCGCATCAAGTGGGGGAAGCGGCGATGGTTCGTGCACCCCTCCAGATTAAAACCCTTCGCTGCGGTACACAACCCCACTTCACACGCGCGTGGCCAAACATGTGGGGGGTCGGCCGACTTGCTGGGTCCGTCTCCGTCGCTCTCACCTAATGCCTTGCCGGCTGTGCCACCTTCAGGAGCATCAGGAGTGACGGGCTCACGCCCGATCACCCCTCCTGCGGATGCCGAGGGTCACGCGGAGTCAGAGGAATGCTCACCTCAAGACGGACAGTCGCCACCTGATGGTCCGCCACGCGGGGTTACCCCGTGTGAGGGGCCCGCTGCAAGGACGCGCGCTAAAATGCGCAAACTGTTGTGAGGCCGGAAAATGTGTACATAGCTGTTGTGTTTATTGGGTGTTGTGTGGATGGTGTGTTTCCCGCTCCTCGGATGTACATATGCTGGGTTCACCGTTTGTTGTGTGTGCGGGGTGGGTTCCCTGCTGGTTGTATATAAGCTGTTTTTTTTTACGGAATTCGTATTTATTCGGGGGGGGTGCGTCGGGTTGTTTCTCATCTTGTTGTTGCGTTCTTGTTCTGGTTCCTGTTATTGTTCAAAAATAGTGAGGCACACGCGCGGTCAGGGGGTGAAGGCACCTTTATTGTCAAATTTTTGTATGTTGGCAGCCGGGACGGCTGCATGCTATGCGGGGGGGAGTGATGTAGGGGTGTTAGAGAGAGAGCCCGTTATGCATGGCAGCCTATGGTAAACAAACACAGTAGGCGGGGCTACATGTGTGCACAAGCAGGTGCCCTCTGCGACGTCCGCGCCAGACACCCTGGGGGGTCGATTCGGTCGTTATGATCCCCCGGGGCCCCACCCCTCAGGGAGGGGTGGGGTATAAAAGGGGATTGTATCGAAGGGCTCGGGAGTGATGTTTAGCTAAAGAAGAGGAGGCGGAAGACGTCTGAGATAGAGCCCTGGACTCCCCCTGGTACGCCGTCCTTATCAGGACCGCGCAGGCTCGAGCCAGTGGCGTGGTACCAGAGCCAGAGCCAGTGCTGGTCTGGACTCTGGGTACCGGGCCCGACTGACCAGTGTCGGGCCAAGATAGCCTCCCCTAGCCCATTAGTGGAGGACTCAGAGGCAGGCTAGGGTTAGCTAGAGAGGTGTGTCCTCAGATAGACGGGTGAGGGGGCCGATACCCCCTCAAATGTGTATGTCACAACGTTGGTGTAAAATAAACAAGTGTGCCTCCAACTCCGGTGTGAACGAGTCGTGAGCGTTGCTACATCTGTATGAGTCTGTGTGTGTGTGAACCTCTCTGTGTGAGTCTGTGTGTGAGTCTCTCTTTATGAGTCTGTGTGTGTGACTCTCTGTGTGAGTCTGTGTGTGAGTCTCTCTGTGCGTGAGTCTCTCTGTGTGAGTTTGTGTGTGTCTGTTTGTGAGTCTCTCTGTGTGTGAGTCACTCTGTGAGTGAGTCTGTGAGTGTGTGAGTCTCTCTGTATGAGTCTGTGTGTGTGTGAGTCTCTCTTTATGAGTCTGTGTGTGTGTGTGAGACTCTCTGTGTGAGTCCGTGTGTGAGCCTCTCTGTGCGTGAGTCTCTCTGTGTGAGTCTGTGTGTGTCTGTGTGTGAGACTCTCTGTGTGTGAGTCTCTCTGTGAGTGAGTCTGTGTGTGTGTGAGCTTCTCTGTATGATTCTGTGTGTGAGTCTCTCTGTGTGAGTTTGTGTGTGTGAGACTCTCTGTGTGAGTCTGTGTGTGTGTGTGAGACTCTCTGTGTGAGTCTCTCTGTGTGTGAGTCTCTCTGTGTGAGTCTGTGTGAGTCTGTGTGTGAGTCACTCTGTGTGTGAGTCTCTCTGTGTGAGTTTGTGTGTGTGTGAGTCTCTCTGTGTGAGTCTGTGTGTGTGTGAGACTCTCTGTGTGAGTCTGTCTGTGTGTGAGTATCTCTGTATGAGTCTGTGTGTGTGTGAGTCTCTCTGTATGGGTCTGTGTGTGAGTCTGTCTGTGTGAGTCTGTGTGTGAGTCTCTTTGTGCGTGAGTCTCTCTGTGTGAGTCTGTGTGAGTCTGTGTGTGAGCCTCTCTGTGTGTGTCTCTCTGTGAGACTCTCTCTGTATGAGTCTGTGTGTGAGTCTCTCTGTGTGAGTTTGTGTGTGTCTGTGTGTGAGTCTCTCTGTGTTAGATCTCTCTGTGAGTGTGTGTGTGTGAGTCTCTCTGTATGAGTCTGTGTGTGTGAGACTCTCTGTGTGTGGAACGGTCGTGTAGCTGACAGCGCGCCACGATATGAACCCGGCGACCCCGAGTTGGATTCCCTCTCAAGGCCAACAGCAGTGACGATTATCTGAACCGGTGCTGGGCCTCCCCTAGGTCGACTCAACCTCGAATGAGTACCTGGTGCGGTGTGTAAAGATCGCCACGAGGGAGACAAAGGCGACCGGGTGTGGTGCTGGCAATCCAACACCCTCGTGTGCCGTGCCAGCCTTCATTCGTACTGCTGGCTAACAGCACTTGAACCTACAGCCTGTTAAGTCTGTACGGGGATATTGTCTTTGGAGTCCCATACTGGCAGGGGGAGGGAGTGGTGGTGTTAATGTTGGTGGTATTAGTGGTGGTGGTGCTAGTGATGGTGGTGGTGTTAATAATGGTAGTGTTAGTGGTGGTGTTAGTTGTTTTAGTGATGGTGGTGTTAGTGATTGTGGTTGTTAGTAGTGGTGATAGTGGTGGTGTTACTGGTGTTAGTGATGTTGTGTTGGTGGTATGGTGTTAGTGAAGTGGCCGGATGCCCTGGTGGTCCCCATCTTTAAGAAGGGAGACCGCACAGACTGTAACAACTACAGGGGCATCTCACTCCTCAGTGTGCCGGGAAAGGTCCTGGCAAGGATTATTCAACACCGCCTTGCCAGGTACGCTGAGGAGAGGATTGCGGAGCCTCAATGCGGTTTCAGGAAAGGGCGGTCCTGTACAGATGCCACCCAACATTAAATTATATACTGTATTACTATACACCACTCTATACCTTCGTCTATAATATTATCCTAAGTATTATTCTACCCACCCTACTGTATACCACACTGCTGTTTATTCACTATACAATTACGATACTGTATATTACCTTATACATTGTATTAAACATTACAATTTTATACTATTTATACAATCTGCTATACACTATACCATTGACCTATAGTGCATAGCAGATTGTATAAATAGTATTAAATAGTATAAATAGTATAAATAGTATAAAATTGTAATGTTTAATATAATGTTTAATACAATGTATAAGGTAATATACAGTATCGTAATTGTATAGTGAATATACAGCAGTGTGGTATACATTAGGGTGGTTAAAATAATACTTAGGATAATATTATAGACGAAGGTATAGAGTGGTGTATAGTAATACAGTATATAATTTAATGTTGGGTTTGTCTATGGTAGTATATAGTACGGGGTAGACCCGTGTGATGTAAGAGAAAAAAGTTTAGCTGGAAGCATATTATATTTTTTGCGACGTAGAATTGTAATGTATTACTTACTGTTAGTAGCTCAGCTTATTGGAAAGTATATTTAGTATACTGATTATACTATGTAGTTCATACTTTAGTTTTTTACGTGGTTGTTTAGTAACTGCAGCTACATACTATTAACATTCCTTCCCTTTGTTAATGCTACCCCCATCCCCTCCCTTTGATGCTGCTAATCCTGCATAATGCACGGGCATAATATGACTTTGAAACCCCCCACCTCCTACGCATTTCACAAGTAGTGACTAATCCCATATCTGAATTTCCCATAAATATGCAAAATTCCTCTTGATATGCAAATTATTTTGTCAAGGCGCTCTTCCCCCTCCAACCCAGCTTAAATATACGCTCCAAGCCTGGTGGTGTTTCATTCAGACGCTGTCTTCCCGACAGACCTGTTCTTCACCTGAGGACGGCTGCTTGCGTTGTGGCCGAAACGTCGTGAGAATTTTATTATGTTTTATTTTTATTATTTTATTATTTCCCTTCTACGTGACTTTACCAAAAGAACCAAGAAGATGAATCCCTGCAGTCACGAAAGCTTTAAATCGAGGTGTTGGTGGTGTTAGTGGTGTTGGTGGTGTTAGTGATGGTGTTAGTAGTGGTGTTAGTGGTGGTGGTATTATTGGTGGTGGTGTTAGTGGTGCTGTTAGTGGTGTTAGTGATGGTGTTAGTGGTGGTCTTAGTAGTGGTGTTAGTGGTGGTGGTATTATTGGTGGTGGTGTTAGTAGTGGTGTTAGTGCTGGTGTTAGTGCTGGTGTTAGTGGTGGGGAGGGGTAGTGTTGCGGTTAGTGCGGCTGCGCTACGAACCTGGCGACCCGGGTTCGATTCCCGCTCACGGCCTACATCGACTCAGCCTCAAATGACTACCTGGTGCGAGGTGTAAACATAGCCACTGGGGAGACAAAGGCGGCCGGGCGTGGTGTTGGCCACCCACCCTTTCGTGTGCCGTGCCGGCCTTCATAGGGGCTCGTGAACAGCATTTGCTCCAACAGTCTGTTAAGGCTATAAGGGGGACTCCTGACTCGGGTGCCCTCCTGTGTGGAGTTTATATGTTCTCCCCCTATTCTGGATCAGTTCATTCTTACATTACATTAAGTCTTCATTTAACCTGGTAGATGCATTCCTGAAAAGTGCCGCGTTAAGGGAAAGCACATTAAGCAAACATAATATCCCCGTATATAATGTAACGATAAAGTGTTGCAAGATATAATACACGCACACAGTGATATGAAGAGTCTAATAACGTAGGGTATGCTGTCATGTCACGTTATCATTCCGCATTCCGCCTACTGTATCATACCGCTCAGCCGTGCAGTTTTATAGAAGGCACATTCCACGTTATAATGGGCGCTTTCCTGTGTAGGGGTGTTATGGGAGGGCGAACAAACACACCAGGGGTGGTTATGCCCGCACGCGGAAGGATGCTCACATCCACGTCCGCATCGGTTAGCCCTGGGGGGCTGTAACGGCGCTGTGATCCCCCACGGCCCTACCCCTCGGGGGCAGTTGCTATATAAGGCAGTGAGCCGGTGGGCTCGGGGTTCAGTGTTCAGCTTAAACCAGTGAAGAGTGAAGACCGGCTAGATAGGCCCTGGGACTCGCCTGGATCGCTGTCCTTTTAAGGACCGACCAGAGCAAGCCAGTGGCGTGGCCCCGAGAGCCCAGAGCTGATGCTCTTGTAAGAGCCGGTCTGGTGACTAAGGGTGTCGTGATCCTAGCTTGGCCAGAGCTGGATCAGCTAGCCTCCCCTAGCTCTCGAGTGGAGGACCTGGGAGTAGGCTAGCCAGGCTAGAGACAGTGGGGTCTCCCTGTTAGACGGGTGAAGGGGCCGTTACCCCTTTGAGTGTTGTATACATTGGCCTGTGCTGAGTGAAACGTTATAATAAATAAGTGTGCCTCCGACTACGTCGTCCACGTCTCATTGAACCTACTACAACTGCATTAGAACAAGCATTTGGGATTATATTGGGTGCGGTTCGCGTTATAACGAGAGCCTTCCACGTTATAATTGGCACGTTCCACTCTATAAAAGGTGCGTTCCACTTTGTAATGGGGTTGTCCTATGTCACAATGGACACGTTCCATGTTATAACATGTGCTTTCTGCATTCTAACGGGGTTGTCCCATGTTATAACGGGCATGTGCCGTGATATAGCGGACACGTTTTGCGTTATAACGAGCACATTCCACATTATAACAGGTGTATTCTGTGCTATAACTGGAGCGCTCCGCGTTATATGGGTGCATTCTGTGTTATAACGGGCCCACTCCGCATTATAATATTGCCGTGTTCCATGTTATAACGGAAACGCTCTGTTATAATATGGGAGCGTTCCACGTTATAACGGGGTCGTTCCGTGTTATAATGGGCACGTTTCATGTTATAAAGGACGTGTGGCGTGTTATAACGGTCGCATTCAGAGTTATAACGGACGCGTATTGCATTATAACGGGCGTGTTCCGAGTTATATTGGGTGCGGTCCGCGTTATAACGGGAGCCTTACATGTTATAACGGGCACGTTCCACGCTATAACTGACGCGTTCCACGCTGTAATGGGGTTGTCCCATGTCATAACAGGCGCGTTTTCGTGTTATAACATGTGCATTCTGCGTTATAGCAGCTACATCATGGGGCCTCCTTTTCCAGTACCAAAAATATACTAGCAAAGAGGTCCCATGATGTAGCTGCTCACCCCGAGCTATCATTATTCTGATAGCGCTTGTCTTTGTGCTGTGCGCCATTTGGCGTCCTCTGGTCTAACACCGTTTTGAGACTAGGCTCAAAAGAAAGCTGTGTCTGGTGTGGACCAATCAGTTTCAAAGACAATGCATATATTATCAGAGTATGTTTTTTGTTTGCATTCTGACCACAAGTATTGTGGTTAATGCAGACATGATTCCTTGTGTAATAAGAGCCTATGTCGGATTCACGTGATGATCGGCTTTGCCGGTCCCGCTTTACAGCCAATGGGGGGAGAGCCTGGGAACATGGCCTCGGCGTGATCACGGGATGTCAGCTAGGTGATTGGTTTTGCTGGTCTTGGCCTCAGCCAATGGGAAGACAAGTCAGGGGCGTGGTCCCGGGAGTTGATGGGGAATCTGGAACATTTGGCACAGGCTATTGAGGATTGGCTGGAGTGTACCACGTGACCCAGGCGTTAAATAAGGGGAGAGAGGAGAGACACGGGGTCAGACACGGAAAGAAGAGAGAGAGGGTCCACGCGCGAGTGGGGCTCCGGGTGCCACATGGCGGTGTGTCTCTGGTGGCTGTCTGCCCGCTTCCCGTTGCCTGCCAGCAACGGGGAGTGTTTGTGAACTGCAAGAAGTGAAATAAAAGGACCGATTCCACAAGCCGTCTCCAGCGTGTTATTACATTGATGTCAGAAGTTCTTCTGGGACCGTTTGGACGATCTTCAAGATGTCCAAGCACCTCAGAAAGAAGAACCCACCCGACCCTCCATCGGAGGAAGTTGTGGAGATGGACGACGACGATCTGCTAGGAGCTACGGCTCCTCTGCCTCCGACTGCCGCTCTCCTCGACGCCGCTCATCGCCCACGGGAGGAAGAGGCAACCACCTCAAGGGCGGACGAAGGATGGCGGCTGATGGCGGAGCAGATCGAGTCGCTCCGCGCGATGCTGCTCAATCTGGTGACGGCGGTCACATCCTCTACGGGCCTGGGTCGGCCGCCTGCGGTTCAGCTCAATGCCGAGGACCAGGATCTTCGGCGGGAAACGACGTCCGCCATTGCTCCTGCCACGCGGGGGGAGGCCTCCATCTTGGGTGGGGTGGCGGCGACGGAGCCTTTCGACGCCATCTTGCGCGAGGCTGCCACCACGTGGCCGCCGGACGCCATTTTGTCGGAGACGCGCAGAACGCGGGAAGCGCAAGTGGAGACGCTCGAGGCGTCTGCCTGCCAACCGCTGACATCGGCTTCCACAGATTAAGGAATTTATCGCCAGGGGCGATTGGAGTGGTTTTACGTGGCGCTTTGAGTCGGCCTTCAGATCCGTGCGATGGACGGAGGCGGAGGCGCTGGAAGCACTGCTCACGCTGCTGGACGATGTTTCCCTGGCGGTCTTCCGATCCATCCCGGCGTCCAAGAAGAAGACGCTTCATGATGCTTTCGCAGAAATGGCGGAGTTTTACGACCCGCCGACGGCAGCCACGAGAAAATTTATGTCACGTCGTCGAGGATCAGAGGAGTCGCCTTTGGCTTATCGGGGGGCGCTGGTGGCGTTGGCCATGGCCGCTTACCCCGACGCGACGGCTGATCACCTCGATCCTCTCATCCTTTCCCGTATGCTGGAGCTGTCCCAGGAACTCAACATCTCGCTGCCGGTATGCGGCCACGAACCGCTTACATCGCGATGGGTGGCGCGCTGCTTGGACGCTAAATTTAACATCAAGCGCTGGGATCAGATGGCGGCATGGACGGGGAAACCCGAAATCGACGGCCCACCTTTAGGGTGGTCTCCACGACGGGTCGTCCACTGCTCCGACGACTCCGGCGACGACGAGGTGATGGCTGCTGTTCCGCACTGGATCTCAAGACGGCGGCTGCACGACCGGAGTGGTGACTACGCAAGCCGACCACGTGCGAGGGCCGGGTCGACCGACCGCCGGCCGACGACGGCCACGTGCTTCAAGTGTGGCCGACGAGGCCATTTTGCCCGCGACTGCCGCTGCCGGCCTCTGCCTTCGCCGCTTCCGCCGAGTGGACCTCTATCTCCTCCACCGGGCGCGGAGCCGTGACACCCTCGGGTGGGTCGGCACAAATCGGACACCCGGCCGGTCGTGTCACATCATTCATCCACTCGCACACATAGTTGCACTTCCAATGATAATTGTGATTCTACGGTGTCATTACCACGCTCTACTACACAATGGAAAAAATTGGCTCGTAGGGTTGTGGCTGCGGCGTCGGGTTCGTCGACGGTACGGGGTACCATCGAGGGCATCGACGTCCGTATTTTGGTGGACACTGGCGCGTCTGCCACCATAATTTCTGATGTTATTTTTCATCTTTTGTCTATTCCCACGTCGCGAATCCGCCGGGTTAATGATGCGTGTATAGCCGCAAATGGGGGTAGCATTGGTTTTTTCGGTCAAGTCGATGTGCGTATTGCTATCGGTAATATTACCGCCAAAGGATCGGTGTTGATCTCGCGCTCACTGGCCGTCCCATGCCTATTAGGCACCGATTTCTTGCGCCGCATGCCACTTAAGATACTGGTCGACCAGGATTGTTTAGAAATGCCGGGGGGTCGTAGGATGTCGTTCCTGCCTTCCCTGCTGGCCCGTTCACCACCAGGTAATGCTGTTAACGCCATGGTCGCTGCCACAGTAGAAGTTCCATCAGGCTCACAAATGCTTATCCCGCTGCGTTACCGTAAACCCCTTCAGGTTAAGGATGGTACGATGGGTGTGTTATTATCCCCATAGAATTCGGTGTCTAAATCTTTTTCCTTGGTGGCGGCCCAACCGATCGTACGGCCGGGTCAGGCCCCGTTCATACAGGTGTTGAATGGGGGGCCAGACCGGGTCGTTGTCCCGGCTGGATCGGTATTGGCTCACGCCACTACCGATTTCGCCACTTTTGACGGAAAGCCACATATTAAAACACCCACCGATGGACCGCCACGCGATCATTCACAGGAACGGTGGATCGCGGACTTGTGCGGGGAAAATTCATCTTTATCAAACGCGCAGAGTACTGCTTTGCATTCGTTGTTATTACAGTATGCTGACGTTTTCAGTAAAAATGATTTGGATCTCGGCCGCACGTGTGTGGTGCTGCGTGCAGGTGAGTGGTGCTGTGGGCAGGTGAGTGGTGCTGTGTGTAGGTGAGTGGTGCTGTGTGTAGGTGAGTGGTGCTGTGTGAAGGTGAGTGGTGCTGTGTACAGGTGAGTGGTGCTGTCTGCACGTGAGTGGTGCTGTGTGAAGGTGAGTGGTGCTGTGGGCAGGTGAGTGGTGCTGTCTGTAGGTGAGTGGTGCTGTGTGAAGGTGAGTGGTGCTGTGTGCAGGTGAGTGGTGCTGCGTGTAGGTGAGTGGTGCTGCGTGCAGGTGAGTGGTGCTGTGTGTATGTCAGTGGTGCAGTGTGTAGATAAGTGGGTCTGTGTACAGGTTAGTGGTGCTTTGTGTAGGTGAGTGGTGCTGGGTGGAGGTGAGTGGTGCGGGGTGAAGGTGAGTGGTGCTGTGTGTATGTGAGTGGTGCTGCGTGAAGGTGAGTGATGTTGCGTAAAGGTGAGTGGTGCGGGGTGTAGGTGAGTGGTGCTGTGTACAGGTGAGTGGTGCTGTGTGAAGGTGAGTGGTGCTGTGTGTAGGTGAGTGGTGCTGTGTGTAGGTGAGTGGTGCTGTGTGAAGGTGAGTGGTGCTGTGTGAAGGTGAGTGGTGCTGTGTGCATGTGAGTGGTGCTGTGTGAAGGTGAGTGGTGCTGCGTGCAGGTGAGTGGTGCTGTGGGCAGGTGAGTGGTGCTGTGTGTAGGTGAGTGGTGCTGTGTGAAGGTGAGTGGTGCTGTGTGAAGGTGAGTGGTGCTGTGTACAGGTGAGTGGTGCTGTCTGCACGTGAGTGGTGCTGTGTGAAGGTGAGTGGTGCTGTGTACAGGTGAGTGGTGCTGTGTGAAGGTGAGTGGTGCTGTGTGAAGGTGAGTGGTGCTGTGTGTAGGTGAGTGGTGCTGTGTGAAGGTGAGTGGTGCTGTGTACAGGTGAGTGGTGCTGTGTGAAGGTGAGTGGTGCTGTGAGAAGGTGAGTGGTGCTATGTGCAGGTGAGTGGTGCTGTGTTCAGGTGAGTGGTGCTGTCTGCACGTGAGTGGTGCTGTGTGAAGGTGAGTGGTACTGTGTGAAGGTAAGTGGTGCTGTGTACAGATGAGTGGTGCTGTGTGAATGTGAGTGGTGCTGTGTGAAGGTGAGTGGTGCTGTGTGTAGGTGAGTGGTGCTGTTTGAAGGTGAGTGGTGCTGTGTACAGGTGAGTGGTGCTGTGTGAAGGTGAGTGGTGCTGTGTGAAGGTGAGTGGTGCTGTGTACAGGTGAGTGGTGCTGTGTACAGGTGAGTGGTGCTGTGTGCAGTTGAGTGGTGCTGTGTGCAGGTGAGTGGTGCTGTGTGTAGGTGAGTGGTGCTGTGTGAAGGTGAGTGGTGCTGTGTGAAGGTGAGTGGTGCTGTGTGTAGGTGAGTGGTGCTGTGTGAAGGTGAGTGGTGCTGTGTGAAGGTGAGTGGTGCTTTGTGCAGGTGAGTGGTGCTGTGTGTAGGTGAGTGGTACTGAGTGTAGGTGAGTGGTGCTGTGGGCAGGTGAGTGGTGCTGTCTGCACGTGAGTGGTGCTGTCTGCACGTGAGTGGTGCTGTATGAAGGTGAGTGGTGCTGTCTGTAGGTGAGTGGTGCTGTGTGAAGGTGAGTAGTGCTGCGTGTAGGTGAGTGGTGATGCGTGCAGGTGAGTGGTGCTGTGTGTATGTCAGTGGTGCTGTGTGTAGATAAGTGGGTCTGTGTACAGGTTAGTGGTGCTTTGTGTAGGTGAGTGGTGCTGGGTGGAGGTGAGTGGTGCGGGGTGAAGGTGAGTGGTGCTGTGTGTATGTGAGTGGTGCTGCGTGAAGGTGAGTGATGTTGCGTAAAGGTGAGTGGTGTGGGGTGTAGGTGAGTGGTGCTGTGTACAGGTGAGTGGTCCTGTGTGAAGGTGAGTGGTGCTGTGTGTAGGTGAGTGGTGCTGTGTGTAGGTGAGTGGTGCTGTGTGAAGGTGAGTGGTGCTGTGTGAAGGTGAGTGGTGCTGTGTGCATGTGAGTGGTGCTGTGTGAAGGTGAGTGGTGCTGCGTGCAGGTGAGTGGTGCTGTGGGCAGTTGAGTGGTGCTGTGTGTAGGTGAGTGGTGCTGTGTGAAGGTGAGTGGTGCTGTGTGAAGGTGAGTGGTGCTGTATACAGGTGAGTGGTGCTGTCTGCACGTGAGTGGTGCTGTGTGAAGGTGAGTGGTGCTGTGTACAGGTGAGTGGTGCTGTGTGAAGGTGAGTGGTGCTGTGTGAAGGTGAGTGGTGCTGTGTGTAGGTGAGTGGTGCTGTGTGAAGGTGAGTGGTGCTGTGTACAGGTGAGTGGTGCTGTGTGAAGGTGAGTGGTGCTGTGAGAAGGTGAGTGGTGCTGTGTGCAGGTGAGTGGTGCTGTGTTCAGGTGAGTGGTGCTGTCTGCACGTGAGTGGTGCTGTGTACAGGTGAGTGGTGCTGTGTGAATGTGAGTGGTGCTGTGTGAAGGTGAGTGGTGCTGTGTGTAGGTGAGTGGTGCTGTTTGAAGGTGAGTGGTGCTGTGTACAGGTGAGTGGTGCTGTGTGAAGGTGAGTGGTGCTGTGTGAAGGTGAGTGGTGCTGTGTGAAGGTGAGTGGTGCTGTGTGAAGGTGAGTGGTGCTGTGTGTAGGTGAGTGGTGCTGTGTGAAGGTGAGTGGTGCTGTGTGAAGGTGAGTGGTGCTGTGTACAGGTGAGTGGTGCTGTCTGCACTTGAGTGGTGTTGTGTGAAGGTGAGTGGTGCTGTGTACAGGTGAGTGGTGCTGTGTGAATGTGAGTGGTGCTGTGTGAAGGTGAGTGGTGCTGTGTGTAGGTGAGTGGTGCTGTGTGAAGGTGAGTGGTGCTGTGTACAGGTGAGTGGTGCTGTGTGAAGGTGAGTGGTGCTGTGAGAAGGTGAGTGGTGCTGTGTGCAGGTGAGTGGTGCTGTGTGAAGGTGAGTGGTGCTGTGTGAAGGTGAGTGGTGCTGTGTACAGGTGAGTGGTGCTGTCTGCACGTGAGTGGTGCTGTGTGAAGGTGAGTGGTGCTGTGTACAGGTGAGTGGTGCTGTGTGAAGGTGAGTGGTGCTGTGTGAAGGTGAGTGGTGCTGTGTTAAGGTGAGTGGTGCTGTGTGTAGGTGAGTGGTGCTGTGTGAAGGTGAGTGGTGCTGTGTACAGGTGAGTGGTGCTGTGTGAAGGTGAGTGGTGCTGTGAGAAGGTGAGTGGTGCTGTGTGCAGGTGAGTGGTGCTGTGTTGAGGTGAGTGGTGCCGTGTGTAGGTGAGTGGTGCTGTGTGAAGGTGAGTGGTGCTGTGTGCAGGTGAATGGTGATGTGTGCAGGTGAGTGGTGCTGTGTACAGGTTAGTGGTGCTGTGTACAGGTGAGTGGTGCTGTGTGCAGTTGAGTGGTGCTGTGTGCAGGTGAGTGGTGCTGTGTGAAGGTGAGTGGTGCTGTGTACAGGTGAGTGGTGCTGTGTACAGGTGAGTGGTGCTGTGTGCAGTTGAATGGTGCTGTGTGAAGGTGAGTGGTGCTGTGTGAAGGTGAGTGGTGCTGTGTACAGGTGAGTGGTGCTGTGTGAAGGTGAGTGGTGCCGTGTGAAGGTGAGTGGTGCTGTGTGCAGGTGAGTGGTGCTGTGTGTAGGTGAGTGGTGCTGTGTGAATTTGAGTGGTGCTGTGTACAGGTGAGTGGTGCTGTGTGAAGGTGAGTGGTGCTGTGAGAAGGTGAGTGGTGCTGTGTGCAGGTGAGTGGTGCAGTGTTCAGGTGAGTGGTGCGGGGTGTAGGTGAGTGGTGCTGTGTACAGGTGAGTGGTCCTGTGTGAAGGTGACTGGTGCTGTGTGTAGGTGAGTGGTGCTGTGTGAAGGTGAGTAGTGCTGCGTGTAGGTGAGTGGTGCTGCGTGCAGGTGAGTGGTGCTGTGTGTATGTCAGTGGTGCTGTGTGTAGATAAGTGGGTCTGTGTACAGGTTAGTGGTGCTTTGTGTAGGTGAGTGGTGCTGGGTGGAGGTGAGTGGTGCGGGGTGAAGGTGAGTGGTGCTGTGTGTATGTGAGTGGTGCTGCGTGAAGGTGAGTGATGTTGCGTGAAGGTGAGTGGTGCGGGGTGTAGGTGAGTGGTGCTGTGTACAGGTGAGTGGTCCTGTGTGAAGGTGAGTGGTGCTGTGTGTAGGTGAGTGGTGCTGTGTGTAGGTGAGTGGTGCTGTGTGAAGGTGAGTGGTGCTGTGTGAAGGTGAGTGGTGCTGTGTGCATGTGAGTGGTGCTGTGTGAAGGTGAGTGGTGCTGCGTGCAGGTGAGTGGTGCTGTGGGCAGTTGAGTGGTGCTGTGTGTAGGTGAGTGGTGCTGTGTGAAGTTGAGTGGTGCTGTGTGAAGGTGAGTGGTGCTGTGTACAGGTGAGTGGTGCTGTCTGCACGTGAGTGGTGCTGTGTGAAGGTGAGTGGTGCTGTGTACAGGTGAGTGGTGCTGTGTGAAGGTGAGTGGTGCTGTGTGAAGGTGAGTGGTGCTGTGTGTAGGTGAGTGGTGCTGTGTGAAGGTGAGTGGTGCTGTGTACAGGTGAGTGGTGCTGTGTGAAGGTGAGTGGTGCTGTGAGAAGGTGAGTGGTGCTGTGTGCAGGTGAGTGGTGCTGTGTTCAGGTGAGTGGTGCTGTCTGCACGTGAGTGGTGCTGTGTGAAGGTGAGTGGTGCTGTGTACAGGTGAGTGGTGCTGTGTGAATGTGACTGGTGCTGTGTGAAGGTGAGTGGTGCTGTGTGTAGGTGAGTGGTGCTGTTTGAAGGTGAGTGGTGCTGTGTACAGGCGAGTGGTGCTGTGTGAAGGTGAGTGGTGCTGTGTGAAGGTGAGTGGTGCTGTGTGAAGGTGAGTGGTGCTGTGTGAAGGTGAGTGGTGCTGTGTGTAGGTGAGTGGTGCTGTGTGAAGGTGAGTGGTGCTGTGTGAAGGTGAGTGGTGCTGTGTACAGGTGAGTGGTGCTGTCTGCACTTGAGTGGTGTTGTGTGAAGGTGAGTGGTGCTGTGTACAGGTGAGTGGTGCTGTGTGAATGTGAGTGGTGCTGTGTGAAGGTGAGTGGTGCTGTGTGTAGGTGAGTGGTGCTGTGTGAAGGTGAGTGGTGCTGTGTACAGGTGAGTGGTGCTGTGTGAAGGTGAGTGGTGCTGTGAGAAGGTGAGTGGTGCTGTGTGCAGGTGAGTGGTGCTGTGTGAAGGTGAGTGGTGCTGTGTACAGGTGAGTGGTGCTGTGTGAAGGTGAGTGGTGCTGTGAGAAGGTGAGTGGTGCTGTGTGCAGGTGAGTGGTGCTGTGTTCAGGTGAGTGGTGCCGTGTTTAGGTGAGTGGTGCTGTGTGAAGGTGAGTGGTGCTGTGTGCAGGTGAATGGTGATGTGTGCAGGTGAGTGGTGCTGTGTACAGGTTAGTGGTGCTGTGTACAGGTGAGTGGTGCTGTGTGCAGTTGAGTGGTGCTGTGTGCAGGTGAGTGGTGCTGTGTGAAGGTGAGTGGTGCTGTGTACAGGTGAGTGGTGCTGTGTACAGGTGAGTGGTGCTGTGTGCAGTTGAATGGTGCTGTGTGAAGGTGAGTGGTGCTGTGTGCAGGTGAGTGGTGCTGTGTGAAGGTGAGTGGTGCTGTGTGAAGGTGAGTGGTGCTGTGTGTAGGTGAGTGGTGCTGTGTGAAGGTGAGTGGTGCTGTGTACAGGTGAGTGGTGCTGTGTGAAGGTGAGTGGTGCTGTGAGAAGGTGAGTGGTGCTGTGTGCAGGTGAGTGGTGCTGTGTTCAGGTGAGTGGTGCTGTCTGCACGTGAGTGGTGCTGTGTGAAGGTGAGTGGTGCTGTGTACAGGTGAGTGGTGCTGTGTGAATGTGAGTGGTGCTGTGTGAAGGTGAGTGGTGCTGTGTGTAGGTGAGTGGTGCTGTTTGAAGGTGAGTGGTGCTGTGTACAGGTGAGTGGTGCTGTGTGAAGGTGAGTGGTGCTGTGTGAAGGTGAGTGGTGCTGTGTGAAGGTGAGTGGTGCTGTGTGAAGGTGAGTGGTGCTGTGTGTAGGTGAGTGGTGCTGTGTGAAGGTGAGTGGTGCTGTGTGAAGGTGAGTGGTGCTGTGTACAGGTGAGTGGTGCTGTCTGCACTTGAGTGGTGTTGTGTGAAGGTGAGTGGTGCTGTGTACAGGTGAGTGGTGCTGTGTGAATGTGAGTGGTGCTGTGTGAAGGTGAGTGGTGCTGTGTGTAGGTGAGTGGTGCTGTGTGAAGGTGAGTGGTGCTGTGTACAGGTGAGTGGTGCTGTGTGAAGGTGAGTGGTGCTGTGAGAAGGTGAGTGGTGCTGTGTGCAGGTGAGTGGTGCTGTGTGAAGGTGAGTGGTGCTGTGTGAAGGTGAGTGGTGCTGTGTACAGGTGAGTGGTGCTGTCTGCACGTGAGTGGTGCTGTGTGAAGGTGAGTGGTGCTGTGTACAGGTGAGTGGTGCTGTGTGAAGGTGAGTGGTGCTGTGTGAAGGTGAGTGGTGCTGTGTGTAGGTGAGTGGTGCTGTGTTAAGGTGAGTGGTGCTGTGTGTAGGTGAGTGGTGCTGTGTGAAGGTGAGTGGTGCTGTGTACAGGTGAGTGGTGCTGTGTGAAGGTGAGTGGTGCTGTGAGAAGGTGAGTGGTGCTGTGTGCAGGTGAGTGGTGCTGTGTTCAGGTGAGTGGTGCCGTGTTTAGGTGAGTGGTGCTGTGTGAAGGTGAGTGGTGCTGTGTGAAGGTGAGTGGTGCTGTGTACAGGTGAGTGGTGCTGTCTGCACGTGAGTGGTGCTGTGTGAAGGTGAGTGGTGCTGTGTACAGGTGAGTGGTGCTGTGTGAAGGTGAGTGGTGCTGTGTGAAGGTGAGTGGTGCTGTGTGTAGGTGAGTGGTGCTGTGTTAAGGTGAGTGGTGCTGTGTGTAGGTGAGTGGTGCTGTGTGAAGGTGAGTGGTGCTGTGTACAGGTGAGTGGTGCTGTGTGAAGGTGAGTGGTGCTGTGAGAAGGTGAGTGGTGCTGTGTGCAGGTGAATGGTGATGTGTGCAGGTGAGTGGTGCTGTGTACAGGTTAGTGGTGCTGTGTACAGGTGAGTGGTGCTGTGTGCAGTTGAGTGGTGCTGTGTGCAGGTGAGTGGTGCTGTGTGAAGGTGAGTGGTGCTGTGTACAGGTGAGTGGTGCTGTGTACAGGTGAGTGGTGCTGTGTGCAGTTGAATGGTGCTGTGTGAAGGTGAGTGGTGCTGTGTGAAGGTGAGTGGTGCTGTGTACAGGTGAGTGGTGCTGTGTGAAGGTGAGTGGTGCCGTGTGAAGGTGAGTGGTGCTGTGTGCAGGTGAGTGGTGCTGTGTGTAGGTGAGTGGTGCTGTGTGAAGGTGAGTGGTGCTGTGTACAGGTGAGTGGTGCTGTGTGAAGGTGAGTGGTGCTGTGAGAAGGTGAGTGGTGCTGTGTGCAGGTGAGTGGTGTAGTGTTCAGGTGAGTGGTGCTGTGTGTAGGTGAGCGGTGTTGTGTGAAGGTGAGTGGTGCTGTGTGAAGGTGAGTGGTGATGTGTGCAGGTGAGTGGTGCTGTGTACAGGTTAGTGGTGCTGTGTACAGGTGAGTGGTGCTGTGTGCAGTTGAGTGGTGCTGTGTGCAGGTGAGTGGTGCTGTGTGAAGGTGAGTGGTGCTGTGTACAGGTGAGTGGTGCTGTGTACAGGTGAGTGGTGCTGTGTGCAGTTGAATGGTGCTGTGTGAAGGTGAGTGGTGCTGTGTGCAGGTGAGTGGTGCTGTGTGAAGGTGAGTGGTGCTGTGTGAAGGTGAGTGGTGCTGTGTGTAGGTGAGTGGTGCTGTGTGAAGGTGAGTGGTGCTGTGTACAGGTGAGTGGTGCTGTGTGAAGGTGAGTGGTGCTGTGAGAAGGTGAGTGGTGCTGTGTGCAGGTGAGTGGTGCTGTGTTCAGGTGAGTGGTGCTGTCTGCACGTGAGTGGTGCTGTGTGAAGGTGAGTGGTGCTGTGTACAGGTGAGTGGTGCTGTGTGAATGTGAGTGGTGCTGTGTGAAGGTGAGTGGTGCTGTGTGTAGGTGAGTGGTGCTGTTTGAAGGTGAGTGGTGCTGTGTACAGGTGAGTGGTGCTGTGTGAAGGTGAGTGGTGCTGTGTGAAGGTGAGTGGTGCTGTGTGAAGGTGAGTGGTGCTGTGTGAAGGTGAGTGGTGCTGTGTGTAGGTGAGTGGTGCTGTGTGAAGGTGAGTGGTGCTGTGTGAAGGTGAGTGGTGCTGTGTACAGGTGAGTGGTGCTGTCTGCACTTGAGTGGTGTTGTGTGAAGGTGAGTGGTGCTGTGTACAGGTGAGTGGTGCTGTGTGAATGTGAGTGGTGCTGTGTGAAGGTGAGTGGTGCTGTGTGTAGGTGAGTGGTGCTGTGTGAAGGTGAGTGGTGCTGTGTACAGGTGAGTGGTGCTGTGTGAAGGTGAGTGGTGCTGTGAGAAGGTGAGTGGTGCTGTGTGCAGGTGAGTGGTGCTGTGTGAAGGTGAGTGGTGCTGTGTGAAGGTGAGTGGTGCTGTGTACAGGTGAGTGGTGCTGTCTGCACGTGAGTGGTGCTGTGTGAAGGTGAGTGGTGCTGTGTACAGGTGAGTGGTGCTGTGTGAAGGTGAGTGGTGCTGTGTGAAGGTGAGTGGTGCTGTGTGTAGGTGAGTGGTGCTGTGTTAAGGTGAGTGGTGCTGTGTGTAGGTGAGTGGTGCTGTGTGAAGGTGAGTGGTGCTGTGTACAGGTGAGTGGTGCTGTGTGAAGGTGAGTGGTGCTGTGAGAAGGTGAGTGGTGCTGTGTGCAGGTGAGTGGTGCTGTGTTCAGGTGAGTGGTGCCGTGTTTAGGTGAGTGGTGCTGTGTGAAGGTGAGTGGTGCTGTGTGAAGGTGAGTGGTGCTGTGTACAGGTGAGTGGTGCTGTCTGCACGTGAGTGGTGCTGTGTGAAGGTGAGTGGTGCTGTGTACAGGTGAGTGGTGCTGTGTGAAGGTGAGTGGTGCTGTGTGAAGGTGAGTGGTGCTGTGTGTAGGTGAGTGGTGCTGTGTTAAGGTGAGTGGTGCTGTGTGTAGGTGAGTGGTGCTGTGTGAAGGTGAGTGGTGCTGTGTACAGGTGAGTGGTGCTGTGTGAAGGTGAGTGGTGCTGTGAGAAGGTGAGTGGTGCTGTGTGCAGGTGAATGGTGATGTGTGCAGGTGAGTGGTGCTGTGTACAGGTTAGTGGTGCTGTGTACAGGTGAGTGGTGCTGTGTGCAGTTGAGTGGTGCTGTGTGCAGGTGAGTGGTGCTGTGTGAAGGTGAGTGGTGCTGTGTACAGGTGAGTGGTGCTGTGTACAGGTGAGTGGTGCTGTGTGCAGTTGAATGGTGCTGTGTGAAGGTGAGTGGTGCTGTGTGAAGGTGAGTGGTGCTGTGTACAGGTGAGTGGTGCTGTGTGAAGGTGAGTGGTGCCGTGTGAAGGTGAGTGGTGCTGTGTGCAGGTGAGTGGTGCTGTGTGTAGGTGAGTGGTGCTGTGTGAAGGTGAGTGGTGCTGTGTACAGGTGAGTGGTGCTGTGTGAAGGTGAGTGGTGCTGTGAGAAGGTGAGTGGTGCTGTGTGCAGGTGAGTGGTGTAGTGTTCAGGTGAGTGGTGCTGTGTGTAGGTGAGCGGTGTTGTGTGAAGGTGAGTGGTGCTGTGTGAAGGTGAGTGGTGCTGTATGCAGGTTAGTGGTGCTGTGTGCAGGTGAGTGGTGCTGTGTACAGGTGAGTGGTGCTGTGTTCAGGTGAGTGGTGCTGTGTGCAGTTGAGTGGTGCTGTGTGCAGGTGAGTGGTGCTGTGTGTAGGTGAGTGGTGCTGTGTGAAGGTGAGTGGTGCTGTGTTTATGTGAGTGGTGCTGTGTGCAGGTGAGTGGTGCTGTGTGAAGGTGAGTGGTGCTGCGTGCAGGTGAGTGGTGCTGTGGGCAGGTGAGTGGTGCTGCGTGTAGGTGAGTGGTGCAGTGTTCAGGTGAGTGGTGCTGTGTGTAGGTGAGTGGTGTTGTGTGAAGGTGAGTGGTGCTGTGTGAAGGTGAGTGGTGCTGTATGCAGGTTAGTGGTGCTGTGTGCAGGTGAGTGGTGCTGTGTACAGGTGAGTGGTGCTGTGTTCAGGTGAGTGGTGCTGTGTGCAGTTGAGTGGTGCTGTGTGCAGGTGAGTGGTGCTGTGTGTAGGTGAGTGGTGCTGTGTGAAGGTGAGTGGTGCTGTGTTTATGTGAGTGGTGCTGTGTGCAGGTGAGTGGTGCTGTGTACAGGTTAGTGGTGCTGTGTACAGGTGAGTGGTGCTGTGTGCAGTTGAGTGGTGCTGTGTGCAGGTGAGTGGTGCTGTGTGAAGGTGAGTGGTGCTCTGTACAGGTGAGTGGTGCTGTGTACAGGTGAGTGGTGCTGTGTGCAGTTGAATGGTGCTGTGTGAAGGTGAGTGGTGCTGTGTGAAGGTGAGTGGTGCTGTGTACAGGTGAGTGGTGCTGTGTGAAGGTGAGTGGTGCCGTGTGAAGGTGAGTGGTGCCGTGTGAAGGTGAGTGGTGCTGTGTGCAGGTGAGTGGTGCTGTGTGTAGGTGAGTGGTGCTGTGTGAAGGTGAGTGGTGCTGTGTACAGGTGAGTGGTGCTGTGTGAAGGTGAGTGGTGCTGTGAGAAGGTGAGTGGTGCTGTGTGCAGGTGAGTGGTGCAGTGTGCAGGTGAGTGGTGCTGTGTGTAGGTGAGTGGTGTTGTGTGAAGGTGAGTGGTGCTGTGTGAAGGTGAGTGGTGCTGTATGCAGGTTAGTGGTGCTGTGTGCAGGTGAGTGGTGCTGTGTACAGGTGAGTGGTGCTGTGTTCAGGTGAGTGGTGCTGTGTGCAGTTGAGTGGTGCTGTGTGCAGGTGAGTGGTGCTGTGTGTAGGTGAGTGGTGCTGTGTGAAGGTGAGTGGTGCTGTGTTTATGTGAGTGGTGCTGTGTGCAGGTGAGTGGTGCTGTGTGAAGGTGAGTGGTGCTGCGTGCAGGTGAGTGGTGCTGTGGGCAGGTGAGTGGTGCTGCGTGTAGGTGAGTGGTGCAGTGTTCAGGTGAGTGGTGCTGTGTGTAGGTGAGTGGTGTTGTGTGAAGGTGAGTGGTGCTGTGTGAAGGTGAGTGGTGCTGTATGCAGGTTAGTGGTGCTGTGTGCAGGTGAGTGGTGCTGTGTACAGGTGAGTGGTGCTGTGTACAGGTGAGTGGTGCTGTGTTCAGGTGAGTGGTGCTGTGTGCAGTTGAGTGGTGCTGTGTGCAGGTGAGTGGTGCTGTGTGTAGGTGAGTGGTGCTGTGTGAAGGTGAGTGTTGCTGTGTTTATGTGAGTGGTGCTGTGTGCAGGTGAGTGGTGCTGTGTGAAGGTGAGTGGTGCTGCGTGCAGGTGAGTGGTGCTGTGGGCAGGTGAGTGGTGCTGCGTGTAGGTGAGTGGTGCTGTGTGAAGGTGAGTGGTGCTGTGTGAAGGTGAGTGGTGCTGTGTACAGGTGAGTGGTGCTGTCTGCACGTGAGTGGTGCTGTGTGAAGGTGAGTGGTGCTGTGTACAGGTGAGTGGTGCTGTGTGAATGTGAGTGGTGCTGTGTGAAGGTGAGTGGTGCTGTGTGTAGGTGAGTGGTGCTGTGTGAAGGTGAGTGGTGCTGTGTAAAGGTGAGTCGTGCTGTGTGAAGGTGAGTGGTGCTGTGAGAAGGTGAGTGGTGCTGTGTGTAGGTGAGTGGTGCTGTGTGAAGGTGAGTGGTGCTGTGTGAAGGTGAGTGGTGCTGTGTACAGGTGAGTGGTGCTGTCTGCACGTGAGTGGTGCTGTGTGAAGGTGAGTGGTGCTGTGTGTAGGTGAGTGGTGCTGTGTGAAGGTGAGTGGTGCTGTGTACAGGTGAGTGGTGCTGTCTGCACGTGAGTGGTGCTGTGTGAACGTGAGTGGTGCTGTCTGCACGTGAGTGGTGCTGTATGAAGGTGAGTGGTGCTGTGTTTATGTGAGTGGTGCTGTGTGCAGGTGAGTGGTGCTGTATGCAGGTGAGTGGTGCTGTGTGAAGGTGAGTGGTGCTGTGTACAGGTGAGTGGTGCTGTGTACAGGTGAGTGGTGCTGTGTGCAGTTGAGTGGTGCTATGTGCAGGTGAGTGGTGCTGTGTGTAGGTGAGTGGTGCTGTGTGAAGGTGAGTGGTGCTGTGTGAAGGTGAGTGGTGCTTTGTGAAGGTGAGTGGTGCTGTGTACAGGTGAGTGGTGTTGTCTGCACGTGAGTGGTGCTGTGTGAAGGTGAGTGGTGCTGTGTACAGGTGAGTGGTGCTGTGTTCAGGTGAGTGGTGCTGTGTGCAGTTGAGTGGTGCTGTGTGCAGGTGAGTGGTGCTGTGTGTAGGTGAGTGGTGCTGTGTGAAGGTGAGTGGTGCTGTGTTTATGTGAGTGGTGCTGTGTGCAGGTGAGTGGTGCTGTGTGAAGGTGAGTGGTGCTGCGTGCAGGTGAGTGGTGCTGTGGGCAGGTGAGTGGTGCTGCGTGTAGGTGAGTGGTGCAGTGTTCAGGTGAGTGGTGCTGTGTGTAGGTGAGTGGTGTTGTGTGAAGGTGAGTGGTGCTGTGTGAAGGTGAGTGGTGCTGTATGCAGGTTAGTGGTGCTGTGTGCAGGTGAGTGGTGCTGTGTACAGGTGAGTGGTGCTGTGTTCAGGTGAGTGGTGCTGTGTGCAGTTGAGTGGTGCTGTGTGCAGGTGAGTGGTGCTGTGTGTAGGTGAGTGGTGCTGTGTGAAGGTGAGTGGTGCTGTGTTTATGTGAGTGGTGCTGTGTGCAGGTGAGTGGTGCTGTGTACAGGTTAGTGGTGCTGTGTACAGGTGAGTGGTGCTGTGTGCAGTTGAGTGGTGCTGTGTGCAGGTGAGTGGTGCTGTGTGAAGGTGAGTGGTGCTCTGTACAGGTGAGTGGTGCTGTGTACAGGTGAGTGGTGCTGTGTGCAGTTGAATGGTGCTGTGTGAAGGTGAGTGGTGCTGTGTGAAGGTGAGTGGTGCTGTGTACAGGTGAGTGGTGCTGTGTGAAGGTGAGTGGTGCCGTGTGAAGGTGAGTGGTGCCGTGTGAAGGTGAGTGGTGCTGTGTGCAGGTGAGTGGTGCTGTGTGTAGGTGAGTGGTGCTGTGTGAAGGTGAGTGGTGCTGTGTACAGGTGAGTGGTGCTGTGTGAAGGTGAGTGGTGCTGTGAGAAGGTGAGTGGTGCTGTGTGCAGGTGAGTGGTGCAGTGTGCAGGTGAGTGGTGCTGTGTGTAGGTGAGTGGTGTTGTGTGAAGGTGAGTGGTGCTGTGTGAAGGTGAGTGGTGCTGTATGCAGGTTAGTGGTGCTGTGTGCAGGTGAGTGGTGCTGTGTACAGGTGAGTGGTGCTGTGTTCAGGTGAGTGGTGCTGTGTGCAGTTGAGTGGTGCTGTGTGCAGGTGAGTGGTGCTGTGTGTAGGTGAGTGGTGCTGTGTGAAGGTGAGTGGTGCTGTGTTTATGTGAGTGGTGCTGTGTGCAGGTGAGTGGTGCTGTGTGAAGGTGAGTGGTGCTGCGTGCAGGTGAGTGGTGCTGTGGGCAGGTGAGTGGTGCTGCGTGTAGGTGAGTGGTGCAGTGTTCAGGTGAGTGGTGCTGTGTGTAGGTGAGTGGTGTTGTGTGAAGGTGAGTGGTGCTGTGTGAAGGTGAGTGGTGCTGTATGCAGGTTAGTGGTGCTGTGTGCAGGTGAGTGGTGCTGTGTACAGGTGAGTGGTGCTGTGTACAGGTGAGTGGTGCTGTGTTCAGGTGAGTGGTGCTGTGTGCAGTTGAGTGGTGCTGTGTGCAGGTGAGTGGTGCTGTGTGTAGGTGAGTGGTGCTGTGTGAAGGTGAGTGTTGCTGTGTTTATGTGAGTGGTGCTGTGTGCAGGTGAGTGGTGCTGTGTGAAGGTGAGTGGTGCTGCGTGCAGGTGAGTGGTGCTGTGGGCAGGTGAGTGGTGCTGCGTGTAGGTGAGTGGTGCTGTGTGAAGGTGAGTGGTGCTGTGTGAAGGTGAGTGGTGCTGTGTACAGGTGAGTGGTGCTGTCTGCACGTGAGTGGTGCTGTGTGAAGGTGAGTGGTGCTGTGTACAGGTGAGTGGTGCTGTGTGAATGTGAGTGGTGCTGTGTGAAGGTGAGTGGTGCTGTGTGTAGGTGAGTGGTGCTGTGTGAAGGTGAGTGGTGCTGTGTAAAGGTGAGTCGTGCTGTGTGAAGGTGAGTGGTGCTGTGAGAAGGTGAGTGGTGCTGTGTGTAGGTGAGTGGTGCTGTGTGAAGGTGAGTGGTGCTGTGTGAAGGTGAGTGGTGCTGTGAGAAGGTGAGTGGTGCTGTGTGCAGGTGAGTGGTGCTGTGTTCAGGTGAGTGGTGCTGTCTGCACGTGAGTGGTGCTGTGTGAAGGTGAGTGGTGCTGTGTACAGGTGAGTGGTGCTGTGTGAATGTGACTGGTGCTGTGTGAAGGTGAGTGGTGCTGTGTGTAGGTGAGTGGTGCTGTTTGAAGGTGAGTGGTGCTGTGTACAGGCGAGTGGTGCTGTGTGAAGGTGAGTGGTGCTGTGTGAAGGTGAGTGGTGCTGTGTGAAGGTGAGTGGTGCTGTGTGAAGGTGAGTGGTGCTGTGTGTAGGTGAGTGGTGCTGTGTGAAGGTGAGTGGTGCTGTGTGAAGGTGAGTGGTGCTGTGTACAGGTGAGTGGTGCTGTCTGCACTTGAGTGGTGTTGTGTGAAGGTGAGTGGTGCTGTGTACAGGTGAGTGGTGCTGTGTGAATGTGAGTGGTGCTGTGTGAAGGTGAGTGGTGCTGTGTGTAGGTGAGTGGTGCTGTGTGAAGGTGAGTGGTGCTGTGTACAGGTGAGTGGTGCTGTGTGAAGGTGAGTGGTGCTGTGAGAAGGTGAGTGGTGCTGTGTGCAGGTGAGTGGTGCTGTGTGAAGGTGAGTGGTGCTGTGTACAGGTGAGTGGTGCTGTGTGAAGGTGAGTGGTGCTGTGAGAAGGTGAGTGGTGCTGTGTGCAGGTGAGTGGTGCTGTGTTCAGGTGAGTGGTGCCGTGTTTAGGTGAGTGGTGCTGTGTGAAGGTGAGTGGTGCTGTGTGCAGGTGAATGGTGATGTGTGCAGGTGAGTGGTGCTGTGTACAGGTTAGTG
Organism: Lampetra fluviatilis; assembly: GCF_964198595.1. Classification (NCBI taxonomy): domain Eukaryota; kingdom Metazoa; phylum Chordata; class Hyperoartia; order Petromyzontiformes; family Petromyzontidae; genus Lampetra; species Lampetra fluviatilis. Next base: position 193,711 of record NC_136352.1, read on the forward strand.
GTGCTGTGTACAGGTGAGTGGTGCTGTGTGCAGTTGAGTGGTGCTGTGTGCAGGTGAGTGGTGCTGTGTGAAGGTGAGTGGTGCTGTGTACAGGTGAGTGGTGCTGTGTACAGGTGAGTGGTGCTGTGTGCAGTTGAATGGTGCTGTGTGAAGGTGAGTGGTGCTGTGTGCAGGTGAGTGGTGCTGTGTGAAGGTGAGTGGTGCTGTCTGCACGTGAGTGGTGCTGTGTGAAGGTGAGTGGTGCTGTGTACAGGTGAGTGGTGCTGTGTGAATGTGAGTGGTGCTGTGTGAAGGTGAGTGGTGCTGTGTGTAGGTGAGTGGTGCTGTTTGAAGGTGAGTGGTGCTGTGTACAGGTGAGTGGTGCTGTGTGAAGGTGAGTGGTGCTGTGTGAAGGTGAGTGGTGCTGTGTGAAGGTGAGTGGTGCTGTGTGAAGGTGAGTGGTGCTGTGTGTAGGTGAGTGGTGCTGTGTGAAGGTGAGTGGTGCTGTGTGAAGGTGAGTGGTGCTGTGTACAGGTGAGTGGTGCTGTCTGCACTTGAGTGGTGTTGTGTGAAGGTGAGTGGTGCTGTGTACAGGTGAGTGGTGCTGTGTGAATGTGAGTGGTGCTGTGTGAAGGTGAGTGGTGCTGTGTGTAGGTGAGTGGTGCTGTGTGAAGGTGAGTGGTGCTGTGTACAGGTGAGTGGTGCTGTGTGAAGGTGAGTGGTGCTGTGAGAAGGTGAGTGGTGCTGTGTGCAGGTGAGTGGTGCTGTGTGAAGGTGAGTGGTGCTGTGTGAAGGTGAGTGGTGCTGTGTACAGGTGAGTGGTGCTGTCTGCACGTGAGTGGTGCTGTGTGAAGGTGAGTGGTGCTGTGTACAGGTGAGTGGTGCTGTGTGAAGGTGAGTGGTGCTGTGTGAAGGTGAGTGGTGCTGTGTGTAGGTGAGTGGTGCTGTGTTAAGGTGAGTGGTGCTGTGTGTAGGTGAGTGGTGCTGTGTGAAGGTGAGTGGTGCTGTGTACAGGTGAGTGGTGCTGTGTGAAGGTGAGTGGTGCTGTGAGAAGGTGAGTGGTGCTGTGTGCAGGTGAGTGGTGCTGTGTTCAGGTGAGTGGTGCCGTGTTTAGGTGAGTGGTGCTGTGTGAAGGTGAGTGGTGCTGTGTGAAGGTGAGTGGTGCTGTGTACAGGTGAGTGGTGCTGTCTGCACGTGAGTGGTGCTGTGTGAAGGTGAGTGGTGCTGTGTACAGGTGAGTGGTGCTGTGTGAAGGTGAGTGGTGCTGTGTGAAGGTGAGTGGTGCTGTGTGTAGGTGAGTGGTGCTGTGTTAAGGTGAGTGGTGCTGTGTGTAGGTGAGTGGTGCTGTGTGAAGGTGAGTGGTGCTGTGTACAGGTGAGTGGTGCTGTGTGAAGGTGAGTGGTGCTGTGAGAAGGTGAGTGGTGCTGTGTGCAGGTGAATGGTGATGTGTGCAGGTGAGTGGTGCTGTGTACAGGTTAGTGGTGCTGTGTACAGGTGAGTGGTGCTGTGTGCAGTTGAGTGGTGCTGTGTGCAGGTGAGTGGTGCTGTGTGAAGGTGAGTGGTGCTGTGTACAGGTGAGTGGTGCTGTGTACAGGTGAGTGGTGCTGTGTGCAGTTGAATGGTGCTGTGTGAAGGTGAGTGGTGCTGTGTGAAGGTGAGTGGTGCTGTGTACAGGTGAGTGGTGCTGTGTGAAGGTGAGTGGTGCCGTGTGAAGGTGAGTGGTGCTGTGTGCAGGTGAGTGGTGCTGTGTGTAGGTGAGTGGTGCTGTGTGAAGGTGAGTGGTGCTGTGTACAGGTGAGTGGTGCTGTGTGAAGGTGAGTGGTGCTGTGAGAAGGTGAGTGGTGCTGTGTGCAGGTGAGTGGTGTAGTGTTCATGTGAGTGGTGCTGTGTGTAGGTGAGCGGTGTTGTGTGAAGGTGAGTGGTGCTGTGTGAAGGTGAGTGGTGCTGTATGCAGGTTAGTGGTGCTGTGTGCAGGTGAGTGGTGCTGTGTACAGGTGAGTGGTGCTGTGTTCAGGTGAGTGGTGCTGTGTGCAGTTGAGTGGTGCTGTGTGCAGGTGAGTGGTGCTGTGTGTAGGTGAGTGGTGCTGTGTGAAGGTGAGTGGTGCTGTGTTTATGTGAGTGGTGCTGTGTGCAGGTGAGTGGTGCTGTGTGAAGGTGAGTGGTGCTGCGTGCAGGTGAGTGGTGCTGTGGGCAGGTGAGTGGTGCTGCGTGTAGGTGAGTGGTGCAGTGTTCAGGTGAGTGGTGCTGTGTGTAGGTGAGTGGTGTTGTGTGAAGGTGAGTGGTGCTGTGTGAAGGTGAGTGGTGCTGTATGCAGGTTAGTGGTGCTGTGTGCAGGTGAGTGGTGCTGTGTACAGGTGAGTGGTGCTGTGTTCAGGTGAGTGGTGCTGTGTGCAGTTGAGTGGTGCTGTGTGCAGGTGAGTGGTGCTGTGTGTAGGTGAGTGGTGCTGTGTGAAGGTGAGTGGTGCTGTGTTTATGTGAGTGGTGCTGTGTGCAGGTGAGTGGTGCTGTGTACAGGTTAGTGGTGCTGTGTACAGGTGAGTGGTGCTGTGTGCAGTTGAGTGGTGCTGTGTGCAGGTGAGTGGTGCTGTGTGAAGGTGAGTGGTGCTCTGTACAGGTGAGTGGTGCTGTGTACAGGTGAGTGGTGCTGTGTGCAGTTGAATGGTGCTGTGTGAAGGTGAGTGGTGCTGTGTGAAGGTGAGTGGTGCTGTGTACAGGTGAGTGGTGCTGTGTGAAGGTGAGTGGTGCCGTGTGAAGGTGAGTGGTGCCGTGTGAAGGTGAGTGGTGCTGTGTGCAGGTGAGTGGTGCTGTGTGTAGGTGAGTGGTGCTGTGTGAAGGTGAGTGGTGCTGTGTACAGGTGAGTGGTGCTGTGTGAAGGTGAGTGGTGCTGTGAGAAGGTGAGTGGTGCTGTGTGCAGGTGAGTGGTGCAGTGTGCAGGTGAGTGGTGCTGTGTGTAGGTGAGTGGTGTTGTGTGAAGGTGAGTGGTGCTGTGTGAAGGTGAGTGGTGCTGTATGCAGGTTAGTGGTGCTGTGTGCAGGTGAGTGGTGCTGTGTACAGGTGAGTGGTGCTGTGTTCAGGTGAGTGGTGCTGTGTGCAGTTGAGTGGTGCTGTGTGCAGGTGAGTGGTGCTGTGTGTAGGTGAGTGGTGCTGTGTGAAGGTGAGTGGTGCTGTGTTTATGTGAGTGGTGCTGTGTGCAGGTGAGTGGTGCTGTGTGAAGGTGAGTGGTGCTGCGTGCAGGTGAGTGGTGCTGTGGGCAGGTGAGTGGTGCTGCGTGTAGGTGAGTGGTGCAGTGTTCAGGTGAGTGGTGCTGTGTGTAGGTGAGTGGTGTTGTGTGAAGGTGAGTGGTGCTGTGTGAAGGTGAGTGGTGCTGTATGCAGGTTAGTGGTGCTGTGTGCAGGTGAGTGGTGCTGTGTACAGGTGAGTGGTGCTGTGTACAGGTGAGTGGTGCTGTGTTCAGGTGAGTGGTGCTGTGTGCAGTTGAGTGGTGCTGTGTGCAGGTGAGTGGTGCTGTGTGTAGGTGAGTGGTGCTGTGTGAAGGTGAGTGTTGCTGTGTTTATGTGAGTGGTGCTGTGTGCAGGTGAGTGGTGCTGTGTGAAGGTGAGTGGTGCTGCGTGCAGGTGAGTGGTGCTGTGGGCAGGTGAGTGGTGCTGCGTGTAGGTGAGTGGTGCTGTGTGAAGGTGAGTGGTGCTGTGTGAAGGTGAGTGGTGCTGTGTACAGGTGAGTGGTGCTGTCTGCACGTGAGTGGTGCTGTGTGAAGGTGAGTGGTGTTGTGTACAGGTGAGTGGTGCTGTGTGAATGTGAGTGGTGCTGTGTGAAGGTGAGTGGTGCTGTGTGTAGGTGAGTGGTGCTGTGTGAAGGTGAGTGGTGCTGTGTAAAGGTGAGTCGTGCTGTGTGAAGGTGAGTGGTGCTGTGAGAAGGTGAGTGGTGCTGTGTGTAGGTGAGTGGTGCTGTGTGAAGGTGAGTGGTGCTGTGTGAAGGTGAGTGGTGCTGTGTACAGGTGAGTGGTGCTGTCTGCACGTGAGTGGTGCTGTGTGAAGGTGAGTGGTGCTGTGTGTAGGTGAGTGGTGCTGTGTGAAGGTGAGTGGTGCTGTGTACAGGTGAGTGGTGCTGTCTGCACGTGAGTGGTGCTGTGTGAACGTGAGTGGTGCTGTCTGCACGTGAGTGGTGCTGTATGAAGGTGAGTGGTGCTGTGTTTATGTGAGTGGTGCTGTGTGCAGGTGAGTGGTGCTGTATGCAGGTGAGTGGTGCTGTGTGAAGGTGAGTGGTGCTGTGTACAGGTGAGTGGTGCTGTGTACAGGTGAGTGGTGCTGTGTGCAGTTGAGTGGTGCTATGTGCAGGTGAGTGGTGCTGTGTGTAGGTGAGTGGTGCTGTGTGAAGGTGAGTGGTGCTGTGTGAAGGTGAGTGGTGCTGTGTGAAGGTGAGTGGTGCTGTGTACAGGTGAGTGGTGTTGTCTGCACGTGAGTGGTGCTGTGTGAAGGTGAGTGGTGCTGTGTACAGGTGAGTGGTGCTGTGTTCAGGTGAGTGGTGCTGTGTGCAGTTGAGTGGTGCTGTGTGCAGGTGAGTGGTGCTGTGTGTAGGTGAGTGGTGCTGTGTGAAGGTGAGTGGTGCTGTGTTTATGTGAGTGGTGCTGTGTGCAGGTGAGTGGTGCTGTGTGAAGGTGAGTGGTGCTGCGTGCAGGTGAGTGGTGCTGTGGGCAGGTGAGTGGTGCTGCGTGTAGGTGAGTGGTGCAGTGTTCAGGTGAGTGGTGCTGTGTGTAGGTGAGTGGTGTTGTGTGAAGGTGAGTGGTGCTGTGTGAAGGTGAGTGGTGCTGTATGCAGGTTAGTGGTGCTGTGTGCAGGTGAGTGGTGCTGTGTACAGGTGAGTGGTGCTGTGTTCAGGTGAGTGGTGCTGTGTGCAGTTGAGTGGTGCTGTGTGCAGGTGAGTGGTGCTGTGTGTAGGTGAGTGGTGCTGTATGAAGGTGAGTGGTGCTGTGTTTATGTGAGTGGTGCTGTGTGCAGGTGAGTGGTGCTGTGTACAGGTTAGTGGTGCTGTGTACAGGTGAGTGGTGCTGTGTGCAGTTGAGTGGTGCTGTGTGCAGGTGAGTGGTGCTGTGTGAAGGTGAGTGGTGCTCTGTACAGGTGAGTGGTGCTGTGTACAGGTGAGTGGTGCTGTGTGCAGTTGAATGGTGCTGTGTGAAGGTGAGTGGTGCTGTGTGAAGGTGAGTGGTCCTGTGTACAGGTGAGTGGTGCTGTGTGAAGGTGAGTGGTGCCGTGTGAAGGTGAGTGGTGCCGTGTGAAGGTGAGTGGTGCTGTGTGCAGGTGAGTGGTGCTGTGTGTAGGTGAGTGGTGCTGTGTGAAGGTGAGTGGTGCTGTGTACAGGTGAGTGGTGCTGTGTGAAGGTGAGTGGTGCTGTGAGAAGGTGAGTGGTGCTGTGTGCAGGTGAGTGGTGCAGTGTGCAGGTGAGTGGTGCTGTGTGTAGGTGAGTGGTGTTGTGTGAAGGTGAGTGGTGCTGTGTGAAGGTGAGTGGTGCTGTATGCAGGTTAGTGGTGCTGTGTGCAGGTGAGTGGTGCTGTGTACAGGTGAGTGGTGCTGTGTTCAGGTGAGTGGTGCTGTGTGCAGTTGAGTGGTGCTGTGTGCAGGTGAGTGGTGCTGTGTGTAGGTGAGTGGTGCTGTGTGAAGGTGAGTGGTGCTGTGTTTATGTGAGTGGTGCTGTGTGCAGGTGAGTGGTGCTGTGTGAAGGTGAGTGGTGCTGCGTGCAGGTGAGTGGTGCTGTGGGCAGGTGAGTGGTGCTGCGTGTAGGTGAGTGGTGCAGTGTTCAGGTGAGTGGTGCTGTGTGTAGGTGAGTGGTGTTGTGTGAAGGTGAGTGGTGCTGTGTGAAGGTGAGTGGTGCTGTATGCAGGTTAGTGGTGCTGTGTGCAGGTGAGTGGTGCTGTGTACAGGTGAGTGGTGCTGTGTACAGGTGAGTGGTGCTGTGTTCAGGTGAGTGGTGCTGTGTGCAGTTGAGTGGTGCTGTGTGCAGGTGAGTGGTGCTGTGTGTAGGTGAGTGGTGCTGTGTGAAGGTGAGTGTTGCTGTGTTTATGTGAGTGGTGCTGTGTGCAGGTGAGTGGTGCTGTGTGAAGGTGAGTGGTGCTGCGTGCAGGTGAGTGGTGCTGTGGGCAGGTGAGTGGTGCTGCGTGTAGGTGAGTGGTGCTGTGTGAAGGTGAGTGGTGCTGTGTGAAGGTGAGTGGTGCTGTGTACAGGTGAGTGGTGCTGTCTGCACGTGAGTGGTGCTGTGTGAAGGTGAGTGGTGCTGTGTACAGGTGAGTGGTGCTGTGTGAATGTGAGTGGTGCTGTGTGAAGGTGAGTGGTGCTGTGTGTAGGTGAGTGGTGCTGTGTGAAGGTGAGTGGTGCTGTGTAAAGGTGAGTCGTGCTGTGTGAAGGTGAGTGGTGCTGTGAGAAGGTGAGTGGTGCTGTGTGTAGGTGAGTGGTGCTGTGTGAAGGTGAGTGGTGCTGTGTGAAGGTGAGTGGTGCTGTGTACAGGTGAGTGGTGCTGTCTGCACGTGAGTGGTGCTGTGTGAAGGTGAGTGGTGCTGTGTGTAGGTGAGTGGTGCTGTGTGAAGGTGAGTGGTGCTGTGTACAGGTGAGTGGTGCTGTCTGCACGTGAGTGGTGCTGTGTGAACGTGAGTGGTGCTGTCTGCACGTGAGTGGTGCTGTATGAAGGTGAGTGGTGCTGTGTTTATGTGAGTGGTGCTGTGTGCAGGTGAGTGGTGCTGTATGCAGGTGAGTGGTGCTGTGTGAAGGTGAGTGGTGCTGTGTACAGGTGAGTGGTGCTGTGTACAGGTGAGTGGTGCTGTGTGCAGTTGAGTGGTGCTATGTGCAGGTGAGTGGTGCTGTGTGTAGGTGAGTGGTGCTGTGTGAAGGTGAGTGGTGCTGTGTGAAGGTGAGTGGTGCTGTGTGAAGGTGAGTGGTGCTGTGTACAGGTGAGTGGTGTTGTCTGCACGTGAGTGGTGCTGTGTGAAGGTGAGTGGTGTTGTGTGAAGGTGAGTGGTGCCGTGTGAAGGTGAGTGGTGCTGTGTGTAGGTGAGTGGTGCTGTGTGTAGGAGAGTGGTGCTGCGTGTAGGTGAGTGGTGCTGCGTGTAGGTGAGTGGTGCTGTGTGAAGGTGAGTGGTGCTGTGCACAGGTGAGTGGTGCTGTGTGAAGGTGAGTGGTGCTGTGTGCAGGTGAATGGTGCTGTGTGAAGGTGAGTGGTGCCGTGTGCAGGTGAGTGGTGCTGTGTGTAGGTGAGTGGTGCTGTGTGTAGGAGAGTGGTGCTGCGTGTAGGTGAGTGGTGCTGCGTGTAGGTGAGTGGTGCTGTGTGAAGGTGAGTGGTGCTGTGCACAGGTGAGTGGTGCTGTGTGAAGGTGAGTGGTGCTGTGTGCAGGTGAATGGTGCTGTGTGCAGGTGAGTGGTGCTGTGTACAGGTTAGTGGTGCTGTGTACAGGTGAGTGGTGCTGTGTGCAGTTGAGTGGTGCTGTGTGCAGGTGAGTGGTGCTGTGTGAAGGTGAGTGGTGCTGTGTACAGGTGAGTGGTGCTGTGTACAGGTGAGTGGTGCTGTGTGCAGTTGAATGGTGCTGTGTTAAGGTGAGTGGTGCTGTGTGAAGGTGAGTGGTGCTGTGTACAGGTGAGTGGTGCTGTGTGAAGGTGAGTGGTGCCGTGTGAAGGTGAGTGGTGCTGTGTGCAGGTGAGTGGTGTTGTGTGTAGGTGAGTGGTGCTGTGTGAAGGTGAGTGGTGCTGTGTACAGGTGAGTGGTGCTGTGTGAAGGTGAGTGGTGCTGTGAGAAGGTGAGTGGTGCTGTGTGCAGGTGAGTGGTGCAGTGTTCAGGTGAGTGGTGCTGTGTGTAGGTGAGTGGTGTTGTGTGAAGGTGAGTGGTGCTGTGTGAAGGTGAGTGGTGCTGTATGCAGGTTAGTGGTGCTGTGTGCAGGTGAGTGGTGCTGTGTTCAGGTGAGTGGTGCTGTGTGCAGTTGAGTGGTGCTGTGTGCAGGTGAGTGGTGCTGTGTGTAGGTGAGTGGTGCTGTGTGAAGGTGAGTGGTGCTGTGTTTATGTGAGTGGTGCTGTGTGCAGGTGAGTGGTGCTGTGTGCAGGTGAGTGGTGCTGTGGGCAGGTGAGTGGTGCTGCGTGTAGGTGAGTGGTGCTGTGTGAAGGTGAGTGGTGCTGTGTGAAGGTGAGTGGTGCTGTGTACAGGTGAGTGGTGCTGTCTGCACGTGAGTGGTGCTGTGTGAAGGTGAGTGGTGCTGTGTACAGGTGAGTGGTGCTGTGTGAATGTGAGTGGTGCTGTGTGAAGGTGAGTGGTGCTGTGTGTAGGTGAGTGGGGCTGTGTGAAGGTGAGTGGTGCTGTGTAAAGGTGAGTGGTGCTGTGTGAAGGTGAGTGGTGCTGTGAGAAGGTGAGTGGTGCTGTGTGTAGGTGAGTGGTGCTGTGTGAAGGTGAGTGGTGCTGTGTGAAGGTGAGTGGTGCTGTGTACAGGTGAGTGGTGCTGTCTGCACGTGAGTGGTGCTGTGTGAAGGTGAGTGGTGCTGTGTGTAGGTGAGTGGTGATGTGTGAAGGTGAGTGGTGCTGTGTACAGGTGAGTGGTGCTGTCTGCACGTGAGTGGTGCTGTGTGAACGTGAGTGGTGCTGTCTGCACGTGAGTGGTGCTGTATGAAGGTGAGTGGTGCTGTGTTTATGTGAGTGGTGCTGTGTGCAGGTGAGTGGTGCTGTATGCAGGTGAGTGGTGCTGTGTGAAGGTGAGTGGTGCTGTGTACAGGTGAGTGGTGCTGTGTACAGGTGAGTGGTGCTGTGTGCAGTTGAGTGGTGCTATGTGCAGGTGAGTGGTGCTGTGTGTAGGTGAGTGGTGCTGTGTGAAGGTGAGTGGTGCTGTGTGAAGGTGAGTGGTGCCGTGTGAAGGTGAGTGGTGCTGTGTGTAGGTGAGTGGTGCTGTGTGTAGGAGAGTGGTGCTGTGTGAAGGTGAGTGGTGCTGTGTGTAGGTGAGTGGTGCTGTGTGTAGTTGAGTTTTGCTGCGTGTAGGTGAGTGGTGCTGCGTGCAGGTGAGTGGTGCGGGGTGTAGGTGAGTGGTGCTGTGTACAGGTGAGTGGTGCTGTGTGAAGGTGAGTGGTGCTGTGTGAAGGTGAGTGGTGCTGTGTGTAGGTGAGTGGTGCTGTGTGAAGGTGAGTGGTGCTGTGTGAAGGTGAGTGGTGCTGTGTACAGGTGAGGGGTGCTGTCTGCACGTGAGTGGTGCTGTGTGTAGGTGAGTGGTGCTGTGTATAGGTGAGTGGTGCTGTGTGTAGGTGAGTGGTGCTGTGTGAAAGTGAGTGGTACTGGGTGTAGTTGAGTGGTGCGGGGTGAAGGTGAGTGGTGCTGTGTGTATGTGAGTGGTGCTGCGTGAAGGTGAGTGATGCTGCGTGAAGGTGAGTGGTGCGGGGTGTAGGTGAGTGGTGCTATGTACAGGTGAGTGGTGCTGTGGGCAGGTGAGTGGTGCTGTTTGCACGTGAGTGGTGCTGTCTGCACGTGAGTGGTGCTGTATGAAGGTGAGTGGTGCTGTCTGTAGGTGAGTGGTGCTGTGTGAAGGTGAGTGGTGCTGCGTGCAGGTGAGTGGTGCTGTGGGCAGGTGAGTGGTGCTGTGTGTAGGTGAGTGGTGCTGTGTGAAGGTGAGTGGTGCTGTGTGAAGGTGAGTGGTGCTGTGTACAGGTGAGTGGTGCTGTCTGCACGTGAGTGGTGCTGTGTGAAGGTGAGTGGTGCTGTTTACAGGTGAGTGGTGCTGTGTGAATGTGAGTGGTGCTGTGTGAAGGTGAGTGGTGCTGTGTGTAGGTGAGTGGTGCTGTGTGAAGGTGAGTGGTGCTGTGTGTAGGTGAGTGGTGCTGTGTGCAGGTGAGTGGTGCTGTGTGAAGGTGAGTGGTGCTGTGTGTAGGTGAGTGGTGCTGTGTGTAGTTGAGTTTTGCTGCGTGTAGGTGAGTGGTGCTGCGTGCAGGTGAGTGGTGCGGGGTGTAGGTGAGTGGTGCTGTGTACAGGTGAGTGGTGCTGTGTGAAGGTGAGTGGTGCTGTGTGAAGGTGAGTGGTGCTGTGTGTAGGTGAGTGGTGCTGTGTGTAGGTCAGTGGTGCTGTGTGTAGATGAGTGGGTCTGTGTACAGGTTAGTGGTGCTTTGTGTAGGTGAGTGGTGCTGTGTGTAGGTGAGTGGTGCTGTGTATAGGTGAGTGGTGCTGTGTGTAGGTGAGTGGTGCTGTGTGAAAGTGAGTGGTGCTGGGTGTAGTTGAGTGGTGCGGGGTGAAGGTGAGTGGTGCTGTGTGTATGTGAGTGGTGCTGCGTGAAGGTGAGTGATGCTGCGTGAAGGTGAGTGGTGCGGGGTGTAGGTGAGTGGTGCTGTGTACAGGTGAGTGGTGCTGTGGGCAGGTGAGTGGTGCTGTCTGCACGTGAGTGGTGCTGTCTGCACGTGAGTGGTGCTGTATGAAGGTGAGTGGTGCTGTCTGTAGGTGAGTGGTGCTGTGTGAAGGTGAGTGGTGCTGCGTGCAGGTGAGTGGTGCTGTGGGCAGGTGAGTGGTGCTGTGTGTAGGTGAGTGGTGCTGTGTGAAGGTGAGTGGTGCTGTGTGAAGGTGAGTGGTGCTGTGTACAGGTGAGTGGTGCTGTCTGCACGTGAGTGGTGCTGTGTGAAGGTGAGTGGTGCTGTGTACAGGTGAGTGGTGCTGTGTGAATGTGAGTGGTGCTGTGTGAAGGTGAGTGGTGCTGTGTGTAGGTGAGTGGTGCTGTGTGAAGGTGAGTGGTGCTGTGTACAGGTGAGTGGTGCTGTGTGAAGGTGAGTGGTGCTGTGAGAAGGTGAGTGGTGCTGTGTGAAGGTGAGTGGTGCTGTGTACAGGTGAGTGGTGCTGTCTGCACGTGAGTGGTGCTGTGTGAAGGTGAGTGGTGCTGTGTACAGGTGAGTGGTGCTGTGTGAATGTGAGTGGTGCTGTGTGAAGGTGAGTGGTGCTGTGTGTAGGTGAGTGGTGCTGTGTACAGGTGAGTGGTGCTGTCTGCACGTGAGTGGTGCTGTGTGAAGGTGAGTGGTGCTGTGTACAGGTGAGTGGTGCTGTGTGAATGTGAGTGGTGCTGTGTGAAGGTGAGTGGTGCTGTGTGTATGTGAGTGGTGCTGCGTGAAGGTGAGTGATGCTGCGTGAAGGTGAGTGGTGCGGGGTGTAGGTGAGTGGTGCTATGTACAGGTGAGTGGTGCTGTGGGCAGGTGAGTGGTGCTGTTTGCACGTGAGTGGTGCTGTCTGCACGTGAGTGGTGCTGTATGAAGGTGAGTGGTGCTGTCTGTAGGTGAGTGGTGCTGTGTGAAGGTGAGTGGTGCTGCGTGCAGGTGAGTGGTGCTGTGGGCAGGTGAGTGGTGCTGTGTGTAGGTGAGTGGTGCTGTGTGAAGGTGAGTGGTGCTGTGTGAAGGTGAGTGGTGCTGTGTACAGGTGAGTGGTGCTGTCTGCACGTGAGTGGTGCTGTGTGAAGGTGAGTGGTGCTGTTTACAGGTGAGTGGTGCTGTGTGAATGTGAGTGGTGCTGTGTGAAGGTGAGTGGTGCTGTGTGTAGGTGAGTGGTGCTGTGTGAAGGTGAGTGGTGCTGTGTGTAGGTGAGTGGTGCTGTGTGCAGGTGAGTGGTGCTGTGTGAAGGTGAGTGGTGCTGTGTGTAGGTGAGTGGTGCTGTGTGTAGTTGAGTTTTGCTGCGTGTAGGTGAGTGGTGCTGCGTGCAGGTGAGTGGTGCGGGGTGTAGGTGAGTGGTGCTGTGTACAGGTGAGTGGTGCTGTGTGAAGGTGAGTGGTGCTGTGTGAAGGTGAGTGGTGCTGTGTGTAGGTGAGTGGTGCTGTGTGTAGGTCAGTGGTGCTGTGTGTAGATGAGTGGGTCTGTGTACAGGTTAGTGGTGCTTTGTGTAGGTGAGTGGTGCTGTGTGTAGGTGAGTGGTGCTGTGTATAGGTGAGTGGTGCTGTGTGTAGGTGAGTGGTGCTGTGTGAAAGTGAGTGGTGCTGGGTGTAGTTGAGTGGTGCGGGGTGAAGGTGAGTGGTGCTGTGTGTATGTGAGTGGTGCTGCGTGAAGGTGAGTGATGCTGCGTGAAGGTGAGTGGTGCGGGGTGTAGGTGAGTGGTGCTGTGTACAGGTGAGTGGTGCTGTGGGCAGGTGAGTGGTGCTGTCTGCACGTGAGTGGTGCTGTCTGCACGTGAGTGGTGCTGTATGAAGGTGAGTGGTGCTGTCTGTAGGTGAGTGGTGCTGTGTGAAGGTGAGTGGTGCTGCGTGCAGGTGAGTGGTGCTGTGGGCAGGTGAGTGGTGCTGTGTGTAGGTGAGTGGTGCTGTGTGAAGGTGAGTGGTGCTGTGTGAAGGTGAGTGGTGCTGTGTACAGGTGAGTGGTGCTGTCTGCACGTGAGTGGTGCTGTGTGAAGGTGAGTGGTGCTGTGTACAGGTGAGTGGTGCTGTGTGAATGTGAGTGGTGCTGTGTGAAGGTGAGTGGTGCTGTGTGTAGGTGAGTGGTGCTGTGTGAAGGTGAGTGGTGCTGTGTACAGGTGAGTGGTGCTGTGTGAAGGTGAGTGGTGCTGTGAGAAGGTGAGTGGTGCTGTGTGAAGGTGAGTGGTGCTGTGTACAGGTGAGTGGTGCTGTCTGCACGTGAGTGGTGCTGTGTGAAGGTGAGTGGTGCTGTGTACAGGTGAGTGGTGCTGTGTGAATGTGAGTGGTGCTGTGTGAAGGTGAGTGGTGCTGTGTGTAGGTGAGTGGTGCTGTGTGAAGGTGAGTGGTGCTGTGTACAGGTGAGTGGTGCTGTGTGAAGGTGAGTGGTGCTGTGAGAAGGTGAGTGGTGCTGTGTGCAGGTGAGTGGTGCTGTGTTAAGGTGAGTGGTGCTGTGTGAAGGTGAGTGGTGCTGTGTACAGGTGAGTGGTGCTGTGTACAGGTGAGTGGTGCTGTGTGAAGGTGAGTGGTGCTGTGTGAAGGTGAGTGGTGCTGTGTGTAGGTGAGTGGTACTGTGTGAAGGTGAGTGGTGCTGTGTACAGGTGAGTGGTGCTGTGTGAAGGTGAGTGGTGCTGTGAGAAGGTGAGTGGTGCTGTGTGCAGGTGAATAGTGCTGTGTTCAGGTGAGTGGTGCTGTGTGAAGGTGAGTGGTGCTGTGTGCAAGTGAATGGTGCTGTGTGCAGGTGAGTGGTGCTGTGTACAGGTGAGTGGTGCTGTGTGCAGTTGAGTGGTGCTGTGTGCAGGTGAGTGGTGCTGTGTGTAGGTGAGTGGTGCTGTGTGAAGGTGAGTGGTGCTGTGTTTATGTGAGTGGTGCTGTGTGCAGGTGAGTGGTGCTGTGTGCAGGTGAGTGGTGCTGTGTGAATGTGAGTGGCGCTGTGTGTATGTGAGTGGTACTGAGTGTAGGTGAGTGGTGCTGTGGGCAGGTGAGTGGTGCTGTCTGCACGTGAGTGGTGCTGTCTGCACGTGAGTGGTGCTGTATGAAGGTGAGTGGTGCTGTATGAAGGTGAGTGGTGCTGTCTGTAGGTGAGTGGTGCTGTGTGAAGGTGAGTGGTGCTGTGTGAAGGTGAGTGGTGCTGCGTGCAGGTGAGTGGTGCTGTGGGCAGGTGAGTGGTGCTGTGTGAAGGTGAGTGGTGCTGTGTACAGGTGAGTGGTGCTGTGTACAGGTGAGTGGTGTTGTGTGTAGGTGAGTGGTGCTGTGTGAAGGTGATTGGTGCTGTGTGTAGGTGAGTGGTGCTGTGTGTAGGTGAGGAGCGGTAGTGTAGCGGTTAGCGCGCTGCGCTATGAACCTGGCGACCCGGGTTCGATTCCCGCTCACGGCTAACACCAGTGACGATTATCTGAACCGGTCCTGGGCCTCCCCTAGGTCGACTCAGCCTTAAATGAGTACCTGGTGTGGTGTGTAAACATCGCCACTGGGGAGACAAAGGCTGTCGGGCGTGGTGCTGGCCACCCACCCCCTCGTGTACCGTTCTGGCCTTCATAGGTGCTCGCTAACAGCACTTGCCCCTACAGTCTGTTAAGGCTATAGGGGGATCTTTGTCATCTTTGTGTAGGTGAGTGGTGCTGTGTGCAGGTGAGTGGTGCTGTGTGTAGGTGAGTGGTGCTATGTGAAGGTGAGTGGTGCTGTGTGAAGGTGAGTGGTGCTGTGTTTATGTGAGTGGTGCTGTGTGCAGGTGAGTGGTGCTGTATGCAGGTGAGTGGTGCTGTGTGCAGTTGAGTGGTGCTATGTGCAGGTGAGTGGTGCTGTGTGAAGGTGAGTGGTGCCGTGTGAAGGTCAGTGGTGCTGCGTGTAGGTGAGTGGTGTTGTGTGAAGGTGAGTGGTGCTGTGTGAAGGTGAGTGGTGCTGTGTGTAGGTGAGTGGTGCTGTGTGAAGGTGAGTGGTGCTGTGTGTAGGTGAGTGGTGCTGTGTGTAGTTGAGTTTTGCTGCGTGTAGGTGAGTGGTGCTGCGTGCAGGTGAGTGGTGCGGGGTGTAGGTGAGTGGTGCTGTGTACAGGTGAGTGGTGCTGTGTGAAGGTGAGTGGTGCTGTGTGAAGGTGAGTGGTGCTGTGTGTAGGTGAGTAGTGCTGTCTGCACGTGAGTGGTGCTGTGTGAAGGTGAGTGGTGCTGTGTACAGGTGAGTGGTGCTGTGTGAAGGTGAGTGGTGCTGTGTGAAGGTGAGTGGTGCTGTGTGTAGGTGAGTGGTGCTGTGTGAAGGTGCTGTGTGAAGGTGAGTGGTGCTGTGTACAGGTGAGTGGTGCTGTGTGAAGGTGAGTGGTGCTGTGAGAAGGTGAGTGGTGCTGTGTGCAGGTGAGTGGTGCTGTGTTCAGGTGAGTGGTGCTGTGTGTAGGTGAGTGGTGCTGTGTGAAGGTGAGTGGTGCTGTGTGCTAGTGAATGGTGCTGTGTGCAGGTGAGTGGTGCTGTGTACAGGTTAGTGGTGCTGTGTACAGGTGAGTGGTGCTGTGTGCAGTTGAGTGGTGCTGTGTGCAGGTGAGTAGTGCTGTGTGTAGGTGAGTGGTGCTGTGTGCAGGTGAGTGGTGCTGTGTGAATGTGAGTGGTGCTGTGTGTATGTGAGTGGTACTGAGTGTAGGTCAGTGGTGCTGTGGGCAGGTGAGTGGTGCTGTCTGCACGTGAGTGGTGCTGTCTGCACGTGAGTGGTGCTGTATGAAGGTGAGTGGTGCTGTCTGTAGGTGAGTGGTGCTGTGTGAAGGTGAGTGGTGCTGTGTGAAGGTGAGTGGTGCTGCGTGCAGGTGAGTGGTGCTGTGGGCAGGTGAGTGGTGCTGTGTGTAGGTGAGTGGTGCTGTGTGAAGGTGAGTGGTGCTGTGTGAAGTAGAGTGGTGCTGTGTACAGGTGAATGGTGCTGTGTACAGGTGAGTGGTGTTGTGTGTAGGTGAGTGGTGCTGTGTGAAGGTGAGTGGTGCTGTGTGAAGGTGAGTTGTGCTGTGTTTATGTGAGTGGTGCTGTGTGCAGGTGAGTGGTGCTGCGTGCAGGTGAGTGGTGCTGTGGGCAGGTGAGTGGTGCTGTGTGAAGGTGAGTGGTGCTGTGTACAGGTGAGTGGTGCTGTGTACAGGTGAGTGGTGTTGTGTGTAGGTGAGTGGTGCTGTGTGAAGGTGATTGGTGCTGTGTGTAGGTGAGTGGTGCTGTGTGTAGGTGAGGAGCGGTAGTGTAGCGGTTAGCGCGCTGCGCTATGAACCTGGCGACCCGGGTTCGATTCCCGCTCACGGCTAACACCAGTGACGATTATCTGAACCGGTCCTGGGCCTCCCCTAGGTCGACTCAGCCTTAAATGAGTACCTGGTGTGGTGTGTAAACATCGCCACTGGGGAGACAAAGGCTGTCGGGCGTGGTGCTGGCCACCCACCCCCTCGTGTACCGTTCTGGCCTTCATAGGTGCTCGCTAACAGCACTTGCCCCTACAGTCTGTTAAGGCTATAGGGGGATCTTTGTCATCTTTGTGTAGGTGAGTGGTGCTGTGTGCAGGTGAGTGGTGCTGTGTGTAGGTGAGTGGTGCTATGTGAAGGTGAGTGGTGCTGTGTGAAGGTGAGTGGTGCTGTGTTTATGTGAGTGGTGCTGTGTGCAGGTGAGTGGTGCTGTATGCAGGTGAGTGGTGCTGTGTGAAGGTGAGTGGTGCTGTGTGCAGTTGAGTGGTGCTATGTGCAGGTGAGTGGTGCTGTGTGAAGGTGAGTGGTGCCGTGTGAAGGTCAGTGGTGCTGCGTGTAGGTGAGTGGTGTTGTGTGAAGGTGAGTGGTGCTGTGTGAAGGTGAGTGGTGCTGTGTGTAGGTGAGTGGTGCTGTGTGAAGGTGAGTGGTGCTGTGTGTAGGTGAGTGGTGCTGTGTGTAGTTGAGTTTTGCTGCGTGTAGGTGAGTGGTGCTGCGTGCAGGTGAGTGGTGCGGGGTGTAGGTGAGTGGTGCTGTGTACAGGTGAGTGGTGCTGTGTGAAGGTGAGTGGTGCTGTGTGAAGGTGAGTGGTGCTGTGTGTAGGTGAGTAGTGCTGTCTGCACGTGAGTGCTGCTGTGTGAAGGTGAGTGGTGCTGTGTACAGGTGAGTGGTGCTGTGTGAAGGTGAGTGGTGCTGTGTGAAGGTGAGTGGTGCTGTGTGTAGGTGAGTGGTGCTGTGTGAAGGTGCTGTGTGAAGGTGAGTGGTGCTGTGTACAGGTGAGTGGTGCTGTGTGAAGGTGAGTGGTGCTGTGAGAAGGTGAGTGGTGCTGTGTTCAGGTGAGTGGTGCTGTGTGTAGGTGAGTGGTGCTGTGTGAAGGTGAGTGGTGCTGTGTGCAAGTGAATGGTGCTGTGTGCAGGTGAGTGGTGCTGTGTACAGGTTAGTGGTGCTGTGTACAGGTGAGTGGTGCTGTGTGCAGTTGAGTGGTGCTGTGTGCAGGTGAGTAGTGCTGTGTGTAGGTGAGTGGTGCTGTGTGCAGGTGAGTGGTGCTGTGTGAATGTGAGTGGTGCTGTGTGTATGTGAGTGGTACTGAGTGTAGGTCAGTGGTGCTGTGGGCAGGTGAGTGGTGCTGTCTGCACGTGAGTGGTGCTGTCTGCACGTGAGTGGTGCTGTATGAAGGTGAGTGGTGCTGTCTGTAGGTGAGTGGTGCTGTGTGAAGGTGAGTGGTGCTGTGTGAAGGTGAGTGGTGCTGCGTGCAGGTGAGTGGTGCTGTGGGCAGGTGAGTGGTGCTGTGTGTAGGTGAGTGGTGCTGTGTGAAGGTGAGTGGTGCTGTGTGAAGTAGAGTGGTGCTGTGTACAGGTGAATGGTGCTGTGTACAGGTGAGTGGTGTTGTGTGTAGGTGAGTGGTGCTGTGTGAAGGTGAGTGGTGCTGTGTGAAGGTGAGTTGTGCTGTGTTTATGTGAGTGGTGCTGTGTGCAGGTGAGTGGTGCTGTATTCAGGTGAGTGGTGCTGTGTGAAGGTGAGTGGTGCTGTGTACAGGTGAGTGGTGCTGTGTACAGGTGAGTGGTGCTGTGTACAGGTGAGTGGTGCTGTGTGCAGTTGAGTGGTGCTATGTGCAGGTGAGTGGTGCTGTGTGTAGGTGAGTGGTGCTGTGTGGAGGTGAGTGGTGCTGTGTGAAGGTGAGTGGTGCTGTGTAAAGGTGAGTGGTGCTGTCTGCACGTGAGTGGTGCTGTGTGAAGGTGAGTGGTGCTGTGTGAAGGTGAGTGGTGCCG
The DNA here is from genome assembly GCF_964198595.1 of Lampetra fluviatilis. Lineage (NCBI taxonomy): Eukaryota > Metazoa > Chordata > Hyperoartia > Petromyzontiformes > Petromyzontidae > Lampetra > Lampetra fluviatilis. Next base: position 211,223 of record NC_136352.1, read on the forward strand.
TGTGAAGGTGAGTGGTGCTGTGTGTAGGTGAGTGGTGCTGTGTGTAGGAGAGTGGTGCTGCGTGTAGGTGAGTGGTGCTGAGTGTAGGTGAGTGGTGCTGTGTGAAGGTGAGTGGTGCTGTGTGAAGGTGAGTGGTGCTGTGTGTATGTGAGTGGTGCTGTCTGTATGTGAGTGGTGCTGTGTGAAGGTGAATGATGCTTTGTGTAGGTGAGTGGTACTGAGTGTAGGTGAGTGGTGCTGTGGGCAGGTGAGTGGTGCTGTCTGCACGTGAGTGGTGCTGTCTGCACGTGAGTGGTGCTGTATAAAGGTGAGTGGTGCTGTCTGTAGGTGAGTGGTGCTGTGTGAAGGTGAGTGGTGCTGTGTGAAGGTGAGTGGTGCTGTGTACAGGTGAGTGGTGCTGTCTGCACGTGAGTGGTGCTGTGTGAAGGTGAGTGGTGCTGTGTACAGGTGAGTGGTGCTGTGTGAAGGTGAGTGGTGCTGTGTGAAGGTGAGTGGTGCTGTGTGTAGGTGAGTGGTGCTGTGAGAAGGTGAGTGGTGCTGTGTGCAGGTGAGTGGTGCTGTGTTCAGGTGAGTGGTGCTGTGTGAAGGTGAGTGGTGCTGTGTGCAGGTGAGTGGTGCTGTGGGCAGGTGAGTGGTGCTGTGTGTAGGTGAGTGGTGCTGTGTGAAGGTGAGTGGTGCTCTGTGAAGGTGAGTGGTGCTGTGTACAGGTGAGTGGTGCTGTGTGAAGGTGAGTGGTGCTGTGTACAGGTGAGTGGTGCTGTGTGAAGGTGAGTGGTGCTGTGTGCAGGTGAGTGGTGCTGTGGGCAGGTGAGTGGTGCTGTGTGTAGGTGAGTGGTGCTGTGTGAAGGTGAGTGGTACTGAGTGTAGGTGAGTGGTGCTGTGGGCAGGTGAGTGGTGCTGTCTGCACGTGAGTGGTGCTGTCTGCACGTGAGTGGTGCTGTATAAAGGTGAGTGGTGCTGTCTGTAGGTGAGTGGTGCTGTGTGAAGGTGAGTGGTGCTGTGTGAAGGTGAGTGGTGCTGTGTACAGGTGAGTGGTGCTGTCTGCACGTGAGTGGTGCTGTGTGAAGGTGAGTGGTGCTGTGTACAGGTGAGTGGTGCTGTGTGAAGGTGAGTGGTGCTGTGTGAAGGTGAGTGGTGCTGTGTGTAGGTGAGTGGTGCTGTGAGAAGGTGAGTGGTGCTGTGTGCAGGTGAGTGGTGCTGTGTTCAGGTGAGTGGTGCTGTGTGAAGGTGAGTGGTGCTGTGTGCAGGTGAGTGGTGCTGTGGGCAGGTGAGTGGTGCTGTGTGTAGGTGAGTGGTGCTGTGTGAAGGTGAGTGGTGCTCTGTGAAGGTGAGTGGTGCTGTGTACAGGTGAGTGGTGCTGTGTGAAGGTGAGTGGTGCTGTGTACAGGTGAGTGGTGCTGTGTGAAGGTGAGTGGTGCTGTGTGCAGGTGAGTGGTGCTGTGGGCAGGTGAGTGGTGCTGTGTGTAGGTGAGTGGTGCTGTGTGAAGGTGAGTGGTGCTCTGTGAAGGTGAGTGGTGCTGTGTACAGGTGAGTGGTGCTGTGTGAAGGTGAGTGGTGCTGTGTACAGGTGAGTGGTGCTGTGTGAAGGTGAGTGGTGCTGTGTGAAGGTGAGTGGTGCTGTGTTCAGGTGAGTGGTGCTGTGTGTAGGTGAGTGGTGCTGTGTGAAGGTGAGCGGTGCTGTGTTCAGGTGAGTGGTGCTGTGTGAAGGTGAGTGGTGCTGTGTGAAGGTGAGTGGTGCTGTGTACAGGTGAGTGGTGCTGTGTGAAGGTGAGTGGTGCTGTGTGAAGGTGAGTGGTGCTGTGTTCAGGTGAGTGGTGCTGTGTGAAGGTGAGTGGTGCTCTGTGAAGGTGAGTGGTGCTGTGTACAGGTGAGTGGTGCTGTGTGAAGGTGAGTGGTGCTGTGTACAGGTGAGTGGTGCTGTGTGTAGGTGAGTGGTGCTGTGTGAAGGTGAGTGGTGCTGTGTTCAGGTGAGTGGTGCTGTGTGTAGGTGAGTGGTGCTGTGTGAAGGTGAGCGGTGCTGTGTGAAGGTGAGTGGTGCTGTATGCAGGTGAGTGGTGCTGTGTGCAGGTGAGTGGTGCTATGTACAGGTGAGTGGTGCTGTGTACAGGTGAGTGGTGCTGTGTGCAGTTGAGTGGTGCTGTGTGCAGGTGAGTGGTGCTGTGTGTAGGTGAGTGGTGCTGTGTGAAGGTGAGTGGTGCTGTGTTTATGTGAGTGGTGCTGTTTGCAGGTGAGTGGTGCTGTGTGCAGGTGATTGGTGCTGTGTGAAGGTGAGTGGTGCCGTGTGTATGTGTAGTGGTGGTGTTGACGTGCGCCGACTGTGACAGTGATGGATCACGGGGCGGCGCGGGGTGCTGGGTTGGGCACGCGTTGTGGGCGTGGTGTGGACGCGTGCACCGGGAGTGACAGATGACGGGGCGGCGCGGCGTGGGTGGTGAGGCACGCTGAGATGTGGGAAAACAGGATCGTAGCCAGCGCCCAGTGATTGGTCGAATAGGATGGGTGCTCGCAGCGACGTCCGCAGGTGGGGTATAAAGGGGGACGCGCGAGAGCACTCGGGGAGAGTTACCCAGTTGAAGACCAGAAGACGGAGCTGAAGACCTAGTGCCCCGAGACCCCTAGTCCCGCCGTCCTTGTAGGGACCGGGGCCCTGTGTGGCTCGGAGGCGAGACTGTGGGACCCGGGGTCCGACGCCCACGTGGGTCAGGCTAGGGACCCACAGTCAAGACGGACACCCCGGGCAGGGAGTGTCCCGAGTAGCTCAGTGGGCGTTAGTCGCCAGGGTAGCTAAGTGGGTGTTGGTCACCCGAGTAGCTCAGTGGGCGTTAGTCGCCAGGGTAGCTAAGTGGGTGTTTGTCACCCGAGATACTAAGTGGGTGTTTGTCACCCGAGATACTAAGTGGGTGTTTGTCACCCGAGATACTAAGTGGGTGTTAGTCACCTGTGAACGAGTTTGGTAAAATAAAGAGTGTGTTACCCGTGAAGTCGTCTCCCGCCGAGTTACTACATTACAACTGGCGTCAGAAGTAAACCTGTCTTCAAGAAGAATGGACACGAGGAAGACTACCCGTACCCACGAGCGAGGTCGGGACGACGACGGCGTACCGGGGACACCAACCTCGGGAGGAGAGGACGAGGAGTTGCCGCCGATGCAGCACTTCGCGGTGATGGCCGACGCTCCGCTCGCCTCCGACACCAGCCTCCAAGACGCACTCTCCCGGTTGGCGGAGTTGCTACTCGCCGCCGCCGCTGTCTTGGCGGACATCTCCGTTCCGGCGAGCGGAAAAACGGCTGCGGGGTTGGTGGAGGAAGCGACGTTGGAGGAATCCCGCCAAAAGGCGCTTCGCGCCAAAAGTCTGGAAGTTGCCGCCGTTTTTGGGGGGCCGCCACCGATTGGCGGGAAAGACGGACGCCACGTGGCCGGACACCTCCGCTCAGCGCAGCCCACGTCATCAGCGCGCGCCGGAGCTCTCCATTTTGCGCCTGACAACCGAGCCGACATTTTACACAACTACAGCGGAGCGCGGGAAAATCTCTCCGACGTCGACGACGATCGGGTCCTCCAGCAAAGATTGCCCGCGCTGTCGGCGTTCAAGGCGGATGGGGGCGACTGGGGAGCCTTCCAACGAAGGTTCCTCGCTCATCAGGAGATGTCGGGGTGGTCCGACACCACTGCCCTGCGTGCGTTGCCAGCGATGCTTGACGACGACGCGCTTGCAGCCTTCACATCTGCTGCAAGGTCGTCCCGCTCTACGCTCCAGGCCGCACTACACCTGATGGCGAAGGTGTTCGGGCCGCCCTCCACGTGTCGCCACCAGTTCTACGATCGGCGGAAGGTGGCTGGAGAAACGACGCTCGCCTATCGCACGGCACTACTCGCCTTGGCGGACGCAGCTTTTCCCCGCATGGATAAGGAGGGGAAGGACGCCATGGTGACGGAGCAGCTGTTGGCGTTGGCCCACGAGTTGGGGGTCCCCATCAATGTGGCGGACGAGATGGATATCTGCTCCCTGGCGATCAAAACGAGCATTCACGCATACGAGGTCCTCAAACGCAAGCCGGGGGTCGTCTGCAAATGGGCGGGGAACGCGGCACTGGCCGCCACGATCGCCGAACCTCAGCCAGCTGCGGATCAGGAGCAGGCCTTCGCTGCATCGCGTCAGGGGGAGTGGAGAACGGGAGGTCGTTCGCCCACACGTTCACCCCGCAAGCTGGAGCAACCGAAACCTACGACGTCCGTCGTCTGCTACAACTGCGGCCTTCGGGGTCACGTCGCAGCCGGGTGCCGGGCCCCGCGTCAGCGCGCCACAGGACCACGTCGGGACGACGACCAGGGCCACAAGTCATCCCAACAAAACCCGGCAAGTCGCGGCACCTCACACGTTCGGTCCACAAACACGGCACATTCGGGTCGCCGCTTGGCGGTGGGGGGTTCGCGGCTGGGTGCCGGGGGTTCATTTCGGCGAGGGGGGTCCGTACGCGGCCCGCAAGCAGTCGAGTGGTCCGAATTGGCCCACAGGATCGTGGCTGCGTCGGCCGGGTCGTCCGTGGTAACGGGGTTCATTGACGGGGTTGAGGTCCGGGTGCTTGTTGACACGGGTGCGTCGGCCACCATCATCTCGGACCTTATTTATAACATTCTTCCCGTCCAAAGTAGACCCCTTCTGCCAGTAGACGTGCCATTTTATGCGGCGAATGGGGGATCCCTGGGGATCATCGGCCAGATTCGGGCGACTATTTGCATTGGTGACATCAAATTGGCGGGCCCTATTTTTGTATCATCATCGCTGGCCGTTCCCTGTTTGCTAGGTACGGACTTTTTGTCCAAAATGCCCATCAAAATTCTTATAGATCAGGCCTGCATAGAGCTTCCGTCAGGTCGGCGGGTTGCGTTCTTGACGAGCCCTACCAAAATGCGCACGGTTTGTGCGACGGTGCAGGCGCTGGCAACTCACACTGTACGGGTGCCCCCGGGATTGCAAATGTTAGTACCCCTTCGGTTCAGGAAGCCACTCGAGGTGGGTGCGGAGGCACAGGGGGTGCTGTTGGGGCCGTCTAACAGGGCCAGAAGGGGCCTCGACTTAGCGGTTGCTCAAACCATGGTGAGAGGGGACAGTGAGCCGTTCGTAATGGTCCTGAATACGGGGTCGCGGCCGGCCGTAATTGCGCAGGGAACGGTGCTGGCTCACGCCGCGCCGCTACCCGTTGAGGAACGGCTCGTGGCTCAAGCAGATTTCACTGTCAAGTCGCATCCTCCAAGTGATGAGGGGACTGAGTGGTTGGACTCGTTGTGTGCCGGTTCTGCTAACTTGTCCGAGGTGCAATTGGGAGCATTGAGGGGTTTGCTACTCAAGTTTGCTGACGTGTTCAGCAAACATAAGTACGATATCGGCTGCACTGACCTGTTGCGCCACCACATAGCTACAGGGGACGCGGCCCCTATTCGTCAGAATCCCTTCCGGCTCAGCCCAGCCGAGAAGGAACATGTGCAATCGGCGGTTAATGATATGTTGGCGGCCGATATCATTTCGCCCTCTTCTAGTCCGTGGGGTGCTCCTATTGTCCTAGTAAAGAAACAGGACGGGTCCTTGCGGTTTTGTGTCGATTTCCGCCGCTTAAACAAAATCTCGATGGCGGATGCGTATCCGCTCCCCAGGATGGATGAGTCGCTGGATGCCTTGGCGGGAGCACAGTTTTTTTCCACACTCGATCTGCTTTCTGGATTTTGGCAATTGCCACTCGATAACGAGTCTAAACCTAAAACTGCTTTCCGGACACCGGGTGGCCTATTTGAATTCAACCGTTTGCCCATGGGCTTACATTCCGCTCCCGCCACGTTCCAGAGACTCATGGAATTGGTTTTGTCGGGCCTCCAATGGGATACCTGTTTGATTTATCTCGACGATATCATCGTCTTTAGTCGGACTTTCGAGGAGCACCTCCAGCGACTGAGAGCGGTGTTCCTCAGGATGCGTTCCGCTAAGCTTAAATTTAAACCGGCAAAATGTTTTCTGCTTCGGGAATCGGTCAGGTATTTGGGCCATATCGTGAGTCGTTCAGGGATCTCGACGGACCCTGCTAAGACGCATTGCGTCAGCTCATGGCCAACGCCAACCTCGGTCACGGAGGTTCGCAGTTTCATTGGTTTCGCCTCCTATTATTGTCGTTTTGTCAAGCAATTTGCCACCATAGCCAGGCCCCTGCACGCTTTGACGGCTAAGGGTGTGAGGTTTCACTGGGGGGCGGAAGAGGAGGCTGCGTTCTGCTCCCTTCGTGACGCCTTGGTGCAGGCTCCCCCCCTTGTGTTACCCCGATTTTACACAACCGTTTTTGCTTGACACAGACGCCAGCAACACGGGTATCGGGGGGGTGCTCTCACAGGTGGTCGGGGGGGTTGAACGGGTGGTCGCCTACGGTAGTAGAGTTCTTTCCCCCGCCGAACAACGCTATTGCGTAACTCGTCGTGAATTGTTAGCGATTGTGGTTTTTACACAGCAATTCAGGCCGTATCTTTACGGCCGTCATTTTACGGTCCGTACGGACCATGCGGCTCTACAATACGCTACGCGCGTGGCACAGCCATCGGGCCAATTGTCCCGATGGTTGGAGGTCCTTCAGGACTACCAATTCACGACGATTTACCGCAAGGGATTGCGACACTCAAATGCGGACGCCTTGTCGCGGTTGCCTCCGTGCACGGACTGCACATGTTTGTTGGGATCGGCGCGGTGCAAACCCCCGGTCGCCGGCACCCCGGGAGTTGCGCTCGCCGCCACTGACACCCCGGGAGAGGACGCCCCCACGGGGAGGGATTCGCTGTTGTCGTTGCCCCTCATTGAGTGGGGCCGTCTCCAGATGTCCGACAGCTCCCTACTTACGCTACGTCGGAAAGTTGGCGCTCCCGAGGTAGGGGAGGCGCGGGTCGGTTCCTGGGTGTGCAGACAGGGCCTTTTGATGAAGTGGGACAACATGTCCCGGCGTCACGTGCTCGTTGTGCCTGTTGCTATGCGGGGTAGGGTTGTTCTGGCAGCTCATGAACGGCTCATGCATCTGGGTTTTCACAAAACGCTCGCCCTAATCCAGCGAGACTATTATTGGCCGGGGATGGGTAACGACGTGGCGAATATTCTTAAGGGATGCGTAGGGTGCGCCAAAAGGAAACCGCCACCATTGGCAGCTAATCCACCGCTGCAATCCATTCAGGTTTCGCGTATAAACGAATTGGTAGCGTTGGACATCTTGGGGCCCTTTCCGGCTACACCAAGGGGAAATAGGTTCCTGCTGGTTGGCGTGGAATACTTCACCCGATGGCCTATGGCATGGCCGCTCGCCAACCAGTCGGCTGCGGCGGTGGCGGACGCCTTTGTCCAGGGTTATGTTTTGGACAAGGGCGCCCCCGAACGCTTGCTGACGGATCAAGGAAAGAATTTTTCGAGCGTTTTGTTGCGCGAGGTGTGCGACCTGTTGGGTACAAAGAAAGTGCGTACTTCCCCCTACCACCCGCAGACTGACGGGATGGTTGAGCGTCTGAACAGGACGATTACGTCTATGTTGTGCCAACAGGTCTGCGACGATCAGGTTGATTGGGACTTACAGGTGCCGGGGGTACTCGCGGCCTATTGAATGGCCCCTCATGCGGCGACGGGGTTTTCCCCATTTTTTCTTATGTATGGGCGGGAGGCCGATCCGGCCATGGACGTCCAACTGGGGATTTCCCAGCCACGTGCAAAATCTAAATTGGCAGACCACATCAAATTTAATATCGCCAAATTGACTGAAGCGCGGGAGGCGGCGAGGTTGAATTCGCGGTCGCGGCAAATTGCGAACGAGAGATTGCATGAGCGGAGGGTGCATACGCATGATTGGAAACCAGGCGATAAGGCCTGGCTGCATTGTCCACATGCACCGTTGGCTACGTCCCCCAAGTTGTTGAGACCTTGGAGGGGACCGGTGGAAATTGTGCGGGTTGCACGACCCCAGAGTATACAGATTAAATGGGGGAAACGCCGTTGGTACGTGCACCCCTCCCGACTGAAGCCCTATGCGGCACCGTGTGACCCCGTTCTGTGCCGTGACGACCGGGCGTGTGATGTGACCGTCGACTCGGGGAGGGAGGTGTCACAGGCTGATCCTCACGTGTCTCCACCTGACCTACCCCCAGGTGCCTCGGGCTTGACGGCTGCTGACCGTCGGGAGCCTGAACCCCGGGGCACGCACGGGTCCTCGATGCCTGGCCGATGTCTTCCTGAACCGCCGGCACCACCGGACGTTCAACCGCGTCTGGTGCCGTACGACGGACCGGCAAGGCGGACTCGGACTAGGGCTCAACAATTTTCATGAAGGCGTTTTTTCTCTACACCGAGCTCGCCCGGTGTTCCCCTCTGCCGGGGTAATGTCCCGTTGTAGGGACGCTCGGAAAGAAGGGGACACTGCACGAGTCGAAAGAAAAAAAAAAAATTTTCCATTTATTTTCCTTTCTGCATACACATTGCTATTGTCACTCGCCGGTTTGTATATATTGTTCTATTGTCGCGGTGGCATTGGTTGATGGTTGCGGATGGTAGTGTTCGCGTCGTGTTGTGTTGTTGCGTTAGTTGTTGTTCTTGTTGTTGTGTTGTGTTACGGGGCACACAGGGCGGTTTGTATATTTTTATAGCAGCCGGGTCGGCTGCGAGCTATGTGGTAGGGGGTGATGTAGTGGTGGTGTTGACGTGCGCCGACTGTGACAGTGATGGATCACGGGGCGGCGCGGGGTGCGGGGTTGGGCACGCGTTGTGGGCGTGGTGTGGACGCGCGCGCCGGGAGTGACAGATGACGGGGCGGCGCGGCGTGGGTGGTGAGGCACGATGAGATGTGGGAAAACAGGATCGTAGCCAGCGCCCAGCGATTGGTCGAATAAGTGGGTGCTCGCAGCGACGTCCGCAGGTGGGGTATAAAGGGGGACGCGCGAGAGCACTCGGGGGGAGTTACCCAGTTGAAGACCCGAAGACGGAGCTGAAGACCTAGTGCCCCGAGACCCCTAGTCCCGCCGTCCTTGTGGGGACCGGGGCCCTGTGTGGCTCGGAGGCGAGGCTGTGGGACCCGGGGTCCGACGCCCCCGTGGGTCGGGCTGGGGACCCACAGTCGAGACGGATACCCCGGGCAGGGAGTGTCCCGAGTAGCTCAGTGGCGTTAGTCGCCGAGTAGCTAAGTGGATGTTGGTCATCCGAGTAGCTCAGTGGCGTTAGTCGCCGAGTAGCTAAGTGGGTGTTTGTCACCCGAGACACTAAGTGGATGTTGGTCATCCGAGTAGCTCAGTGGGCGTTAGTCGCCAAGTAGCTAAGTGGGTGTTTGTCACCCGAGATACTAAGTGGGTGTTTGTCACCCGAGATACTAAGTAGGTGTTAGTCACCTGTGAACGAGTTTGATAAAATAAAGAGTGTGTTACCCGTGAAGTCGTCTCCCGCCGAGTTACTACATTACATATATATATACACCTTTTTTTTAATTAATTAATGAAAACAACTCACTTCTCCTCACAAGAACACCAGGAATCCATGAAACATGGAGGGCGGTTAAAATGTTGAGAGTTCGGTCACAAAGAGGTCATGGACATCCAAATGGACAAAAGATGTATGGACTAGCCTCCCAAGACATCTGAATGTACAAGATAAGGGCAGAATAAATAACGGTTGAAACTTCGCGTTTTCTTAACGTTTTCCTTACCGAAAAGTAGAAACTTAACAAAGATAATTAACCAACAAACAATAATTTTATTATCATATGTTTCCTACCTACACGACCTTCCAAAAAAAAAAAAACTAAAGAGTACGAATTCCAGAAATCTTAAGTGGAAACATAATAACGCTTAACCTTAGGACATAAAAAAATTAACTCAGAATAAACACCAATCTCTGGGGAACTAAACTAATGGGCATATCACACTACAATAATGTGTAACATGTTTTCCAGGAAATGGCAGCCCTCCTGCTCACGCTCCTGCTAACGTACCTTGCCAAGCTAGAAGGGAGCCAAGGCCTGATGATGCCACCCAGGAATAACCGTAGAAACTATCTTTTTAACGATATCTCCTATAACACGTAGTCAATAGAATAATTTCTCCCTCCCTTATCGTTTTACCTTCCTTTAGAATATATATATTTTTTCTCTCTTGTCACATATAACCATGTTAAGTTGTGACACGTACGCGCGCGTTGTAAGGAAATAGCAGCAAAACTTGAGGACAATCGATGGTTCATGATGGAAGAAGGGTATACATTTTTTTAAAAATAACCCGTGGCCATTTGACCACTGGCCATTTTTAAAAGGGCGGAATGTTGTATCCTAAGCCTTCTTCCAAACTTGATATTTTTATATATTATCTTTTTACTTGATATATAATGAATGAAAACACCCCAAAGCGCAGCAAACTGCAAAACACCAGGTGTTGTTAAGTGATGAACTGGAGGAGGTCTGGGATGACAGAATTTGCCACCTTGCCTCAAGGAAGATAAATCCGGGGTGAGTGGTTAAACGAAGTGGGTCAGCTCAAGGTTGTGTACACAGGGGAGGGAGCTGATTAACAACCCTGCCCGGCTGAACGTGAGGGGGCCTTTGACCTGAAATTAAGAATAACACTCCCAGAGCAGAAGGTTGGATGGCCACAGTGAGACGGATAAGAGCGTTGTATATCTCAAAGATGCAGACTCAGCTGAATAGCAAGGCTGCAGGGGTCACCAGAAGTTCGCGTTCGCCTAGTTAAGACGAAAAGCTCAATTATTCTGTATTGCTATTAAAGTAACGTTAAAGTCAGAATTTAACAACAGGGTAGGCTAAAGTTATCGATATCCACACCCACTCCAATTAAACCAGGCCACAAGTTACGCCTACTGAACCATCACCATCATTAAGTCAATATGAAATGTTATTTCCATACTTTAATATACAACTCGACCCAAAGCATATGACAATCAGAACCTTCCTAAGTCAAAATTGAATCGCACCCAGACAGGAGCGAATAGTCGATATAAGGTTGAAGAGGGAAGGAAATTAAGAGCACGGCGAACTGCAAACGTAAGCAAAAAAGCCGGGAACACACCAACCCAGCGACCCACCAAGCCCAGCAACAGCGAGTCGGGCTTCGACAGGCCATAAAAGTAGAAATAATAACTCCCGGGGTCAGGGGACATCAGAAGAAGCAAGCAGACAAAAACCAGAACTGACTCCAAGGTTCAACCGCCCTAACCTACAAGGAGTGACGGAAATTAATGAGGCCTTGAGTTAACGGCGTCAGCTGGACAGCAACAACAACGGCGAGCAGAGACAGAGTGAGGCAAAGACTGCGAGGCTATGAAATGCAACTTCATGTCAGTAAAGCCGACCAACAAGTTAAGTTAAAGACATCACAATACATAATATCGTACATAACATCAATGTTAACGCTATTCACCGTAAACTATATTCCACTTATATAACCATGCAGACACCAAGGAATACGAATTCCTAGGATCAAGAAACTTACCCCTTAACCTAAGATATCGGAAATAAATTAATAATAATAAGCCTATGCATGAAAAGACAAAAGTAAAACTTATGAAAAGCCAGGATAGCGGGATAAATCACCACCAGGTCGAAATAAAATACATAATAAAAGAGCGATGTTAAACCCAGGGTCGGAGAGAAAGGGAGATCCCGGCCGTCTTTGTATCCCCGCAGCGCGGGATGGGAGTGTGTATGTGCTCGGGGAGGCACCTCCACTTGGGTCAAGCACCACGATGGGAAACGACACACCTGAGGTTACATACAGAATCATAACTGGGAAATGGTAAGGGACAAATGTTAATTTAAAACTTTTTAACCATGTCTTTGTGTGCTGTGAGGATCGGAGGGAGTGTGCCCCTCCCTCCAGGTCGTGCAACACGGACAGAGACGCCTGTGAGACGATTTGTAACGTCTGTGTTTTGGTTCATGAAGAAGGCCAGACAAGAGATAATATTGCACCCAGACAGAGAGACGACTTCGAGGCAATTTGTAACATCTGATTGTTTGCTCATGGATTTTATGGAGGGAGTATGACAACGGAATATACCGTGGGTGATGCACACAAGGACACGGACGTACGGACACACACATGGACACACCTACCTACGGACAGATCCTGACACAGCAAAAATCGAAAGAAACCCCGCCTTGTGGGCAGGACCCAAAGGGATTTTTCGGCATAAAAGAAAGGACCCTGAGCATTGGAAACCAGTTCGACCAGGAGAGTCAACTCATCACGAGTTCGACCAGCGGGTCGGCTCCGGAGCGAGCTCGACCGGGAGGGTCGGCTCGACTCATCTTCAGCTCGACCGAGCGGGTCGACTCAGGAGCGAGCTGCGACCAACGGGTTGGCTCGACTCTTCAGCTTCTGGGACTCAGCCGAGTTCAGCCGGCTCTCGGGGCTCGACTCAAGCGGCTCCCCATCTCCTCTGCAGGCGGGCAAGACCCGCTTGACAGCTCAACTCGGACTGCGTGGGCCAACCTCTGCCGAGTCGAAGGTCTCTGCTGCAGCTGAAGGTCGCGGTTTGGCGACGAGGCGACGACCCAGCACTGCGCGCTGCGAGCGAGCTGTGGGCGCCACCTACCCACCGGGTTCCGAACTACGACAGCGTATCAACAGGCATCCAACCAATTCACCACGGTGACAGAGGAGCGACTAATACGTATGACGCGCACCGCCCCCTCACCACACGACCACCAGGCGTCTGTTTGACATAAAGAACCGACTCCGAACACTGACTATTGAAGACAACTCTTACCACTCAAACCCACTCGAACCCATAAGCCGTCCGTGGCTGTGAAGAGAACACTAGAGACCGAGTGATGGCCATCCGTCATTTATAAGAGTATTCGTAATTTTTATCTTTAATATTTAGTGGACTGTACTCTTAATCGCATAAATTCCCAACAGATCCATCAATACGAATTGATTCTTGGCACCTCCTTCCGCCGAGCAACGCTCACGTGGGGAGTGGTGGCCCACCAGATCCTTAACAGGTGATCTGGTCCCCAATTAGTAAACTCTGTATAAGATAACGATCTTCGGAAAAGGAGCGCCGTCGCAGGCCTTTACTCCGAGCCATTCTGTTGTCAGATAACCTGCCGATGTATCTGTTGAGATTGGTGCCTTTAAGAATAATAACTGTTTTGATTGTGTTTTTATCGCCGTATAATCTTTCAAGTATCTTTCAGTCATAATCGCCGCGCGTACTCGCATCCTATCAATAAGGAGTACGGTACTGCGTGAACAATATTGAGTAATCATTCATTAACGTTAAGGTTTTTCTTAGCATAGTATTTGCATGTTTTAACGACTCTCTCTCACTAACAACCATCGCGTTATGCGGGATCCATGTGCCGTTGTCAAGTGAAATCAGACAATCATTGATGATACTGTATTGATGCCGTGTTGACGTTCCGGGATTGAGAGTTCGCATACTATATCATAGTTGAGGTTGAATTAGTAATAAATTGATTAATACAGAAGTGGTTGTGTGATTCTTTCCTGAAGTCTATGCATAAGATCTGCTTCTGCGTTGAGATCTGAACTTGGTGACCTTAATAAACACACTAACACATACTCAATAAATGTTAAAGCGATAACGGGGTGAACCGGGGACCTAAAGATAAGCGAGAATGAGACGAACCTAGACAACGATGCCGAGTTAATCTAAGTTAATCTTGCATACTTACACCACACCTGCATAACTGCATACGATTAATTGCCTTATTACGATCGATAACCCACCCTCGTCACCGAGGCGGGGTCTGGTTATCATAACGACTTGCATTATCATAATTACACCCACTCGCATAATTACTACAATTACCTCTCGAATTGGCATAATTAAATGTGCATAATTACATAAATTAACATATTTCCGGATAATTACACATTTGGCCAAATTTCATTTGATTACTATTATTTTCACTGAATATTCATACCCACATATACAACATAATAATTTCACCCACGCACGCATACAACACATCAAAATTTTCATACCCAACATATACAACATAATGGGGGCTCGGGTCCGGGATTTCTCGCAGACAGTTTATGCATGAATTCAGGAACGAATCACTGTTGTGTTAATCAAAGTGTTGTGAACTAACGTTGCCTTGTGATTGTAAACGGGCGTAAAACAAAAAAAAACGCGCTCTGAAGGGAAATACCAGAGTAGCAGAGTATAACAAAGACAGCTGGGCTGAGATTATTTGCTCGAGTTGAACTGACGCATCCTGTGATACAATTGTTTATAAGTACTCTGAAAAGGAATGTCAAAGTAACTCCTGCCACTTGAGATGATAGGATTAAGAATAATTTTTGAATGGGTTACGGGATACGGGGAACTCGTATTAAAACGTACCGACCAATCTGTTACAAAGCAGTACAGTCAGAGAGACATATGGGAAGGGAGCTGTATCGATAACACGAACACACCTCGGGGGAAACTAATTGACTGGATAAAATGTAACAAAGGCGAACACGATGCAAAAGCTGCAGAGAAGGCAGGACAGGACTCATTCCTCCTCACACAGGCATACAGTCAGGGATGGTGGAATAAAGGAAAATTCGGAAAGGAAACAGGAGAGAAATCGTCTCTAATAAACGAGGAAAAATGTCCTCACACCATCGTAAGGGAGGAGAAATCAGGGCTCGCGACACCAGCGGAACTCACAGACGTGGATCCACAGAATAAATATGGAAGTAACATTAAATCACACTCATTCGAGAGAAGGGATGGAGAGATACATATGCAAACAAAAACATGTGAGATTGACAACTTCACAGATAGAGGGAAGCAAAATGTTAAAGTAAAGTCGACAGGACGTGCTCCGCTAAGGGCAGAGGCAAAAACTGAAGGGAAATGGCAACACGAGCGACACGGCACTGGGCGCGCACACAGAAAATGCACACCGCTTAATCACGCCCCACACAGAACAGATAAAAGTGACAGATTGCCTGATGATAACTTGTTTGATGATGACGCTGACGGCGATCAACTTTCGGAATACTTATTCAACAGTAAAACCCTTAAATTGATGGACAAGGCTCTAGTCAGAATTCCCGATTTTGACCCCCACAATAAGACTATGGATATCCATACACATATCGCAACAGTGGAAGAGGAGGCAATGATTAGAGGGTTGATGAGACGGGATGAAAAAGCGAGTTTGTTGAAACGAAGCTTAAATAAAGATTCTATCCCATGGGTAAAGTCACTACCACACAAGGTTAGAAATTATTTTAAACAACTGAGCCTGGCAGTGATTCGGAAGTTTGGAGAATATTCGACACTCACTGAGGGGTTTTATGCTGTAAAATCGATGACCCAGGGCATGGACCAAGATCCACGTGACTACCTCGTACAATTTAAAAGAGCGTATTACGCAGGCGATGTGAATCAATACCACGAAGGAGATAAAATGTTCAAAATTATGTTTTTTGAATCCTTGAGCCCAGAGATTACCGAAAGGGTGAGAATGGTTGTGAATCCAGAAACCGCATCCTTACGCCGCATAGAGAGCAAGGCGTACATGGCATGGTTATACAGAGCTAAGAATCATAATTCGGATCCAGAACACAGGGAGAGGGATAAGGAACCCAGCCTCTCAGAGAGGAATAAAAATCACCGAGCAGTCCCACAATGCAGGGCGGAGCAAACACGCACGCACACATGGCAAAATAACCCAGAGAGAGGTTGGCACGAGAATGTGAGCGGCACAAAGCCGAACATTCAGAGGAATCGCAGGAGGGAGAGGTTCAGAGCAGAACCATATCAACACACGCAAGGTTCAAATTACGCACAGAGATGGCAAGATAACCACCTAGCGGGAAGGTGTTACACAGACCGCGGAGGTATGGATGCGAACATTCAGAGTAATCGCAGGATGGGAGGTCAAACACAATCGATCCAATTCCGACCAATTCCTCCACCGGCTATACCAGGAGGGAATAGAGGAATAACACAGAATGCGGTCCAAAGACATGATAAACAACCCACAGTGAGCGCGAGCGAGCGGCCAACACGCGCCCCACCCGCCGAGGTATTAAACACTGAGCTCAAAGGGAAATACAGGCAGAATGCAAGTGACAGGGCGGGCAGAAACGTGGACAGTACTCCCGTAAATGACGCGCGGATCGAATACAAGGACAGGGTTGCATTGAAGCGTGATCGGACAGTACAAAAACCGACAGCAGGGACACGCCCTGAGGAGCGCAGGCATGAGCCTTTGAATGGAAAATATCCAAGGGAAACCAAAATTTATGTGGATCGGAGTGCTAAAATGGAGACGAATGTCCACGACGTATCGGGAATGGTGTTGGAATCCAACACACTCGTAAAAACAAAGAGGGAAACATTACGAGGGACAGAATTAAATCGACACACTGACTCGGCAAATGTGCATGTAATCGCAGAGAGAGCGAATGCCAGTGATGACGGAATACCGAAGTTGGTTGTGTGCGCGAATTCTGATTATGTGCAGCACAATTTTACACCACACACTCCCACGACGCGAGAGAGTGAGAGGGGAAATTACAAAAACGAACCGGAAAACCGTGATCGAATGATCAAAGTGATAAGTGGTAAACCAGACACTCAGAACTTGGTAAAAAGATTGCAAGGATGTAACAGGAGGGAATTAACGCAACAATGCGTTCGAAACCGCTACCTAGCGTTTCCCAGGATTTAACAAAAACAAGAAAAATTAATATCCGTCGGAGTTATGAGGGATGAGAACCATGTAACTGGTGATATCGATGTTAAAGTTTATTTCTTTTGCTTATTTCAAATGTAACCTTGTTAAGATTGTGATACATGCGCGCGCTTTGGAAGGAATGCGTTATGGATTAGTACTGATGTTTAACGTTGTGTTTTATTTCTTTTGCTTATTTCAAATGTAACCATGTTACGATTGTGATACATATGCGCGCGTCGTAAGAAATAACCGCCGAGAGTGAGGGCGGCTTATAGATTCATAACACAAAAAAGGGGCATTTACTTGGTTTGGAAATTCGCCAGTGGCCAAATCGACCCCTGATAATTATTCAAACGGACGGATTATTGTGTCTATCCTTTTTAATTAAGAACAATTCAAAAAAAATATATAATAAATTTTTTTTAATCTATATGTAGTGGTGGTGTTGACGTGCGCCGACTGTGACAGTGATGGATCACGGGGCGGCGCGGGGTTGGGCACGCGTTGTGGGCGTGGTGTGGACGCGCGCGCCGGGAGTGACAGATGACGGGGCGGCGCGGCGTGGGTGGTGAGGCACGATGAGATGTGGGAAAACAGGATCGTAGCCAGCGCCCAGCGATTGGTCGAATAAGTGGGTGCTCGCAGCGACGTCCGCAGGTGGGGTATAAAGGGGGACGCGCGAGAGCACTCGGGGGGAGTTACCCAGTTGAAGACCCGAAGACGGAGCTGAAGACCTAGTGCCCCGAGACCCCTAATCCCGCCGTCCTTGTGGGGACCGGGGCCCTGTGTGGCTCGGAGGCGAGGCTGTGGGACCCGGGGTCCGACGCCCCCGTGGGTCGGGCTGGGGACCCACAGTCGAGACGGATACCCCGGGCAGGGAGTGTCCCGAGTAGCTCAGTGGCGTTAGTCGCCGAGTAGCTAAGTGGATGTTGGTCATCCGAGTAGCTCAATGGCGTTAGTCGCCGAGTAGCTAAGTGGGTGTTTGTCACCCGAGACACTAAGTGGATGTTGGTCATCCGAGTAGCTCAGTGGGCGTTAGTCGCCAAGTAGCTAAGTGGGTGTTTGTCACCCGAGATACTAAGTGGGTGTTTGTCACCCGAGATACTAAGTAGGTGTTAGTCACCTGTGAACGAGTTTGATAAAATAAAGAGTGTGTTACCCGTGAAGTCGTCTCCCGCCGAGTTACTACATTACAGCTGGCGTCAGAAGTAAACCTGTCTTCAAGAAGTATGGACACGAGGAAGACTACCCGTACCCACGAGCGAGGTCGGGACGACGACGGCGTACCGGGGACACCAACCTCGGGAGGAGAGGACGAGGAGTTGCCGCCGATGCAGCACTTCGCGGTGATGGCCGACGCTCCGCTTGCCTCCGACACCAGCCTCCAAGACGCGCACTCCCGGTTGGCGGAGTTGCTACTCGCCGCCGCCGCTGTCTTGGCCGACATCTCCGTTCCGGCGAGCGGAAAAACGGCTGCGGGGTTGGTGGAGGAAACGACGTTGGAGGAATCCCGCCAAAAGGCGCTTCGCGCCAAAAGTCTGGAAGTTGCCGCCGTTTTTGGGGGGCCGCCACCGATTGGCGGGAAAGACGGACGCCACGTGGCCGGACACCTCCGCTCAGCGCAGCCCACGTCATCAGCGCGCGCCGGAGCTCTCCATTTTGCGCCTGACAACCGAGCCGACATTTTACACAACTACAGCGGAGCGCGGGAAAATCTCTCCGACGTCGACGACGATCGGGTCCTCCAGCAAAGATTGCCCGCGCTGTCGGCGTTCAAGGCGGATGGGGGCGACTGGGGAGCCTTCCAACGAAGGTTCCTCGCTCATCAGGAGATGTCGGGGTGGTCCGACACCACTGCCCTGCGTGCGTTGCCAGCGATGCTTGACGACGACGCGCTTGCAGCCTTCACATCTGCTGCAAGGTCGTCCCGCTCTACGCTCCAGGCCGCACTACACCTGATGGCGAAGGTGTTCGGGCCGCCCTCCACGTGTCGCCACCAGTTCTACGATCGGCGGAAGGTGGCTGGAGAAACGACGCTCGCCTATCGCACGGCACTACTCGCCTTGGCGGACGCAGCTTTTCCCTGCATGGATAAGGAGGGGAAGGACGCCATGGTGACGGAGCAGCTGTTGGCGTTGGCCCACGAGTTGGGGGTCCCCATCAATGTGGCGGACGAGATGGATATCTGCTCCCTGGCGATCAAAACGAGCATTCACGCATACGAGGTCCTCAAACGCAAGCCGGGGGTCGTCTGCAAATGGGCGGGGAACGCGGCACTGGCCGCCACGATCGCCGAACCTCAGCCAGCTGCGGATCAGGAGCAGGCCTTCGCTGCATCGCGTCCGGGGGAGTGGAGAACGGGAGGTCGTTCGCCCACACGTTCACCCCGCAAGCTGGAGCAACCGAAACCTACGACGTCCGTCGTCTGCTACAACTGCGGCCTTCGGGGTCACGTCGCAGCCGGGTGCCGGGCCCCGCGTCAGCGCGCCACAGGACCACGTCGGGACGACGACCAGGGCCACAAGTCATCCCAACAAAACCCGGCAAGTCGCGGCACCTCACACGTTCGGTCCACAAACACGGCACATTCGGGTCGCCGCTTGGCGGTGGGGGGTTCGCGGCTGGGTGCCGGGGGTTCATTTCGGCGAGGGGGGTCCGTACGCGGCCCGCAAGCAGTCGAGTGGTCCGAATTGGCCCACAGGATCGTGGCTGCGTCGGCCGGGTCGTCCGTGGTAACGGGGTTCATTGACGGGGTTGAGGTCCGGGTGCTTGTTGACACGGGTGCGTCGGCCACCATCATCTCGGACCTTATTTATAACATTCTTCCCGTCCAAAGTAGACCCCTTCTGCCAGTAGACGTGCCATTTTATGCGGCGAATGGGGGATCCCTGGGGATCATCGGCCAGATTCGGGCGACTATTTGCATTGGTGACATCAAATTGGCGGGCCCTATTTTTGTATCATCATCGCTGGCCGTTCCCTGTTTGCTAGGTACGGACTTTTTGTCCAAAATGCCCATCAAAATTCTTATAGATCAGGCCTGCATAGAGCTTCCGTCAGGTCGGCGGGTTGCGTTCTTGACGAGCCCTACCAAAATGCGCACGGTTTGTGCGACGGTGCAGGCGCTGGCAACTCACACTGTACGGGTGCCCCCGGGATTGCAAATGTTAGTACCCCTTCGGTTCAGGAAGCCACTCGAGGTGGGTGCGGAGGCACAGGGGGTGCTGTTGGGGCCGTCTAACAGGGCCAGAAGGGGCCTCGACTTAGCGGTTGCTCAAACCATGGTGAGAGGGGACAGTGAGCCGTTCGTAATGGTCCTGAATACGGGGTCGCGGCCGGCCGTAATTGCGCAGGGAACGGTGCTGGCTCACGCCGCGCCGCTACCCGTTGAGGAACGGCTCGTGGCTCAAGCAGATTTCACTGTCAAGTCGCATCCTCCAAGTGATGAGGGGACTGAGTGGTTGGACTCGTTGTGTGCCGGTTCTGCTAACTTGTCCGAGGTGCAATTGGGAGCATTGAGGGGTTTGCTACTCAAGTTTGCTGACGTGTTCAGCAAACATAAGTACGATATCGGCTGCACTGACCTGTTGCGCCACCACATAGCTACAGGGGACGCGGCCCCTATTCGTCAGAATCCCTTCCGGCTCAGCCCAGCCGAGAAGGAACATGTGCAATCGGCGGTTAATGATATGTTGGCGGCCGATATCATTTCGCCCTCTTCTAGTCCGTGGGGTGCTCCTATTGTCCTAGTAAAGAAACAGGACGGGTCCTTGCGGTTTTGTGTCGATTTCCGCCGCTTAAACAAAATCTCGATGGCGGATGCGTATCCGCTCCCCAGGATGGATGAGTCGCTGGATGCCTTGGCGGGAGCACAGTTTTTTTCCACACTCGATCTGCTTTCTGGATTTTGGCAATTGCCACTCGATAACGAGTCTAAACCTAAAACTGCTTTCCGGACACCGGGTGGCCTATTTGAATTCAACCGTTTGCCCATGGGCTTACATTCCGCTCCCGCCACGTTCCAGAGACTCATGGAATTGGTTTTGTCGGGCCTCCAATGGGATACCTGTTTGATTTATCTCGACGATATCATCGTCTTTAGTCGGACTTTCGAGGAGCACCTCCAGCGACTGAGAGCGGTGTTCCTCAGGATGCGTTCCGCTAAGCTTAAATTTAAACCGGCAAAATGTTTTCTGCTTCGGGAATCGGTCAGGTATTTGGGCCATATCGTGAGTCGTTCAGGGATCTCGACGGACCCTGCTAAGACGCATTGCGTCAGCTCATGGCCAACGCCAACCTCGGTCACGGAGGTTCGCAGTTTCATTGGTTTCGCCTCCTATTATTGTCGTTTTGTCAAGCAATTTGCCACCATAGCCAGGCCCCTGCACGCTTTGACGGCTAAGGGTGTGAGGTTTCACTGGGGGGCGGAAGAGGAGGCTGCGTTCTGCTCCCTTCGTGACGCCTTGGTGCAGGCTCCCCCCCTTGTGTTACCCCGATTTCACACAACCGTTTTTGCTTGACACAGACGCCAGCAACACGGGTATCGGGGGGGTGCTCTCACAGGTGGTCGGGGGGGTTGAACGGGTGGTCGCCTACGGTAGTAGAGTTCTTTCCCCCGCCGAACAACGCTATTGCGTAACTCGTCGTGAATTGTTAGCGATTGTGGTTTTTACACAGCAATTCAGGCCGTATCTTTACGGCCGTCATTTTACGGTCCGTACGGACCATGCGGCTCTACAATACGCTACGCGCGTGGCACAGCCATCGGGCCAATTGTCCCGATGGTTGGAGGTCCTTCAGGACTACCAATTCACGACGATTTACCGCAAGGGATTGCGACACTCAAATGCGGACGCCTTGTCGCGGTTGCCTCCGTGCACGGACTGCACATGTTTGTTGGGATCGGCGCGGTGCAAACCCCCGGTCGCCGGCACCCCGGGAGTTGCGCTCGCCGCCACTGACACCCCGGGAGAGGACGCCCCCACGGGGAGGGATTCGCTGTTGTCGTTGCCCCTCATTGAGTGGGGCCGTCTCCAGATGTCCGACAGCTCCCTACTTACGCTACGTCGGAAAGTTGGCGCTCCCGAGGTAGGGGAGGCGCGGGTCGGTTCCTGGGTGTGCAGACAGGGCCTTTTGATGAAGTGGGACAACATGTCCCGGCGTCACGTGCTCGTTGTGCCTGTTGCTATGCGGGGTAGGGTTGTTCTGGCAGCTCATGAACGGCTCATGCATCTGGGTTTTCACAAAACGCTCACCCTAATCCAGCGAGACTATTATTGGCCGGGGATGGGTAACGACGTGGCGAATATTCTTAAGGGATGCGTAGGGTGCGCCAAAAGGAAACCGCCACCATTGGCAGCTAATCCACCGCTGCAATCCATTCAGGTTTCGCGTATAAACGAATTGGTAGCGTTGGACATCTTGGGGCCCTTTCCGGCTACACCAAGGGGAAATAGGTTCCTGCTGGTTGGCGTGGAATACTTCACCCGATGGCCTATGGCATGGCCGCTCGCCAACCAGTCGGCTGCGGCGGTGGCGGACGCCTTTGTCCAGGGTTATGTTTTGGACAAGGGCGCCCCCGAACGCTTGCTGACGGATCAAGGAAAGAATTTTTCGAGCGTTTTGTTGCGCGAGGTGTGCGACCTGTTGGGTACAAAGAAAGTGCGTACTTCCCCCTACCACCCGCAGACTGACGGGATGGTTGAGCGTCTGAACAGGACGATTACGTCTATGTTGTGCCAACAGGTCTGCGACGATCAGGTTGATTGGGACTTACAGGTGCCGGGGGTACTCGCGGCCTATCGAATGGCCCCTCATGCGGCGACGGGGTTTTCCCCATTTTTTCTTATGTATGGGCGGGAGGCCGATCCGGCCATGGACGTCCAACTGGGGATTTCCCAGCCACGTGCAAAATCTAAATTGGCAGACCACATCAAATTTAATATCGCCAAATTGACTGAAGCGCGGGAGGCGGCGAGGTTGAATTCGCGGTCGCGGCAAATTGCGAACGAGAGATTGCATGAGCGGAGGGTGCATACGCATGATTGGAAACCAGGCGATAAGGCCTGGCTGCATTGTCCACATGCACCTTGGCTACGTCCCCCAAGTTGTTGAGACCTTGGAGGGGACCGGTGGAAATTGTGCGGGTTGCACGACCCCAGAGTATACAGATTAAATGGGGGAAACGCCGTTGGTACGTGCACCCCTCCCGACTGAAGCCCTATGCGGCACCGTGTGACCCCGTTCTGTGCCGTGACGACCGGGCGTGTGATGTGACCGTCGACTCGGGGAGGGAGGTGTCGCAGGCTGATCCTCACGTGTCTCCACCTGACCTACCCCCAGGTGCCTCGGGCTTGACGGCTGCTGACCGTCGGGAGCCTGAACCCCGGGGCACGCACGGGTCCTCGATGCCTGGCCGATGTCTTCCTGAACCGCCGGCACCACCGGACGTTCAACCGCGTCTGGTGCCGTACGACGGACCGGCAAGGCGGACTCGGGCTAGGGCTCAACAATTTTCATGAAGACGTTTTTTCTCTACACCGAGCTCGCCCGGTGTTCCCCTCTGCCGGGGTAATGTCCCGTTGTAGGGACGCTCGGAAAGAAGGGGACACTGCACGAGTCGAAAGAAAATAAAAAAATTTCCATTTATTTTCCTTTCTGCATACACATTGCTATTGTCACTCGCCGGTTTGTATATATTGTTCTATTGTCGCGGTGGCATTGGTTGATGGTTGCGGATGGTAGTGTTCGCGTCATGTTGTGTTGTTGCGTTAGTTGTTGTTCTTGTTGTTGTGTTGTGTTACGGGGCACACAGGGCGGTTTGTATATTTTTATAGCAGCCGGGTCGGCTGCGAGCTATGTGGTAGGGGGTGATGTAGTGGTGGTGTTGACGTGCGCCGACTGTGACAGTGATGGATCACGGGGCGGCGCGGGGTGCGGGGTTGGGCACGCGTTGTGGGCGTGGTGTGGACGCGCGCGCCGGGAGTGACAGATGACGGGGCGGCGCGGCGTGGGTGGTGAGGCACGATGAGATGTGGGAAAACAGGATCGTAGCCAGCGCCCAGCGATTGGTCGAATAAGTGGGTGCTCGCAGCGACGTCCGCAGGTGGGGTATAAAGGGGGACGCGCGAGAGCACTCGGGGGGAGTTACCCAGTTGAAGACCCGAAGACGGAGCTGAAGACCTAGTGCCCCGAGACCCCTAGTCCCGCCGTCCTTGTGGGGACCGGGGCCCTGTGTGGCTCGGAGGCGAGGCTGTGGGACCCGGGGTCCGACGCCCCCGTGGGTCGGGCTGGGGACCCACAGTCGAGACGGATACCCCGGGCAGGGAGTGTCCCGAGTAGCTCAGTGGCGTTAGTCGCCGAGTAGCTAAGTGGATGTTGGTCATCCGAGTAGCTCAGTGGCGTTAGTCGCCGAGTAGCTAAGTGGGTGTTTGTCACCCGAGACACTAAGTGGATGTTGGTCATCCGAGTAGCTCAGTGGGCGTTAGTCGCCAAGTAGCTAAGTGGGTGTTTGTCACCCGAGATACTAAGTGGGTGTTTGTCACCCGAGATACTAAGTAGGTGTTAGTCACCTGTGAACGAGTTTGATAAAATAAAGAGTGTGTTACCCGTGAAGTCGTCTCCCGCCGAGTTACTACATTACATATATATATACACCTTTTTTTAAATTAATTAATGAAAACAACTCACTTCTCCTCACAAGAACACCAGGAATCCATGAAACATGGAGGGCGGTTAAAATGTTGAGAGTTCGGTCACAAAGAGGTCATGGACATCCAAATGGACAAAAGATGTATGGACTAGCCTCCCAAGACATCTGAATGTACAAGATAAGGGCAGAATAAATAACGGTTGAAACTTCGCGTTTTCTTAACGTTTTCCTTACCGAAAAGTAGAAACTTAACAAAGATAATTAACCAACAAACAATAATTTTATTCTTAATTTAGGAGCTTTCGTGACTGCAGGAATTATTCTTTGGTTCTTTTCGGTTAAGTCACGTCTAAAAATAAAATAATAAATTAAAATAACATATTACGACGTTTCGATTGCAACACAAGCAATCATCATCAGGTATAAAAGAAATAGCAACAAAAATCTAACTAAAAAACTATAGACAGACATACAAGCAAACAGACATCACAACGGCACACAGCAAGAGGACACACATCGGCACAAAGAGAGGGGTCGTTTCTGTGACAGTCCCTTAAATTTAGAGAGGGGGGGCGGGGATGGAGAGAGGGAGGGGGCAGAGAGAATTAGCATATCAATGAGTGTACGGCCACCTACTCCTGTTGCAAGTAAGATGACAATGTGGAAGGGGCACGCAAAATTGAAAATTAGGAGACAGGCACACGAAAATTAAATAACCTAGCAAAATATCGAAATGTGATGTAATACAACACAGAGAGTCGGTTAACACACAATTAACGCATAGCCTGGTTGATTACGTGTTTCAAAATTTGCTAAGTTAGAATTTTAAGTGTGAAAATTCCGAAGAGAGGACACAGGCAGAGAGAACAAATAGCCAGAAAGAAAAAGGATAAGCTTAAAACTTCCCCGTAGAAGTGGTTCAATCTTAATTTAGGAGCTTTCGTGACTGCAGGAATTATTCTTTGGTTCTTTTCGGTTAAGTCACGTCTAAAAATAAAATAATAAATTAAAATAACATATTACGACGTTTCGATTGCAACACAAGCAATCATCATCAGGTATAAAAGAAATAGCAACAAAAATCTAACTAAAAAACTATAGACAGACATACAAGCAAACAGACATCACAACGGCACACAGCAAGAGGACACACATCGGCACAAAGAGAGAGGAGTAGGTGGCCGTACACTCATTGATATGCTAATTCTCTCTGCCCCCTCCCTCTCTCCATCCCCGCCCCCCCTCTCTAAATTTAAGGGACTGTCACAGAAACGACCCCTCTCTTTGTGCCGATGTGTGTCCTCTTGCTGTGTGCCGTTGTGATGTCTGTTTGCTTGTATGTCTGTCTATAGTTTTTTAGTTAGATTTTTGTTGCTATTTCTTTTATACCTGATGATGATTGCTTGTGTTGCAATCGAAACGTCGTAATATGTTATTTTAATTTATTATTTTATTTTTAGACGTGACTTAACCGAAAAGAACCAAAGAATAATTCCTGCAGTCACGAAAGCTCCTAAATTAAGATTGAACCACTTCTACGGGGAAGTTTTAAGCTTATCCTTTTTCTTTCTGGCTATTTGTTCTCTCTGCCTGTGTCCTCTCTTCGGAATTTTCACACTTAAAATTCTAACTTAGCAAATTTTGAAACACGTAATCAACCAGGCTATGCGTTAATTGTGTGTTAACCGACTCTCTGTGTTGTATTACATCACATTTCGATATTTTGCTAGGTTATTTAATTTTCGTGTGCCTGTCTCCTAATTTTCAATTTTGCGTGCCCCTTCCACATTGTCATCTTACTTGCAACAGGAGTAGGTGGCCGTACACTCATTGATATGCTAATTCTCTCTGCCCCCTCCCTCTCTCCATCCCCGCCCCCCCTCTCTAAATTTAAGGGACTGTCACAGAAACGACCCCTCTCTTTGTGCCGATGTGTGTCCTCTTGCTGTGTGCCGTTGTGATGTCTGTTTGCTTGTATGTCTGTCTATAGTTTTTTAGTTAGATTTTTGTTGCTATTTCTTTTATACCTGATGATGATTGCTTGTGTTGCAATCGAAACGTCGTAATATGTTATTTTAATTTATTATTTTATTTTTAGACGTGACTTAACCGAAAAGAACCAAAGAATAATTCCTGCAGTCACGAAAGCTCCTAAATTAAGATTGAACCACTTCTACGGGGAAGTTTTAAGCTTATCCTTTTTCTTTCTGGCTATTTGTTCTCTCTGCCTGTGTCCTCTCTTCGGAATTTTCACACTTAAAATTCTAACTTAGCAAATTTTGAAACACGTAATCAACCAGGCTATGCGTTAATTGTGTGTTAACCGACTCTCTGTGTTGTATTACATCACATTTCGATATTTTGCTAGGTTATTTAATTTTCGTGTGCCTGTCTCCTAATTTTCAATTTTGCGTGCCCCTTCCACATTGTCATCTTACTTGCAACAGGAGTAGGTGGCCGTACACTCATTGATATGCTAATTCTCTCTGCCCCCTCCCTCTCTCCATCCCCGCCCCCCCTCTCTAAATTTAAGGGACTGTCACAGAAACGACCCCTCTCTTTGTGCCGATGTGTGTCCTCTTGCTGTGTGCCGTTGTGATGTCTGTTTGCTTGTATGTTTGTCTATAGTTTTTTAGTTAGATTTTTGTTGCTATTTCTTTTATACCTGATGATGATTGCTTGTGTTGCAATCGAAACGTCGTAATATGTTATTTTAATTTATTATTTTATTTTTAGACGTGACTTAACCGAAAAGAACCAAAGAATAATTTTATTATCATATGTTTCCTACCTACACGACCTTCCAAAAAAAAAAAAACTAAAGAGTACGAATTCCAGAAAGCTTAAGTGGAAACATAATAACGCTTAACCTTAGGACATAAAAAAATTAACTCAGAATAAACACCAATCTCTGGGGAACTAAACTAATGGGCATATCACACTACAATAATGTGTAACATGTTTTCCAGGAAATGGCAGCCCTCCTGCTCACGCTCCTGCTAACGTACCTTGCCAAGCTAGAAGGGAGCCAAGGCCTGATGATGCCACCCAGGAATAACCGTAGAAACTATCTTTTTAACGATATCTCCTATAACACGTAGTCAATAGAATAATTTCTCCCTCCCTTATCGTTTTACCTTCCTTTAGAATATATATATTTTTTCTCTCTTGTCACATATAACCATGTTAAGTTGTGACACGTACGCGCGCGTTGTAAGGAAATAGCAGCAAAACTTGAGGACAATCGATGGTTCATGATGGAAGAAGGGTATACATTTTTTTAAAAATAACCCGTGGCCATTTGACCACTGGCCATTTTTAAAAGGGCGGAATGTTGTATCCTAAGCCTTCTTCCAAACTTGATATTTTTATATATTATCTTTTTACTTGATATATAATGAATGAAAACACCCCAAAGCGCAGCAAACTGCAAAACACCAGGTGTTGTTAAGTGATGAACTGGAGGAGGTCTGGGATGACAGAATTTGCCACCTTGCCTCAAGGAAGATAAATCCGGGGTGAGTGGTTAAACGAAGTGGGTCAGCTCAAGGTTGTGTACACAGGGGAGGGAGCTGATTAACAACCCTGCCCGGCTGAACGTGAGGGGGCCTTTGACCTGAAATTAAGAATAACACTCCCAGAGCAGAAGGTTGGATGGCCACAGTGAGACGGATAAGAGCGTTGTATATCTCAAAGATGCAGACTCAGCTGAATAGCAAGGCTGCAGGGGTCACCAGAAGTTCGCGTTCGCCTAGTTAAGACGAAAAGCTCAATTATTCTGTATTGCTATTAAAGTAACGTTAAAGTCAGAATTTAACAACAGGGTAGGCTAAAGTTATTGATATCCACACCCACTCCAATTAAACCAGGCCACAAGTTACGCCTACTGAACCATCACCATCATTAAGTCAATATGAAATGTTATTTCCATACTTTAATATACAACTCGACCCAAAGCATATGACAATCAGAACCTTCCTAAGTCTAAATTGAATCGCACCCAGACAGGAGCGAATAGTCGATATAAGGTTGAAGAGGGAAGGAAATTAAGAGCACGGCGAACTGCAAACGTAAGCAAAAAAGCCGGGAACACACCAACCCAGCGACCCACCAAGCCCAGCAACAGCGAGTCGGGCTTCGACAGGCCATAAAAGTAGAAATAATAACTCCCGGGGTCAGGGGACATCAGAAGAAGCAAGCAGACAAAAACCAGAACTGACTCCAAGGTTCAACCGCCCTAACCTACAAGGAGTGACGGAAATTAATGAGGCCTTGAGTTAACGGCGTCAGCTGGACAGCAACAACAACGGCGAGCAGAGACAGAGTGAGGCAAAGACTGCGAGGCTATGAAATGCAACTTCATGTCAGTAAAGCCGACCAACAAGTTAAGTTAAAGACATCACAATACATAATATCGTACATAACATCAATGTTAACGCTATTCACCGTAAACTATATTCCACTTATATAACCATGCAGACACCAAGGAATACGAATTCCTAGGATCAAGAAACTTACCCCTTAACCTAAGATATCGGAAATAAATTAATAATAATAAGCCTATGCATGAAAAGACAAAAGTAAAACTTATGAAAAGCCAGGATAGCGGGATAAATCACCACCAGGTCGAAATAAAATACATAATAAAAGAGCGATGTTAAACCCAGGGTCGGAGAGAAAGGGAGATCCCGGCCGTCTTTGTATCCCCGCAGCGCGGGATGGGAGTGTGTATGTGCTCGGGGAGGCACCTCCACTTGGGTCAAGCACCACGATGGGAAACGACACACCTGAGGTTACATACAGAATCATAACTGGGAAATGGTAAGGGACAAATGTTAATTTAAAACTTTTTAACCATGTCTTTGTGTGCTGTGAGGATCGGAGGGAGTGTGCCCCTCCCTCCAGGTCGTGCAACACGGACAGAGACGCCTGTGAGACGATTTGTAACGTCTGTGTTTTGGTTCATGAAGAAGGCCAGACAAGAGATAATATTGCACCCAGACAGAGAGACGACTTCGAGGCAATTTGTAACATCTGATTGTTTGCTCATGGATTTTATGGAGGGAGTATGACAACGGAATATACCGTGGGTGATGCACACAAGGACACGGACGTACGGACACACACATGGACACACCTACCTACGGACAGATCCTGACACAGCAAAAATCGAAAGAAACCCCGCCTTGTGGGCAGGACCCAAAGGGATTTTTCGGCATAAAAGAAAGGACCCTGAGCATTGGAAACCAGTTCGACCAGGAGAGTCAACTCATCACGAGTTCGACCAGCGGGTCGGCTCCGGAGCGAGCTCGACCGGGAGGGTCGGCTCGACTCATCTTCAGCTCGACCGAGCGGGTCGACTCAGGAGCGAGCTGCGACCAACGGGTTGGCTCGACTCTTCAGCTTCTGGGACTCAGCCGAGTTCAGCCGGCTCTCGGGGCTCGACTCAAGCGGCTCCCCATCTCCTCTGCAGGCGGGCAAGACCCGCTTGACAGCTCAACTCGGACTGCGTGGGCCAACCTCTGCCGAGTCGAAGGTCTCTGCTGCAGCTGAAGGTCGCGGTTTGGCGACGAGGCGACGACCCAGCACTGCGCGCTGCGAGCGAGCTGTGGGCGCCACCTACCCACCGGGTTCCGAACTACGACAGCGTATCAACAGGCATCCAACCAATTCACCACGGTGACAGAGGAGCGACTAATACGTATGACGCGCACCGCCCCCTCACCACACGACCACCAGGCGTCTGTTTGACATAAAGAACCGACTCCGAACACTGACTATTGAAGACAACTCTTACCACTCAAACCCACTCGAACCCATAAGCCGTCCGTGGCTGTGAAGAGAACACTAGAGACCGAGTGATGGCCATCCGTCATTTATAAGAGTATTCGTAATTTTTATCTTTAATATTTAGTGGACTGTACTCTTAATCGCATAAATTCCCAACAGATCCATCAATACGAATTGATTCTTGGCACCTCCTTCCGCCGAGCAACGCTCACGTGGGGAGTGGTGGCCCACCAGATCCTTAACAGGTGATCTGGTCCCCAATTAGTAAACTCTGTATAAGATAACGATCTTCGGAAAAGGAGCGCCGTCGCAGGCCTTTACTCCGAGCCATTCTGTTGTCAGATAACCTGCCGATGTATCTGTTGAGATTGGTGCCTTTAAGAATAATAACTGTTTTGATTGTGTTTTTATCGCCGTATAATCTTTCAAGTATCTTTCAGTCATAATCGCCGCGCGTACTCGCATCCTATCAATAAGGAGTACGGTACTGCGTGAACAATATTGAGTAATCATTCATTAACGTTAAGGTTTTTCTTAGCATAGTATTTGCATGTTTTAACGACTCTCTCTCACTAACAACCATCGCGTTATGCGGGATCCATGTGCCGTTGTCAAGTGAAATCAGACAATCATTGATGATACTGTATTGATGCCGTGTTGACGTTCCGGGATTGAGAGTTCGCATACTATATCATAGTTGAGGTTGAATTAGTAATAAATTGATTAATACAGAAGTGGTTGTGTGATTCTTTCCTGAAGTCTATGCATAAGATCTGCTTCTGCGTTGAGATCTGAACTTGGTGACCTTAATAAACACACTAACACATACTCAATAAATGTTAAAGCGATAACGGGGTGAACCGGGGACCTAAAGATAAGCGAGAATGAGACGAACCTAGACAACGATGCCGAGTTAATCTAAGTTAATCTTGCATACTTACACCACACCTGCATAACTGCATACGATTAATTGCCTTATTACGATCGATAACCCACCCTCGTCACCGAGGCGGGGTCTGGTTATCATAACGACTTGCATTATCATAATTACACCCACTCGCATAATTACTACAATTACCTCTCGAATTGGCATAATTAAATGTGCATAATTACATAAATTAACATATTTCCGGATAATTACACATTTGGCCAAATTTCATTTGATTACTATTATTTTCACTGAATATTCATACCCACATATACAACATAATAATTTCACCCACGCACGCATACAACACATCAAAATTTTCATACCCAACATATACAACAGTGCCGTGTGAAGGTGAGTGGTGCTGTGTGTAGGTGAGTGGTGCTGTGTACAGGTGAGTGGTGCTGTGTGAATGTGAGTGGTGCTGTGTGTAGGTGAGTGGTGCTGCATGTAGGTGAGTGGTGCTGTGTGAAGGTAAGTGGTGCTGTGTACAGGTGAGTGGTGCTGCGTGTAGGTAAGTGGTGCTGTGTTGTAGGTGAGTGGTGCTGCGTGTAGGTGAGTGGTGCTGTGTGAAGGTGAGTGGTGCTGTGTACAGGTGAGTGGTGCTGTGTACAGGTGAGTGGTGCTGTGTGTAGGTGAGTGGTGCTGTGTGCAGGTGAGTGGTGCTGTGTGCAGGTGAGTGGTGCTGTGTGTAGGTGAGTGGTGCTGTGTGTAGGTGAGTGGTGCTATGTGTAGGTGAGTGGTGCTGCGTGTAGGTGAGTGGTGCTGCGTGCAGGTGAGTGGTGCTGCGTGTAGGTGAGTGGTGCTGCGTGTAGGTGAGTGGTGCTGAGTGAAGGTGAGTGGTGCTGTGTGAAGGTGAGTGGTGCTGCGTGCAGGTGAGTGGTGCTGTGTGTAGGTGAGTGGTGCTGTGTGTAGGTGAGTGGTGCTGTGTGTAGGTGAGTGGTGCTGTGGGCAGGTGAGTGGTGCTGTGTGAAGGTGAGTGGTGCTGTGTGTAGGTGAGTGGTGCTGTGTGTAGGTGAGTGGTGCTGCGTGTGTGCGAGTGAAGCTGTATGTAGGTGATTGGTGCTGTGTGTAGTTGAGTGGTGCTGCGTGTAGGTGAGTGTTGCTGCGTGCAGGTGAGTGGTGCTGCGTGTAGGTGAGTGGTGCTGCGTGCAGGTGAGTGGTGCTGCGTGTAGGTGAGTGGTGCTGCGTGTAGGTGAGTGGTGCTGTGTACAGGTGAGTGGTGCTGTGTGCAGATGAGTGGTGCTGTGTGAAGGTGAGAGGAGCTGTGTGAAGGTGAGTGGTGCTGCGTGTAGGTGAGTGGTGCTGCGTGCAGGTGAGTGGTGCTGTGTGAAGGTGAGTGGTGCTGCGTGCAGGTGAGTGTTGCTGTGTGTAGGTGAGTAGTGCTGTGTGTAGGTGAGTGGTGCTGTGTGTAGGTGAGTGGTGCTGCGTGCAGGTGAGTGGTGCTGTGTGTAGGTGAGTGGTGCTGTGTGTAGGTGAGTGGTGCTGCATGTAGGTGAGTGGTGCTGTGTGAAGGTAAGTGGTGCTGTATACAGGTGAGTGGTGCTGCGTGTAGGTAAGTGGTGCTGTGTTGTAGGTGAGTGGTGCTGCGTGTAGGTGAGTGGTGCTGTGTGAAGGTGAGTGGTGCTGTGTACAGGTGAGTGGTGCTGTGTACAGGTGAGTGGTGCTGTGTGTAGGTGAGTGGTGCTGTGTGTAGGTGAGTGGTGCTGTGTGAAGGTGAGTGGTGCTGTGTACAGGTGAGTGGTGCTGTGTACAGGTGAGTGGTGCTGTGTGTAGGTGAGTGGTGCTGTGTGCAGGTGAGTGGTGCTGTGTGCAGGTGAGTGGTGCTGTGTGTAGGTGAGTGGTGCTTTGTGTAGGTGAGTGGTGCTGCGTGTAGGTGAGTGGTGCTGCGTGCAGGTGAGTGGTGCTGCGTGTAGGTGAGTGGTGCTGCGTGTAGGTGAGTGGTGCTGAGTGAAGGTGAGTGGTGCTGTGTGAAGGTGAGTGGTGCTGCGTGCAGGTGAGTGGTGCTGTGTGTAGGTGAGTGGTGCTGTGTGTAGGTGAGTGGTGCTGTGTGTAGGTGAGTGGTGCTGTGGGCAGGTGAGTGGTGCTGTGTGAAGGTGAGTGGTGCTGTGTGTAGGTGAGTGGTGCTGTGTGTAGGTGAGTGGTGCTGCGTGTGTGCGAGTGAAGCTGTATGTAGGTGATTGGTGCTGTGTGTAGTTGAGTGGTGCTGCGTGTAGGTGAGTGTTGCTGCGTGCAGGTGAGTGGTGCTGCGTGTAGGTGAGTGGTGCTGCGTGCAGGTGAGTGGTGCTGCGTGTAGGTGAGTGGTGCTGCGTGTAGGTGAGTGGTGCTGTGTACAGGTGAGTGGTGCTGTGTGCAGATGAGTGGTGCTGTGTGAAGGTGAGAGGAGCTGTGTGAAGGTGAGTGGTGATGTGTGCAGGTGAGTGGTGCTGTGTGAAGGTGAGTGGTGCTGTGTGTATGTGAGTGGTGCTGTGTGAAGGTGAGTGGTGCTGCGTGTAGGTGAGTGGTGCTGCGTGCAGGTGAGTGGTGCTGTGTGAAGGTGAGTGGTGCTGCGTGCAGGTGAGTGTTGCTGTGTGTAGGTGAGTAGTGCTGTGTGTAGGTGAGTGGTGCTGTGTGTAGGTGAGTGGTGCTGCGTGCAGGTGAGTGGTGCTGTGTGTAGGTGAGTGGTGCTGTGTGTAGGTGAGTGGTGCTGCATGTAGGTGAGTGGTGCTGTGTGAAGGTAAGTGGTGCTGTATACAGGTGAGTGGTGCTGCGTGTAGGTAAGTGGTGCTGTGTTGTAGGTGAGTGGTGCTGCGTGTAGGTGAGTGGTGCTGTGTGAAGGTGAGTGGTGCTGTGTACAGGTGAGTGGTGCTGTGTACAGGTGAGTGGTGCTGTGTGTAGGTGAGTGGTGCTGTGTGCAGGTGAGTGGTGCTGTGTGTAGGTGAGTGGTGCTGTGTGTAGGTGAGTGGTGCTATGTGTAGGTGAGTGGTGCTGTGTGTAGGTGAGTGGTGCTGTGTGTAGGTGAGTGGTGCTGTGGGCAGGTGAGTGGTGCTGTGTGAAGGTGAGTGGTGCTGTGTGAAGGTGAGTGGTGCTGTGTGTAGATGAGTGGTGCTGTGTGTAGATGAGTGGTGCTGTGTGTAGGTGAGTGGTGCTGTGTGTAGGTGAGTGGTGCTGCGTGTGTGCGAGTGATGCTGTATGTAGGTGATTGGTGCTGTGTGTAGTTGAGTGGTGCTGCGTGTAGGTGAGTGTTGCTGCGTGCAGGTGAGTGGTGCTGCGTGTAGGTGAGTGGTGCTGCGTGCAGGTGAGTGGTGCTGCGTGTAGGTGAGTGGTGCTGCGTGAAGGTGAGTGGTGCTGTGTACAGGTGAGTGGTGCTGTGTGCAGATGAGTGGTGCTGTGTGAAGGTGAGAGGAGCTGTGTGAAGGTGAGTGGTGATGTGTGCAGGTGAGTGGTGCTGTGTGAAGGTGAGTGGTGCTGTGTGTATGTGAGTGGTGCTGTGTGAAGGTGAGTGGTGCTGCGTGTAGGTGAGTGGTGCTGCGTGCAGGTGAGTGGTGCTGTGTGAAGGTGAGTGGTGCTGCGTGCAGGTGAGTGGTGCTGTGTGTAGGTGAGTAGTGCTATGTGTAGGTGAGTGGTGCTGTGTGTAGGTGAGTGGTGCTGCGTGCAGGTGAGTGGTGCTGTGTGTAGGTGAGTGGTGCTGTGTGTAGGTGAGTGGTGCTGCATGTAGGTGAGTGGTGCTGTGTGAAGGTAAGTGGTGCTGTATACAGGTGAGTGGTGCTGCGTGTAGGTAAGTGGTGCTGTGTTGTAGGTGAGTGGTGCTGCGTGTAGGTGAGTGGTGCTGTGTGAAGGTGAGTGGTGCTGCGTGCAGGTGAGTGGTGCTATGTGTAGGTGAGTGGTTCTGCGTGTAGGTGAGTGGTGCTGCGTGCAGGTGAGTGGTGCTGTGTGTAGGTGAGTGGTGCTGTGTGAAGGTGAGTGGTGCTATGTACAGGTTAGTGGTGCTGTGTGAAGGTGAGTGGTGCTGTGTACAGGTGAGTGGTGCTGTGTGAAGGTGAGTGGTGCTGTGTGTAGGTGAGTGGTGCTGCGTGAAGGTGAGTGATGCTGCTTGAAGGTGAGTGGTGCTGTGTGTAGGTGAGTGGTGCTGTGTGAAGGTGAGTGGTGCCGTGTGCAGGTGAGTGGTGCTGTGTACAGGTGAGTGGTGCTGTGTGCAGATGAGTGGTGCTGTGTGAAGGTGAGAGGAGCTGTGTGAAGGTGAGTGGTGATGTGTGCAGGTGAGTGGTGCTGTGTGAAGGTGAGTGGTGCTGTGTGTATGTGTGTGGTGCTGTGTGAAGGTGAGTGGTGCTGTGTGTAGGTGAGTGGTGCTGCGTGCAGGTGAGTGGTGCTGCGTGAAGGTGAGTGGTGCTGCGTGCAGGTGAGTGGTGCTGTGTGTAGGTGAGTAGTGCTGTGTGTAGGTGAGTGGTGCTGTGTGTAGGTGAGTGGTGCTGCGTGCAGGTGAGTGGTGCTGTGTGTAGGTGAGTGGTGCTGTGTGTAGGTGAGTGGTGCTGCATGTAGGTGAGTGGTGCTGTGTGAAGGTAAGTGGTGCTGTGTACAGGTGAGTGGTGCTGCGTGTAGGTAAGTGGTGCTGTGTTGTAGGTGAGTGGTGCTGCGTGTAGGTGAGTGGTGCTGTGTGAAGGTGAGTGGTGCTGTGTACAGGTGAGTGGTGCTGTGTACAGGTGAGTGGTGCTGTGTGTAGGTGAGTGGTGCTGTGTGCAGGTGAGTGGTGCTGTGTGCAGGTGAGTGGTGCTGTGTGTAGGTGAGTGGTGCTGTGTGTAGGTGAGTGGTGCTATGTGTAGGTGAGTGGTGCTGCGTGTAGGTGAGTGGTGCTGCGTGCAGGTGAGTGGTGCTGCGTTTTGGGTGAGTGGTGCTGCGTGTAGGTGAGTGGTGCTGAGTGAAGGTGAGTGGTGCTGTGTGAAGGTGAGTGGTGCTGCGTGCAGGTGAGTGGTGCTGTGTGTAGGTGAGTGGTGCTGTGTGTAGGTGAGTGGTGCTGTGTGTAGGTGAGTGGTGCTGTGGGCAGGTGAGTGGTGCTGTGTGAAGGTGAGTGGTGCTGTGTGTAGGTGAGTGGTGCTGTGTGTAGGTGAGTGGTGCTGCGTGTGTGCGAGTGAAGCTGTATGTAGGTGATTGGTGCTGTGTGTAGTTGAGTGGTGCTGCGTGTAGGTGAGTGTTGCTGCGTGCAGGTGAGTGGTGCTGCGTGTAGGTGAGTGGTGCTGCGTGCAGGTGAGTGGTGCTGCGTGTAGGTGAGTGGTGCTGCGTGTAGGTGAGTGGTGCTGTGTACAGGTGAGTGGTGCTGTGTGCAGATGAGTGGTGCTGTGTGAAGGTGAGAGGAGCTGTGTGAAGGTGAGTGGTGATGTGTGCAGGTGAGTGGTGCTGTGTGAAGGTGAGTGGTGCTGTGTGTATGTGAGTGGTGCTGTGTGAAGGTGAGTGGTGCTGCGTGTAGGTGAGTGGTGCTGCGTGCAGGTGAGTGGTGCTGTGTGAAGGTGAGTGGTGCTGCGTGCAGGTGAGTGTTGCTGTGTGTAGGTGAGTAGTGCTGTGTGTAGGTGAATGGTGCTGTGTGTAGGTGAGTGGTGCTGCGTGCAGGTGAGTGGTGCTGTGTGTAGGTGAGTGGTGCTGTGTGTAGGTGAGTGGTGCTGCATGTAGGTGAGTGGTGCTGTGTGAAGGTAAGTGGTGCTGTATACAGGTGAGTGGTGCTGCGTGTAGGTAAGTGGTGCTGTGTTGTAGCTGAGTGGTGCTGCGTGTAGGTGAGTGGTGCTGTGTGAAGGTGAGTGGTGCTGTGTACAGGTGAGTGGTGCTGTGTACAGGTGAGTGGTGCTGTGTGTAGGTGAGTGGTGCTGTGTGCAGGTGAGTGGTGCTGTGTGTAGGTGAGTGGTGCTGTGTGTAGGTGAGTGGTGCTATGTGTAGGTGAGTGGTGCTGTGTGTAGGTGAGTGGTGCTGTGTGTAGGTGAGTGGTGCTGTGGGCAGGTGAGTGGTGCTGTGTGAAGGTGAGTGGTGCTGTGTGAAGGTGAGTGGTGCTGTGTGTAGATGAGTGGTGCTGTGTGTAGATGAGTGGTGCTGTGTGTAGGTGAGTGGTGCTGCGTGTGTGCGAGTGATGCTGTATGTAGGTGATTGGTGCTGTGTGTAGTTGAGTGGTGCTGCGTGTAGGTGAGTGTTGCTGCGTGCAGGTGAGTGGTGCTGCGTGTAGGTGAGTGGTGCTGCGTGCAGGTGAGTGGTGCTGC
Source organism: Lampetra fluviatilis (assembly GCF_964198595.1). Classification (NCBI taxonomy): domain Eukaryota; kingdom Metazoa; phylum Chordata; class Hyperoartia; order Petromyzontiformes; family Petromyzontidae; genus Lampetra; species Lampetra fluviatilis. The sequence goes on from NC_136352.1 coordinate 248,529, forward strand.
GTGTAGGTGAGTGGTGCTGCGTGTAGGTGAGTGGTGCTGTGTACAGGTGAGTGGTGCTGTGTGCAGATGAGTGGTGCTGTGTGAAGGTGAGAGGAGCTGTGTGAAGGTGAGTGGTGATGTGTGCAGGTGAGTGGTGCTGTGTGAAGGTGAGTGGTGCTGTGTGTATGTGAGTGGTGCTGTGTGAAGGTGAGTGGTGCTGCGTGTAGGTGAGTGGTGCTGCGTGCAGGTGAGTGGTGCTGTGTGAAGGTGAGTGGTGCTGCGTGCAGGTGAGTGGTGCTGTGTGTAGGTGAGTAGTGCTATGTGTAGGTGAGTGGTGCTGTGTGTAGGTGAGTGGTGCTGCGTGCAGGTGAGTGGTGCTGTGTGTAGGTGAGTGGTGCTGTGTGTAGGTGAGTGGTGCTGCATGTAGGTGAGTGGTGCTGTGTGAAGGTAAGTGGTGCTGTATACAGGTGAGTGGTGCTGCGTGTAGGTAAGTGGTGCTGTGTTGTAGGTGAGTGGTGCTGCGTGTAGGTGAGTGGTGCTGTGTGAAGGTGAGTGGTGCTGTGTACAGGTGAGTGGTGCTGTGTACAGGTGAGTGGTGCTGTGTGTAGGTGAGTGGTGCTGTGTGCAGGTGAGTGGTGCTGTGTGTAGGTGAGTGGTGCTGTGTGTAGGTGAGTGGTGCTATGTGTAGGTGAGTGGTGCTGCGTGTAGGTGAGTGGTGCTGCGTGCAGGTGAGTGGTGCTGCGTGTAGGTGAGTGGTGCTGCGTGTAGGTGAGTGGTGCTGAGTGAAGGTGAGTGGTGCTGTGTGAAGGTGAGTGGTGCTGCGTGCAGGTGAGTGGTGCTGTGTGTAGGTGAGTGGTGCTGTGTGTAGGTGAGTGGTGCTGTGTGTAGGTGAGTGGTGCTGTGGGCAGGTGAGTGGTGCTGTGTGAAGGTGAGTGGTGCTGTGTGAAGGTGAGTGGTGCTGTGTGTAGATGAGTGGTGCTGTGTGTAGATGAGTGGTGCTGTGTGTAGATGAGTGGTGCTGTGTGTAGGTGAGTGGTGCTGTGTGTAGGTGAGTGGTGCTGCGTGTGTGCGAGTGATGCTGTATGTAGGTGATTGGTGCTGTGTGTAGTTGAGTGGTGCTGCGTGTAGGTGAGTGTTGCTGCGTGCAGGTGAGTGGTGCTGCGTGTAGGTGAGTGGTGCTGCGTGCAGGTGAGTGGTGCTGCGTGTAGGTGAGTGGTGCTGCGTGTAGGTGAGTGGTGCTGTGTGTAGGTGAGTGGTGCTGTGTGTAGGTGAGTGGTGCTGCATGTGTGCGAGTGATGCTGTATGTAGGTGAGTGGTGCTGTGTGTAGGTGAGTGGTGCTGTGTACAGGTGAGTGGTGCTGTGTGTAGGTGAGTGGTGCTACGTGTAGGTGAGTGGTGCTGCGTGTAGGCGAGTGGTGCTGCGTGTAGGTGAGTGGTGCTGCATGTAGGTGAGTGGTGCTGTGTACAGGTGAGTGGTGCTGTGTGAAGGTGAGTGGTGCTGTGTACAGGTGAGTGGTGCTGTGTAAAGGTGAGTGGTGCTGTGTGAAGATGAGTAGTGCTGTGTGTAGGTGAGTGGTGCTGTGTGTAGGTGAGTGGTGCTGTGTGTAGGTGAGTGGTGCTGTGTGTAGGTGAGTGGTGCTGTGTGTAGGTGAGTGGTGCTATGTGTAGGTGAGTGGTGCTGCGTGTAGGTGAGTGGTGCTGCGTGCAGGTGAGTGGTGCTGCGTGTAGGTGAGTGGTGCTACGTGCAGGTGAGTGGTGCTGCGTGTAGGTGAGTGGTGCTGCGTGTAGGTGAGTGGTGCTGTGTGTAGGTGAGTGGTGCTGTGTGTAGGTGAGTGGTGCTGCGTGTGTGCGAGTGATGCTGTATGTAGGTGAGTGGTGCTGTGTGTAGGTGAGTGGTGCTGTGTACAGGTGAGTGGTGCTGTGTGTAGGTGAGTGGTGCTGCATGTAGGTCAGTGGTGCTGCGTGTAGGCGAGTGGTGCTGCGTGTAGGTGAGTGGTGCTGCGTGTAGGTGAGTGGTGCTGCATGTAGGTGAGTGGTGCTGTATACAGGTGAGTGGTGCTGTGTGAAGGTGAGTGGTGCTGTGTACAGATGAGTGGTGCTGTGTAAAGGTGAGTGGTGCTGTGTGAAGATGAGTAGTCCTGTGTGTAGGTGAGTGGTGCTGTGTGTAGGTGAGTGGTGCTGTGTGTAGGTGAGTGGTGCTGTGTGTAGGTGAGTGGTGTTATGTGTAGGTGAGTGGTGCTGCGTGTAGGTGAGTGGTGCTGCGTGTAGGTGACTGGTGCTGTGTGTAGTTGAGTGGTGCGGGGTGTAGGTGAGTGTTGCTGCGTGCAGGTGAGTGGTGCTGCGTGTAGGTGAGTGGTGCTGCGTGCAGGTGAGTGGTGCTGCGTGTAGGTGAGTGGTGCTGCGTGTAGGTGAGTGGTGCTGTGTGTAGGTGAGTGGTGCTGTGTGTAGGTGAGTGGTGCTGCGTGTGTGCGAGTGATGCTGTATGTAGGTGAGTGGTGCTGTGTGTAGGTGAGTGATGCTGTGTACAGGTGAGTGGTGCTGTGTGAAGGTGAGTGGTGCTGCGTGTAGGTCAGTGGTGCTGCGTGTAGTGCTGCGTGTAGGTGAGTGGTGCTGCGTGTAGGTGAGTGGTGCTGCGTGTAGGTGAGTGGTGCTGTGTACAGGTGAGTGGTGCTGTGTGAAGGTGAGTGGTGCTGTGTACAGGTGAGTGGTGCTGTGTAAAGGTGAGTGGTGCTGTGTGAAGATGAGTAGTGCTGTGTTTAGGTGAGTGGTGCTGTGTGTAGGTGAGTAGTGCTGTGTGTAGGTGAGTGGTGCTATGTGTAGGTGAGTGGTGCTGCGTGTAGGTGAGTGGTGCTGCGTGCAGGTGAGTGGTGCTGCGTGTAGGTGAGTGGTGCTGCGTGTAGGTGAGTGGTGCTGTGTGAAGGTGAGTGGTGCTGTGTGAAGGTGAGTAGTGCTGCGTGCAGGTGAGTGGTGCTGTGTGTAGGTGAGTGTTGCTGTGTGTAGGTGAGTGTTGCTGTGTGTAGGTGAGTGGTGCTGTGGGCAGGTGAGTGGTGCTGTGTGAAGGTGAGTGGTGCTGTGTGAAGGTGAGTGGTGCTGTGTGTAGATGAGTGGTGCTGTGTGTAGATGAGTGGTGCTGTGTGTAGGTGAGTGGTGCTGTGTGTAGGTGAGTGGTGCTGTGTGTAGGTGAGTGGTGCTGCGTGTGTGCGAGTGATGCTGAATGTAGGTGAGTGGTGCTGTGTGTAGGGTAGGTGAGTGGTGCTGCGTGTAGGTGAGTGGTGCTGCGTGTAGGTGAGTGGTGCTGTGTGTAGGTGAGTGGTGCTGCGTGTCGGTGAGTGGTGCTGTGTGAAGGTGAGTGGTGCTGTGTGTAGGTGAGTGGTGCTGTGTGTAGGTGAGTGGTGTTGCGTGTAGGTGAGTGGTGCTGCGTGTAGGTGAGTGGTGCTGTGTATAGTTGAGTGGTGCTGCGTGTAGGTGAGTGTTGCTGCGTGCAGGTGAGTGGTGCTGCGTGTAGGTGAGTGGTGCTGCGTGCAGGTGAGTGGTGCTGCGTGTAGGTGAGTGGTGCTGCGTGTAGGTGAGTGGTGCTGTGTGTAGGTGAGTGGTGCTGTGTGTAGGTGAGTGGTGCTGCATGTGTGCGAGTGATGCTGTATGTAGGTGAGTGGTGCTGTGTGTAGGTGAGTGGTGCTGTGTACAGTTGAGTGGTGCTGTGTGTAGGTGAGTGGTGCTGCGTGTAGGTCAGTGGTGCTGCGTGTAGGCGAGAGGTGCTGCGTGTAGGTGAGTGGTGCTGCGTGTAGGTGAGTGGTGCTGCATGTAGGTGAGTGGTGCTGTGTACAGGTGAGTGGTGCTGTGTGAAGGTGAGTGGTGCTGTGTACAGGTGAGTGGTGCTGTGTAAAGGTGAGTGGTGCTGTGTGAAGATGAGTAGTGCTGTGTGTAGGTGAGTGGTGCTGTGTGTAGGTGAGTGGTGCTGCGTGTAGGTGAGTGGTGCTGTGTGTAGGTGAGTGGTGCTGTGTGTAGGTGAGTGGTGCTATGTGTAGGTGAGTGGTGCTGCGTGTAGGTGAGTGGTGCTGCGTGCAGGTGAGTGGTGCTGCATGTAGGTGAGTGGTGCTGCGTGTAGGTGAGTGGTGCTGTGTGAAGGTGAGTGGTGCTGTGTGCAGGTGAGTGGTGCTGTGTAGGCGAGTGGTGCTGTGTGAAGGTGAGTGGTGCTGTGTACAGGTGAGTGTGCTGTGTGAAGGTGATTGGTGCTGCGTGTAGGTGAGTGGTGCTGCGTGAAGGTGAGTGGTGCTGCGTGCAGGTGAGTGGTGCTGTGTGTAGGTGAGTGGTCCTGTGTGTAGGTGAGTGGTGCTGTGTGTAGGTGAGTGGTGCTGTGGGCAGGTGAGTGGTGCTGTGTGAAGGTGAGTGGTGCTGTGTGAAGGTGAGTGGTGCTGTGTGTAGATGAGTGGTGCTGTGTGTAGATGAGTGGTGCTGTGTGTAGGTGAGTGGTGCTGTGTGTAGTTGAGTGGTGCTGCGTGTGTGCGAGTGATGCTGTATGTAGGTGATTGGTGCTGTGTGTAGTTGAGTGGTGCTGCGTGTAGGTGAGTGTTGCTGCGTGCAGGTGAGTGGTGCTGCGTGTAGGTGAGTGGTGCTGCGTGCAGGTGAGTGGTGCTGCGTGTAGGTGAGTGGTGCTGCGTGTAGGTGAGTGGTGCTGTGTACAGGTGAGTGGTGCTGTGTGCAGATGAGTGGTGCTGTGTGAAGGTGAGAGGAGTTGTGTGCAGGTGAGTGGTGCTGTGTGAAGGTGAGTGGTGCTGTGTGTAGGTGAGTGGTCCTGTGTGTAGGTGAGTGGTGCTGTGTGTAGGTGAGTGGTGCTGTGGGCAGGTGAGTGGTGCTGTGTGAAGGTGAGTGGTGCTGTGTGAAGGTGAGTGGTGCTGTGTGTAGATGAGTGGTGCTGTGTGTAGATGAGTGGTGCTGTGTGTAGGTGAGTGGTGCTGTGTGTAGGTGAGTGGTGCTGCGTGTGTGCGAGTGATGCTGTATGTAGGTGATTGGTGCTGTGTGTAGTTGAGTGGTGCTGCGTGTAGGTGAGTGTTGCTGCGTGCAGGTGAGTGGTGCTGCGTGTAGGTGAGTGGTGCTGCGTGCAGGTGAGTGGTGCTGCGTGTAGGTGAGTGGTGCTGCGTGTAGGTGAGTGGTGCTGTGTACAGGTGAGTGGTGCTGTGTGCAGATGAGTGGTGCTGTGTGAAGGTGATAGGAGCTGTGTGCAGGTGAGTGGTGCTGTGTGAAGGTGAGTGGTGCTGTGTGTATGTGAGTGGTGCTGTGTGAAGGTGAGTGGTGCTGTGTGTAGGTGAGTGGTGCTGCGTGCAGGTGAGTGGTGCTGTGTGAAGGTGAGTGGTGCTGCGTGCAGGTGAGTGGTGCTGTGTGTAGGTGAGTAGTGCTGTGTGTAGGTGAGTGGTGCTGTGTGTAGGTGAGTGGTGCTGCGTGCAGGTGAGTGGTGCTGTGTGTAGGTGAGTGGTGCTGTGTGTAGGTGAGTGGTGCTGCATGTAGGTGAGTGGTGCTGTGTGAAGGTAAGTGGTGCTGTGTACAGGTGAGTGGTGCTGCGTGTAGGTAAGTGGTGCTGTGTTGTAGGTGAGTGGTGCTGCGTGTAGGTGAGTGGTGCTGTGTGAAGGTGAGTGGTGCTGTGTACAGGTGAGTGGTGCTATGTACAGGTGAGTGGTGCTGTGTGTAGGTGAGTGGTGCTGTGTGCAGGTGAGTGGTGCTGTGTGTAGGTGAGTGGTGCTGTGTGTAGGTGAGTGGTGCTATGTGTAGGTGAGTGGTGCTGCGTGTAGGTGAGTGGTGCTGCGTGCAGGTGAGTGGTGCTGCGTGTAGGTGAGTGGTGCTGCGTGTAGGTGAGTGGTGCTGAGTGAAGGTGAGTGGTGCTGTGTGAAGGTGAGTGGTGCTGCGTGCAGGTGAGTGGTGCTGTGTGTAGGTGAGTGGTGCTGTGTGTAGGTGAGTGGTGCTGTGTGTAGGTGAGTGGTGCTGTGGGCAGGTGAGTGGTGCTGTGTGAAGGTGAGTGGTGCTGTGTGAAGGTGAGTGGTGCTGTGTGTAGATGAGTGGTGCTGTGTGTAGATGAGTGGTGCTGTGTGTAGGTGAGTGGTGCTGTGTGTAGGTGAGTGGTGCTGCGTGTGTGCGAGTGATGCTGTATGTAGGTGATTGGTGCTGTGTGTAGTTGAGTGGTGCTGCGTGTAGGTGAGTGTTGCTGCGTGCAGGTGAGTGGTGCTGCGTGTAGGTGAGTGGTGCTGCGTGCAGGTGAGTGGTGCTGCGTGTAGGTGAGTGGTGCTGCGTGTAGGTGAGTGGTGCTGTGTGTAGGTGAGTGGTGCTGTATGTAGGTGAGTGGTGCTGCATGTGTGCGAGTGATGCTGTATGTAGGTGAGTGGTGCTGTGTGTAGGTGAGTGGTGCTGTGTACAGGTGAGTGGTGCTGTGTGTAGGTGAGTGGTGCTACGTGTAGGTGAGTGGTGCTGCATGTAGGCGAGTGGTGCTGCGTGTAGGTGAGTGGTGCTGCATGTAGGTGAGTGGTGCTGTGTACAGGTGAGTGGTGCTGTGTGAAGGTGAGTGGTGCTGTGTACAGGTGAGTGGTGCTGTGTGAAGATGAGTAGTGCTGTGTGTAGGTGAGTGGTGCTGTGTGTAGGTGAGTGGTGCTGTGTGTAGGTGAGTGGTGCTGTGTGTAGGTGAGTGGTGCTGTGTGTAGGTGAGTGGTGCTATGTGTAGGTGAGTGGTGCTGCGTGTAGGTGAGTGGTGCTGCGTGCAGGTGAGTGGTGCTGCGTGTAGGTGAGTGGTGCTACGTGCAGGTGAGTGGTGCTGCATTTAGGTGAGTGGTGCTGCGTGTAGGTGAGTGGTGCTGTGTGTAGGTGAGTGGTGCTGTGTGTAGGTGAGTGGTGCTGCGTGTGTGCGAGTAATGCTGCATGTAGGTGAGTGGTGCTGTGTGTAGGTGAGTGGTGCTGTGTACAGGTGAGTGGTGCTGTGTGTAGGTGAGTTGTGCTGCATGTAGGTCAGTGGTGCTGCGTGTAGGCGAGTGGTGCTGCGTGTAGGTGAGTGGTGCTGCGTGTAGGTGAGTGGTGCTGCATGTAGGTGAGTGGTGCTGTGTACAGGTGAGTGGTGCTGTGTGAAGGTGAGTGGTGCTGTGTACAGATGAGTGGTGCTGTGTAAAGGTGAGTGGTGCTGTGTGAAGATGAGTAGTCCTGTGTGTAGGTGAGTGGTGCTGTGTGTAGGTGAGTGGTGCTGTGTGTAGGTGAGTGGTGCTGTGTGTAGGTGAGTGGTGTTATGTGTAGGTGAGTGGTGCTGCGTGTAGGTGAGTGGTGCTGCGTGTAGGTGAGTGGTGCTGTGTGTAGTTGAGTGGTGCGGGGTGTAGGTGAGTGTTGCTGCGTGCAGGTGAGTGGTGCTGCGTGTAGGTGAGTGGTGCTGCGTGTAGGTGAGTGGTGCTGTGTGTAGGTGAGTGGTGCTGTGTGTAGGTGAGTGGTGCTGCGTGTGTGCGAGTGATGCTGTATGTAGGTGAGTGGTGCTGTGTGTAGGTGAGTGATGCTGTGTACAGGTGAGTGGTGCTGTGTGAAGGTGAGTGGTGCTGCGTGTAGGTCAGTGGTGCTGCGTGTAGGCGAGTAGTGCTGCGTGTAGGTGAGTGGTGCTGCGTGTAGGTGAGTGGTGCTGTGTGTAGGTGAGTGGTGCTGTGTACAGGTGAGTGGTGCTGTGTGAAGGTGAGTTGTGCTGTGTACAGGTGAGTGGTGCTGTGTAAAGGTGAGTGGTGCTGTGTGAAGATGAGTAGTGCTGTGTTTAGGTGAGTGGTGCTGTGTGTAGGTGAGTGGTGCTGCGTGTAGGTGAGTGGTGCTGTGTGTAGGTGAGTGGTGCTGTGTGTAGGTGAGTGGTGCTATGTGTAGGTGAGTGGTGCTGCGTGCAGGTGAGTGGTGCTGCGTGTAGGTGAGTGGTGCTGCGTGTAGGTGAGTGGTGCTGCGTGTAGGTGAGTGGTGCTGTGTGAGGGTGAGTGGTGCTGTGTGAAGGTGAGTGGTGCTGCGTGCAGGTGAGTGGTGCTGTGTGTAGGTGAGTGTTGCTGTGTGTAGGTGAGTGGTGCTGTGGGCAGGTGAGTGGTGCTGTGTGAAGGTGAGTGGTGCTGTGTGAAGGTGAGTGGTGCTGTGTGTAGATGAGTGGTGCTGTGTGTAGATGAGTGGTGCTGTGTGTAGGTGAGTGGTGCTGTGTGTAGGTGAGTGGTGCTGTGTGTAGGTGAGTGGTGCTGCGTGTGTGCGAGTGATGCTGAATGTAGGTGAGTGGTGCTGTGTGTAGGTGAGTGGTGCTGTGTGTAGATGAGTGGTGCTGTGTGTAGATGAGTGGTGCTGTGTGTAGGTGAGTGGTGCTGCGTGTCGGTGAGTGGTGCTGTGTGAAGGTGAGTGGTGCTGTGTGAAGATGAGTAGTCCTGTGTGTAGGTGAGTGGTGCTGTGTGTAGGTGAGTGGTGCTGTGTGTAGGTGAGTGGTGCTGTGTGTAGGTGAGTGGTGTTATGTGTAGGTGAGTGGTGCTGCGTGTAGGTGAGTGGTGCTGCGTGTAGGTGAGTGGTGCTGTGTGTAGTTGAGTGGTGCGGGGTGTAGGTGAGTGTTGCTGCGTGCAGGTGAGTGGTGCTGCGTGTAGGTGAGTGGTGCTGCGTGCAGGTGAGTGGTGCTGCGTGTAGGTGAGTGGTGCTGCGTGTAGGTGAGTGGTGCTGTGTGTAGGTGAGTGGTGCTGTGTGTAGGTGAGTGGTGCTGCGTGTGTGCGAGTGATGCTGTATGTAGGTGAGTGGTGCTGTGTGTAGGTGAGTGATGCTGTGTACAGGTGAGTGGTGCTGTGTGAAGGTGAGTGGTGCTGCGTGTAGGTCAGTGGTGCTGCGTGTAGGCGAGTAGTGCTGCGTGTAGGTGAGTGGTGCTGCGTGTAGGTGAGTGGTGCTGTGTACAGGTGAGTGGTGCTGTGTGAAGGTGAGTGGTGCTGTGTACAGGTGAGTGGTGCTGTGTAAAGGTGAGTGGTGCTGTGTGAAGATGAGTAGTGATGTGTTTAGGTGAGTGGTGCTGTGTGTAGGTGAGTGGTGCTGCGTGTAGGTGAGTGGTGCTGTGTGTAGGTGAGTGGTGCTGTGTGTAGGTGAGTGGTGCTATGTGTAGGTGAGTGGTGCTGCGTGTAGGTGAGTGGTGCTGCGTGCAGGTGAGTGGTGCTGCGTGTAGGTGAGTGGTGCTGCGTGTAGGTGAGTGGTGCTGTGTGAAGGTGAGTGGTGCTGTGTGAAGGTGAGTGGTGCTGCGTGCAGGTGAGTGGTGCTGTGTGTAGGTGAGTGTTGCTGTGTGTAGGTGAGTGGTGCTGTGGGCAGGTGAGTGGTGCTGTGTGAAGGTGAGTGGTGCTGTGTGAAGGTGAGTGGTGCTGTGTGTAGATGAGTGGTGCTGTGTGTAGATGAGTGGTGCTGTGTGTAGGTGAGTGGTGCTGTGTGTAGGTGAGTGGTGCTGTGTGTAGGTGAGTGGTGCTGCGTGTGTGCGAGTGATGCAAAATGTAGGTGAGTGGTGCTGCGTGTAGGTGAGTGGTGCTGCGTGTAGGTGAGTGGTGCTGTGTGTAGGTGAGTGGTGCTGCGTGTCGGTGAGTGGTGCTGTGTGAAGGTGAGTGGTGCTGTGTGTAGGTGAGTGGTGCTGTGTGTAGGTGAGTGGTGCTGCGTGTAAGTGAGTGGTGCTGCGTGTAGGTGAGTGGTGCTGTGTGTAGTTGAGTGGTGCTGCGTGTAGGTGAGTGTTGCTGTGTGCAGGTGAGTGGTGCTGCGTGTAGGTGAGTGGTGCTGCGTGCAGGTGAGTGATGCTGCGTGTAGGTGAGTGGTGCTGCGTGTAGGTGAGTGGTGCTGTGTGTAGGTGAGTGGTGCTGTGTGTAGGTGAGTGGTGCTGCATGTGTGCGAGTGATGCTGTATGTAGGTGAGTGGTGCTGTGTGTAGGTGAGTGGTGCTGTGTACAGTTGAGTGGTGCTGTGTGTAGGTGAGTGGTGCTGCGTGTAGGTCAGTGGTGCTGCGTGTAGGCGAGAGGTGCTGCGTGTAGGTGAGTGGTGCTGCGTGTAGGTGAGTGGTGCTGCATGTAGGTGAGTGGTGCTGTGTACAGGTGAGTGGTGCTGTGTGAAGGTGAGTGGTGCTGTGTACAGGTGAGTGGTGCTGTGTAAAGGTGAGTGGTGCTGTGTGAAGATGAGTAGTGCTGTGTGTAGGTGAGTGGTGCTGTGTGTAGGTGAGTGGTGCTGCGTGTAGGTGAGTGGTGCTGTGTGTAGGTGAGTGGTGCTGTGTGTAGGTGAGTGGTGCTATGTGTAGGTGAGTGGTGCTGCGTGTAGGTGAGTGGTGCTGCGTGCAGGTGAGTGGTGCTGCGTGTAGGTGAGTGGTGCTGCGTGTAGGTGAGTGGTGCTGTGTGAAGGTGAGTGGTGCTGTGTGCAGGCGAGTGGTGCTGTGTAGGCGAGTGGTGCTGTGTGAAGGTGAGTGGTGCTGTGTACAGGTGAGTGTGCTGTGTGAAGGTGATTGGTGCTGCGTGTAGGTGAGTGGTGCTGCGTGCAGGTGAGTGGTGCTGTGTGTAGGTGAGTGGTGCTGTGTGTAGATGAGTGGTGCTGTGTGTAGGTGAGTGGTGCTGTGTGTAGGTGAGTGGTGCTGCGTGTGTGCGAGTGATGCTGTATGTAGGTGATTGGTGCTGTGTGTAGTTGAGTGGTGCTGCGTGTAGGTGAGTGTTGCTGCGTGCAGGTGAGTGGTGCTGCGTGTAGGTGAGTGGTGCTGCGTGCAGGTGAGTGGTGCTGCGTGTAGGTGAGTGGTGCTGCGTGTAGGTGAGTGGTGCTGTGTGTAGGTGAGTGGTGCTGTATGTAGGTGAGTGGTGCTGCATGTGTGCGAGTGATGCTGTATGTAGGTGAGTGGTGCTGTGTGTAGGTGAGTGGTGCTGTGTACAGGTGAGTGGTGCTGTGTGTAGGTGAGTGGTGCTACGTGTAGGTGAGTGGTGCTGCATGTAGGCGAGTGGTGCTGCGTGTAGGTGAGTGGTGCTGCATGTAGGTGAGTGGTGCTGTGTACAGGTGAGTGGTGCTGTGTGAAGGTGAGTGGTGCTGTGTACAGGTGAGTGGTGCTGTGTGAAGATGAGTAGTGCTGTGTGTAGGTGAGTGGTGCTGTGTGTAGGTGAGTGGTGCTGTGTGTAGGTGAGTGGTGCTGTGTGTAGGTGAGTGGTGCTGTGTGTAGGTGAGTGGTGCTATGTGTAGGTGAGTGGTGCTGCGTGTAGGTGAGTGGTGCTGCGTGCAGGTGAGTGGTGCTGCGTGTAGGTGAGTGGTGCTACGTGCAGGTGAGTGGTGCTGCATTTAGGTGAGTGGTGCTGCGTGTAGGTGAGTGGTGCTGTGTGTAGGTGAGTGGTGCTGTGTGTAGGTGAGTGGTGCTGCGTGTGTGCGAGTAATGCTGCATGTAGGTGAGTGGTGCTGTGTGTAGGTGAGTGGTGCTGTGTACAGGTGAGTGGTGCTGTGTGTAGGTGAGTTGTGCTGCATGTAGGTCAGTGGTGCTGCGTGTAGGCGAGTGGTGCTGCGTGTAGGTGAGTGGTGCTGCGTGTAGGTGAGTGGTGCTGCATGTAGGTGAGTGGTGCTGTGTACAGGTGAGTGGTGCTGTGTGAAGGTGAGTGGTGCTGTGTACAGATGAGTGGTGCTGTGTAAAGGTGAGTGGTGCTGTGTGAAGATGAGTAGTCCTGTGTGTAGGTGAGTGGTGCTGTGTGTAGGTGAGTGGTGCTGTGTGTAGGTGAGTGGTGCTGTGTGTAGGTGAGTGGTGTTATGTGTAGGTGAGTGGTGCTGCGTGTAGGTGAGTGGTGCTGCGTGTAGGTGAGTGGTGCTGTGTGTAGTTGAGTGGTGCGGGGTGTAGGTGAGTGTTGCTGCGTGCAGGTGAGTGGTGCTGCGTGTAGGTGAGTGGTGCTGCGTGCAGGTGAGTGGTGCTGCGTGTAGGTGAGTGGTGCTGCGTGTAGGTGAGTGGTGCTGTGTGTAGGTGAGTGGTGCTGTGTGTAGGTGAGTGGTGCTGCGTGTGTGCGAGTGATGCTGTATGTAGGTGAGTGGTGCTGTGTGTAGGTGAGTGATGCTGTGTACAGGTGAGTGGTGCTGTGTGAAGGTGAGTGGTGCTGCGTGTAGGTCAGTGGTGCTGCGTGTAGGCGAGTAGTGCTGCGTGTAGGTGAGTGGTGCTGCGTGTAGGTGAGTGGTGCTGTGTGTAGGTGAGTGGTGCTGTGTACAGGTGAGTGGTGCTGTGTGAAGGTGAGTTGTGCTGTGTACAGGTGAGTGGTGCTGTGTAAAGGTGAGTGGTGCTGTGTGAAGATGAGTAGTGCTGTGTTTAGGTGAGTGGTGCTGTGTGTAGGTGAGTGGTGCTGCGTGTAGGTGAGTGGTGCTGTGTGTAGGTGAGTGGTGCTGTGTGTAGGTGAGTGGTGCTATGTGTAGGTGAGTGGTGCTGCGTGCAGGTGAGTGGTGCTGCGTGTAGGTGAGTGGTGCTGCGTGTAGGTGAGTGGTGCTGCGTGTAGGTGAGTGGTGCTGTGTGAGGGTGAGTGGTGCTGTGTGAAGGTGAGTGGTGCTGCGTGCAGGTGAGTGGTGCTGTGTGTAGGTGAGTGTTGCTGTGTGTAGGTGAGTGGTGCTGTGGGCAGGTGAGTGGTGCTGTGTGAAGGTGAGTGGTGCTGTGTGAAGGTGAGTGGTGCTGTGTGTAGATGAGTGGTGCTGTGTGTAGATGAGTGGTGCTGTGTGTAGGTGAGTGGTGCTGTGTGTAGGTGAGTGGTGCTGTGTGTAGGTGAGTGGTGCTGCGTGTGTGCGAGTGATGCTGAATGTAGGTGAGTGGTGCTGTGTGTAGGTGAGTGGTGCTGTGTGTAGATGAGTGGTGCTGTGTGTAGATGAGTGGTGCTGTGTGTAGGTGAGTGGTGCTGCGTGTCGGTGAGTGGTGCTGTGTGAAGGTGAGTGGTGCTGTGTGAAGATGAGTAGTCCTGTGTGTAGGTGAGTGGTGCTGTGTGTAGGTGAGTGGTGCTGTGTGTAGGTGAGTGGTGCTGTGTGTAGGTGAGTGGTGTTATGTGTAGGTGAGTGGTGCTGCGTGTAGGTGAGTGGTGCTGCGTGTAGGTGAGTGGTGCTGTGTGTAGTTGAGTGGTGCGGGGTGTAGGTGAGTGTTGCTGCGTGCAGGTGAGTGGTGCTGCGTGTAGGTGAGTGGTGCTGCGTGCAGGTGAGTGGTGCTGCGTGTAGGTGAGTGGTGCTGCGTGTAGGTGAGTGGTGCTGTGTGTAGGTGAGTGGTGCTGTGTGTAGGTGAGTGGTGCTGCGTGTGTGCGAGTGATGCTGTATGTAGGTGAGTGGTGCTGTGTGTAGGTGAGTGATGCTGTGTACAGGTGAGTGGTGCTGTGTGAAGGTGAGTGGTGCTGCGTGTAGGTCAGTGGTGCTGCGTGTAGGCGAGTAGTGCTGCGTGTAGGTGAGTGGTGCTGCGTGTAGGTGAGTGGTGCTGTGTACAGGTGAGTGGTGCTGTGTGAAGGTGAGTGGTGCTGTGTACAGGTGAGTGGTGCTGTGTAAAGGTGAGTGGTGCTGTGTGAAGATGAGTAGTGATGTGTTTAGGTGAGTGGTGCTGTGTGTAGGTGAGTGGTGCTGCGTGTAGGTGAGCAGTGCTGTGTGTAGGTGAGTGGTGCTGTGTGTAGGTGAGTGGTGCTATGTGTAGGTGAGTGGTGCTGCGTGTAGGTGAGTGGTGCTGCGTGCAGGTGAGTGGTGCTGCGTGTAGGTGAGTGGTGCTGCGTGTAGGTGAGTGGTGCTGTGTGAAGGTGAGTGGTGCTGTGTGAAGGTGAGTGGTGCTGCGTGCAGGTGAGTGGTGCTGTGTGTAGGTGAGTGTTGCTGTGTGTAGGTGAGTGGTGCTGTGGGCAGGTGAGTGGTGCTGTGTGAAGGTGAGTGGTGCTGTGTGAAGGTGAGTGGTGCTGTGTGTAGATGAGTGGTGCTGTGTGTAGATGAGTGGTGCTGTGTGTAGGTGAGTGGTGCTGTGTGTAGGTGAGTGGTGCTGTGTGTAGGTGAGTGGTGCTGCGTGTGTGCGAGTGATGCAAAATGTAGGTGAGTGGTGCTGCGTGTAGGTGAGTGGTGCTGCGTGTAGGTGAGTGGTGCTGTGTGTAGGTGAGTGGTGCTGCGTGTCGGTGAGTGGTGCTGTGTGAAGGTGAGTGGTGCTGTGTGTAGGTGAGTGGTGCTGTGTGTAGGTGAGTGGTGCTGCGTGTAAGTGAGTGGTGCTGCGTGTAGGTGAGTGGTGCTGTGTGTAGTTGAGTGGTGCTGCGTGTAGGTGAGTGTTGCTGTGTGCAGGTGAGTGGTGCTGCGTGTAGGTGAGTGGTGCTGCGTGCAGGTGAGTGATGCTGCGTGTAGGTGAGTGGTGCTGCGTGTAGGTGAGTGGTGCTGTGTGTAGGTGAGTGGTGCTGTGTGTAGGTGAGTGGTGCTGCATGTGTGCGAGTGATGCTGTATGTAGGTGAGTGGTGCTGTGTGTAGGTGAGTGGTGCTGTGTACAGTTGAGTGGTGCTGTGTGTAGGTGAGTGGTGCTGCGTGTAGGTCAGTGGTGCTGCGTGTAGGCGAGAGGTGCTGCGTGTAGGTGAGTGGTGCTGCGTGTAGGTGAGTGGTGCTGCATGTAGGTGAGTGGTGCTGTGTACAGGTGAGTGGTGCTGTGTGAAGGTGAGTGGTGCTGTGTACAGGTGAGTGGTGCTGTGTAAAGGTGAGTGGTGCTGTGTGAAGATGAGTAGTGCTGTGTGTAGGTGAGTGGTGCTGTGTGTAGGTGAGTGGTGCTGCGTGTAGGTGAGTGGTGCTGTGTGTAGGTGAGTGGTGCTGTGTGTAGGTGAGTGGTGCTATGTGTAGGTGAGTGGTGCTGCGTGTAGGTGAGTGGTGCTGCGTGCAGGTGAGTGGTGCTGCGTGTAGGTGAGTGGTGCTGCGTGTAGGTGAGTGGTGCTGTGTGAAGGTGAGTGGTGCTGTGTGCAGGCGAGTGGTGCTGTGTAGGCGAGTGGTGCTGTGTGAAGGTGAGTGGTGCTGTGTACAGGTGAGTGTGCTGTGTGAAGGTGATTGGTGCTGCGTGTAGGTGAGTGGTGCTGCGTGAAGGTGAGTGGTGCTGTGTGTAGGTGAGTGGTGCTGTGTGTAGGTGAGTGGTGCTGTGTGTAAGTGAGTGGTGCTGCGTGTGTGCGAGTGATGTTGTATGAAGGTGAGTGGTGGTGTGTGTAGGTGAATGGTGCTGTGTACAGCTGAGTGGTGCTGTGTGAAGGTGAGTGGTGCTGTGTACAGGTGAGTGGTGCTGTGTGAAGGTGAGTGGTGCTGTGTACAGGTGAGTGGTGCTGTGTGAAGGTGAGTGGTGCTGTGTGAAGGTGAGTGGTGCTGTGTGTAGGTGAGTGGTGCTGCGTGTAGGTGAGTGGTACTGAGTGTAGGTGAGTGGTGCTGTGTGTAGGTGAGTGGTGCTATGTGTAGGTGAGTGGTGCTGCGTGTAGGTGAGTGGTGCTGCGTGCAGGTGAGTGGTGCTGTGTGTAGGTGAGTGGTGCTGCGTGTAGGTGAGTGGTGCTGTGTGAAGGTGAGTGGTGCTATGTGCAGGTGAGTGGTGCTGTGTAGGCGAGTGGTGCTGTGTAGGCGAGTGGTGCTGTGTGAAGGTGAGTGGTGCTGCGTGTAGGTGAGTGGTGCTGTGTGTAGGTGAGTGGTGCTGCGTGAAGGCGAGTGGTGCTGTGTACAGGTGAGTGGTGCTGCGTGAAGGTGATTGGTGCTGTGTGTAGGTGAGTGGTGCTGTGTACAGGTGAGTAGTGCTGTGTACTGGTGAGTCGTGCTGTATGAAGGTGAGTGGTGCTGTGTGCAGGTGAGTGCTGCTGTGTGAAGGTGAGCGGTGCTGTGTGTATGTGAGCGGTGCTGTGTGTAGGTGAGTGGTGCTGTGTACAGGTGAGTGGTGCTGTGTATAGGTGAGTGGTGCTGTGTGCAGGTAAGTGGTGCTGTGTGCAGGTGAGTGGTGCTGTGTGAAGGTGAGTGGTGCTGTGTGCAGGTGAGTGGTGCTGTGTGCAGGTGAGTGGTGCTGTGTGCAGGTGAGTGGTGCTGTGTGCAGGTGAGTGGTGCTGTGTGCAGGTGAGTGGTGCTGTGTGCAGGTGAGTGGTGCTGCGTGAAGGTGAGTGGTGCTGCGTGTAGGCGAGTGGTGCTGCGTGTAGGTGAGTGGTGCTGCATGTAGGTGAGTGGTGCTGTGTACAGGTGAGTGGTGCTGTGTGAAGGTGAGTGGTGCTGTGTACAGGTGAGTGGTGCTGTGTAAAGGTGAGTGGTGCTGTGTGAAGATGAGTAGTGCTGTGTGTAGGTGAGTGGTGCTGTGTGTAGGTGAGTGGTGCTGTGTGTAGGTGAGTGGTGCAGTGTGTAGGTGAGTGGTGCTTTGTGTAGGTGAGTGGTGCTGCGTGTAGGTGAGTGGTGCTGCGTGCAGGTGAGTGGTGCTGCGTGTAGGTGAGTGGTGCTGCGTATAGGTGAGTGGTGCTGTGTGAAGGTGAGTGGTGCTGTGTGAAGGTGAGTGGTGCTGCGTGCAGGTGAGTGGTGCTGTGTGTAGGTGAGTGGTGCAGTGTGTAGGTGAGTGGTGCTGTGGGCAGGTGAGTGGTGCTGTGTGAAGGTGAGTGGTGCTGTGTGAAGGTGAGTGGTGCTGTGTGTAGATGAGTGGTGCTGTGTGTAGATGAGTGGTGCTGTGTGTAGGTGAGTGGTGCTGTGTGTAAGTGAGTGGTGCTGCGTGTGTGCGAGTGATGCTGTATGTAAGTGAGTGGTGCTGTGTGTAGGGTAGGTGAGTGGTGCTGCGTGTAGGTGAGTGGTGCTGTGTGTAGGTGAGTGGTGCTGCGTGTCGGTGAGTGGTGCTGTGTGAAGGTGAGTGGTGCTGTGTGTACGTGAGTGGTGCTGTGTACAGGTGAGAGGTGATGTGTGAAGGTGAGTGGTGCTGTGTACAGGTGAGTGGTGCTGTGTGTAGGTGAGTGGTGCTGCGTGTAGGTGAGTGGTGCTGCTTGTAGGTGAGTGGTGCTGTGTGTAGTTGAGTGGTGCTGCGTGTAGGTGAGTGTTGCTGCGTGCAGGTGAGTGGTGCTGCGTGTAGGTGAGTGGTGCTGCGTGCAGGTGAGTGGTGCTGTGTGTAGGTGAGTGGTGCTGTGTGTAGGTGAGTGGTGCTGCGTGTAGGTGAGTGGTGCTGTGTGTAGGTGAGTGGTGCAGTGTGTAGGTGAGTGGTGCTATGTGTAGGTGAGTGGTGCTGCGTGTAGGTGAGTGGTGCTGCGTGCAGGTGAGTGGTGCTGCGTGTAGGTGAGTGGTGCTGCGTGTAGGTGAGTGGTGCTGTGTGAAGGTGAGTGGTGCTGTGTGAAGGTGAGTGGTGCTGCGTGCAGGTGAGTGGTGCTGTGTGTAGGTGAGTGGTGCAGTGTGTAGGTGAGTGGTGCTGTGGGCAGGTGAGTGGTGCTGTGTGAAGGTGAGTGGTGCTGTGTGAAGGTGAGTGGTGCTGTGTGTAGGTGAGTGGTGCTGTGTGTAGGTGAGTGGTGCTGTGTGTAGGTGAGTGGTGCTGCGTGTGTGCGAGTGATGCTGTATGTAAGTGAGTGGTGCTGTGTGTAGGGTAGGTGAGTGGTGCTGCGTGTAGGTGAGTGGTGCTGCGTGTAGGTGAGTGGTGCTGTGTGTAGGTGAGTGGTGCTGCGTGTCGGTGAGTGGTGCTGTGTGAAGGTGAGTGGTGCTGTGTGTAGGTGAGTGGTGCTGTGTACAGGTGAGTGGTGATGTGTGAAGGTGAGTGGTGCTGTGTACAGGTGAGTGGTGCTGTGTGTAGGTGAGTGGTGCTGCGTGTAGGTGAGTGGTGCTGCGTGTAGGTGAGTGGTGCTGTGTGTAGTTGAGTGGTGCTGCGTGTAGGTGAGTGTTGCTGCGTGCAGGTGAGTGGTGCTGCGTGTAGGTGAGTGGTGCTGCGTGCAGGTGAGTGGTGCTGCGTGTAGGTGAGTGGTGCTGTGTGTAGGTGAGTGGTGCTGCGTGTGTGCGAGTGATGCTGTATGTAGGTGAGTGGTGTTGTGTGTAGGTGAGTGGTGCTGTGTACAGGTGAGTGGTGCTGTGTGTAGGTGAGTGGTGCTGTGTGTAGGTGAGTGGTGCTGCGTGTAGGTCAGTGGTGCTGCGTGTAGGCGAGTGGTGCTGCGTGTAGGTGAGTGGTGCTGCGTGTAGGTGAGTGGTGCTGCATGTAGGTGAGTGGTGCTGTGTACAGGTGAGTGGTGCTGTGTGAAGGTGAGTGGTGCTGTGTACAGGTGAGTGGTGCTGTGTAAAGGTGAGTGGTGCTGTGTGAAGATGAGTAGTGCTGTGTGTAGGTGAGTGGTGCTGTGTGTAGGTGAGTGGTGCTGCGTGTAGGTGAGTGGTGCTGTGTGTAGGTGAGTGGTGCTGTGTGTAGGCGAGTGGTGCTATGTGTAGGTGAGTGGTGCTGCGTGTAGGTGAGTGGTGCTGCGTGCAGGTGAGTGGTGCTGCGTGTAGGTGAGTGGTGCTGCGTGTAGGTGAGTGGTGCTGTGTGAAGGTGAGTGGTGCTGTGTGCAGGTGAGTGGTGCTGTGTAAGCGAGTGGTGCTGTGTGAAGGTGAGTGGTGCTGTGTACAGGTGAGTGTGCTGTGTGAAGGTGATTGGTGCTGCGTGTAGGTGAGTGGTGCTGCGTGAAGGTGAGTGGTGCTGTGTGTAGGTGAGTGGTGCTGTGTGTAGGTGAGTGGTGCTGTGTGTAGGTGAGTGGTGCTGTGTGTAAGTGAGTGGTGCTGCGTGTGTGCGAGTGATGCTGTATGAAGGTGAGTGGTGCTGTGTGTAGGTGAATGGTGCTGTGTACAGGTGAGTGGTGCTGTGTGAAGGTGAGTGGTGCTGTGTACAGGTGAGTGGTGCTGTGTGAAGGTGAGTGGTGCTGTGTACAGGTTAGTGGTGCTGTGTGAAGGTGAGTGGTGCTGTGTACAGGTGAGTGGTGCTGTGTGAAGGTGAGTGGTGCTGTGTACAGGTGAGTGGTGCTGTGTGAAGGTGAGTGGTGCTGTGTGAAGGTGAGTGATGCTGTGTGTAGGTGAGTGGTGCTGTGTGGAGGTGAGTGGTGCTGCGTGTAGGTGAGTGGTACTGAGTGTAGGTGAGTGGTGCTGTGTGTAGGTGAGTGGTGCTATGTGTAGGTGAGTGGTGCTGTGTGTAGGTGAGTGGTGCTGCGTGTAGGTGAGTGGTGCTGTGTGAAGGTGAGTGGTGCTATGTGCAGGTGAGTGGTGCTGTGTAGGCGAGTGGTGCTGTGTGAAGGTGAGAGGTGCTGCGTGTAGGTGAGTGGTGCTGTGTGTAGGTGAGTGGTGCTGCGTGAAGGCGAGTGGAGCTGTGTACAGGTGAGTGGTGCTGCGTGAAGGTGATTTGTGCTGTGTGTAGGTGAGTGGTGCTGTGTACAGGTGAGTAGTGCTGTGTACAGGTGAGTGGTGCTGCATGAAGGTGAGTGGTGCTGTGTACAGGTGAGTAGTGCTGTGTACAGGTGAGTGGTGCTGTGTGAAGGTGAGTGGTGCTCTGTGAAGGTGAATGGTGCTGTGTGAAGGTGAATGGTGCTGTATACAGGTGAATGGTGCTGTGTGTAGGTGAGTGGTGCTGCGTGAAGGTGAGTGGTGCTGCGTGCAGGTGAGTGGTGCTGTGTGTAGGTGAGTGGTGCTGTGTGCAGGTGAGTGGTGCTGTGTACAGGTGAGTGGTGCTGCATGAAGGTGAGTGGTGCTGCGTGAAGGTGAGTGGTGCTGCGTGCAGGTGAGTGGTGCTGCATGAAGGTGAGTGGTGCTGTGTGTAGATGAGTGGTGCTGTGTGTAGGTCAGTGGTGCTGTGTGTAGGCGAGTGATGCTGTGTGTAGGTGAGTGGTGCTGCGTGTGTGCGAGTGATGCTGTATGTAGGTGAGTGGTGCTGTGTGTAGGGTAGGTGAGTGGTGCTGCGTGTAGGTGAGTGGTGCTGCGTGTAGGTGAGTGGTGCTGTGTGTAGGTGAGTGGTGCTGCGTGTCGGTGAGTGGTGCTGTTTGAAGGTGAGTGGTGCTGTGTGTAGGTGAGTGGTGCTGTGTACAGGTGAGTGGTGCTGTGTGTAGGTGAGTGGTGCTGCGTGTAGGTGAGTGGTGCTGCGTGTAGTGAGTGGTGCTGTGTGTAGTTGAGTGGTGCTGCGTGTAGGTGAGTGTTGCTGCGTGCAGGTGAGTGGTGCTGCGTGTAGGTGAGTGGTGCTGCGTGCAGGTGAGTGGTGCTGTGTGTAGGTGAGTGGTGCTGTGTGTAGGTGAGTGGTGCTGCGTGTGTGCGAGTGATGCTGTATGTAGGTGAGTGGTGCTGTGTGTAGTTGAGTGGTGCTTTGTACAGGTGAGTGGTGCTGTGTGTAGGTGAGTGGTGCTGCGTGTAGGTCAGTGGTGCTGCGTGTAGGCGAGTGGTGCTGCGTGTAGGCGAGTGGTGCTGCGTGTAGGTGAGTGGTGCTGCATGTAGGTGAGTGGTGCTGTGTACAGGTGAGTGTGCTGTGTGAAGGTGATTGGTGCTGCGTGTAGGTGACTGGTGCTGCGTGAAGGTGAGTGGTGCTGTGTGTAGGTGAGTGGTGCTGTGTGTAGGTGAGTGGTGCTGTGTGTAGGTGAGTGGTGCTGTGTGTAAGTGAGTGGTGCTGCGTGTGTGCGAGTGATGCTGTATGAAGGTGAGTGGTGCTGTGTGTAGGTGAATGGTGCTGTGTACAGGTGAGTGGTGCTGTGTGAAGGTGAGTGGTGCTGTGTACAGGTGAGTGGTGCTGTGTGAAGGTGAGTGGTGCTGTGTACAGGTTAGTGGTGCTGTGTGAAGGTGAGTGGTGCTGTGTACAGGTGAGTGGTGCTGTGTGAAGGTGAGTGGTGCTGTGTGAAGGTGAGTGATGCTGTGTGTAGGTGAGTGGTGCTGTGTGGAGGTGAGTGGTGCTGCGTGTAGGTGAGTGGTACTGAGTGTAGGTGAGTGGTGCTGTGTGTAGGTGAGTGGTGCTATGTGTAGGTGAGTGGTGCTGCGTGTAGGTGAGTGGTGCTGCGTGCAGGTGAGTGGTGCTGTGTGTAGGTGAGTGGTGCTGCGTGTAGGTGAGTGGTGCTGTGTGAAGGTGAGTGGTGCTATGTGCAGGTGAGTGGTGCTGTGTAGGCGAGTGGTGCTGTGTGAAGGTGAGAGGTGCTGTGTGTAGGTGAGTGGTGCTTTGTACAGGTGAGTAGTGCTGTGTACAGGTGAGTGGTGCTGCATGAAGGTGAGTGGTGCTGTGTACAGGTGAGTAGTGCTGTGTACAGGTGAGTGGTGCTGTGTGAAGGTGAGTGGTGCTCTGTGAAGGTGAATGGTGCTGTGTGAAGGTGAATGGTGCTGTATACAGGTGAATGGTGCTGTGTGTAGGTGAGTGGTGCTGCGTGAAGGTGAGTGGTGCTGCGTGCAGGTGAGTGGTGCTGTGTGTAGGTGAGTGGTGCTGTGTGCAGGTGAGTGGTGCTGTGTACAGGTGAGTGGTGCTGCGTGAAGGTGAGTGGTGCTGCGTGCAGGTGAGTGGTGCTGCATGAAGGTGAGTGGTGCTGTGTGTAGATGAGTGGTGCTGTGTGTAGGTGAGTGGTGCTGTGTGTAGGTGAGTGATGCTGTGTGTAGGTGAGTGGTGCTGCGTGTGTGCGAGCGATGCTGTATGTAGGTGAGTGGTGCTGTGTGTAGGGTAGGTGAGTGGTGCTGCGTGTAGGTGAGTGGTGCTGCGTGTAGGTGAGTGGTGCTGCATGTAGGTGAGTGGTGCTGTGTACAGGTGAGTGGTGCTGTGTGAAGGTGAGTGGTGCTGTGTACAGGTGAGTGGTGCTGTGTAAAGTTGTGTGGTGCTGTGTGAAGATGAGTAGTGCTGTGTGTAGGTGAGTGGTGCTGCGTGTAGGTGAGTGGTGCTGCGTGCAGGTGAGTGGTGCTGCGTGTAGGTGAGTGGTGCTGCGTGTAGGTGAGAGGTGCTGTGTGAAGGTGAGTGGTGCTGTATGCAGGTGAGTGGTGCTGTGTAGGCGAGTGGTGCTGTGTGAAGGTGAGTGGTGCTGTGTACAGGTGAGTGTGCTGTGTGAAGGTGATTGGTGTTGCGTGTAGGTGAGTGTTGCTGCGTGAAGGTGAGTGGTGATGTGTGAAGGTGAGTGGTGCTGTGTACAGGTGAGTGGTGCTGTGTGTAGGTGAGTGGTGCTGTGTACAGGTGAGTGGTGATGTGTGAAGGTGAGTGGTGCTGTGTACAGGTGAGTGGTGCTGTGTGTAGGTGAGTGGTGCTGCGTGTAGGTGAGTGGTGCTGCGTGTAGGTGAGTGGTGCTGTGTGTAGTTGAGTGGTGCTGCGTGTAGGTGAGTGTTGCTGCGTGCAGGTGAGTGGTGCTGCGTGTAGGTGAGTGGTGCTGCGTGCAGGTGAGTGGTGCTGTGTGTAGGTGAGTGGTGCTGTGTGTAGGTGAGTGGTGCTGCGTGTGTGCGAGTGATGCTGTATGTAGGTGAGTGGTGCTGTGTGTAGGTGAGTGGTGCTTTGTACAGGTGAGTGGTGCTGTGTGTAGGTGAGTGGTGCTGCGTGTAGGTCAGTGGTGCTGCGTGTAGGCGAGTGGTGCTGCGTGTAGGTGAGTGGTGCTGCGTGTAGGTGAGTGGTGCTGCATGTAGGTGAGTGGTGCTGCGTGTGTGCGAGTGATGCTGTATGAAGGTGAGTGGTGCTGCGTGAAGGTGAGTGGTGCTGTGTGAAGGTTAGTGGTGCTGTGTGAAGGTGAGTGGTGCTGTGTACAGGTGAGTGGTGCTGTGTGAAGGTGAGTGGTGCTGTGTGAAGGTGAGTGGTGCTGTGTGAAGGTGAGTGGTGCTGTGTGTAGGTGAGTGGTGCTGCGTGTAGGTGAGTGGTACTGAGTGTAGGTGAGTGGTGCTGTGTGTAGGTGAGTGGTGCTATGTGTAGGTGAGTGGTGCTGCGTGTAGGTGAGTGGTGCTGCGTGCAGGTGAGTGGTGCTGTGTGTAGGTGAGTGGTGCTGCGTGAAGGTGAGTGGTGCTGTGTGAAGGTGAGTGGTGCTATGTGCAGGTGAGTGGTGCTGTGTAGGCGAGTGGTGCTGTGTGAAGGTGAGTGGTGCTGCGTGTAGGTGAGTGGTGCTGTGTACAGGTGAGTGGTGCTGTGTGAAGGTGAGTGGTGCTCTGTGAAGGTGAATGGTGCTGTGTGAAGGTGAATGGTGCTGTATACAGGTGAATGGTGCTGTGTGTAGGTGAGTGGTGCTGCGTGAAGGTGAGTGGTGCTGCGTGCAGGTGAGTGGTGCTGTGTGTAGGTGAGTGGTGCTGTGTGCAGGTGAGTGGTGCTGTGTACAGGTGAGTGGTGCTGCATGAAGGTGAGTGGTGCTGCGTGAAGGTGAGTGGTGCTGCGTGCAGGTGAGTGGTGCTGCATGAAGGTGAGTGGTGCTGTGTGTAGATGTGTGGTGCTGTGTGTAGGTGAGTGGTGCTGTGTGTAGGTGAGTGATGCTGTGTGTAGGTGAGTGGTGCTGCGTGTGTGCGAGTGATGCTGTATGTAGGTGAGTGGTGCTGTGTGTAGAGTAGGTGAGTGGTGCTGCGTGTAGGTGAGTGGTGCTGCGTGTAGGTGAGTGGTGCTGTGTGTAGGTGAGTGGTGCTGCGTGTCGGTGAGTGGTGCTGTTTGAAGGTGAGTGGTGCTGTGTGTAGGTGAGTGGTGCTGTGTACAGGTGAGTGGTGATGTGTGAAGGTGAGTGGTGCTGTGTACAGGTGAGTGGTGCTGTGTGTAGGTGAGTGGTGCTGCGTGTAGGTGAGTGGTGCTGCGTGTAGGTGAGTGGTGCTGTGTGTAGTTGAGTGGTGCTGCGTGTAGGTGAGTGGTGCTGCGTGCAGGTGAGTGGTGCTGTGTGTAGGTGAGTGGTGCTGTGTGTAGGTGAGTGGTGCTGCGTGTGTGCGATTGATGCTGTATGTAGGTGAGTGGTGCTGTGTGTAGGTGAGTGGTGCTTTGTACAGGTGAGTGGTGCTGTGTGAAGGTGAGTGGTGCTCTGTGAAGGTGAATGGTGCTGTGTGAAGGTGAATGGTGCTGTATACAGGTGAATGGTGCTGTGTGTAGGTGAGTGGTGCTGCGTGAAGGTGAGTGGTGCTGCGTGCAGGTGAGTGGTGCTGTGTGTAGGTGAGTGGTGCTGTGTGCAGGTGAGTGGTGCTGTGTACAGGTGAGTGGTGCTGCATGAAGGTGAGTGGTGCTGCGTGAAGGTGAGTGGTGCTGCGTGCAGGTGAGTGGTGCTGCATGAAGGTGAGTGGTGCTGTGTGTAGATGTGTGGTGCTGTGTGTAGGTGAGTGGTGCTGTGTGTAGGTGAGTGATGCTGTGTGTAGGTGAGTGGTGCTGCGTGTGTGCGAGTGATGCTGTATGTAGGTGAGTGGTGCTGTGTGTAGAGTAGGTGAGTGGTGCTGCGTGTAGGTGAGTGGTGCTGCGTGTAGGTGAGTGGTGCTGTGTGTAGGTGAGTGGTGCTGCGTGTCGGTGAGTGGTGCTGTTTGAAGGTGAGTGGTGCTGTGTGTAGGTGAGTGGTGCTGTGTACAGGTGAGTGGTGATGTGTGAAGGTGAGTGGTGCTGTGTACAGGTGAGTGGTGCTGTGTGTAGGTGAGTGGTGCTGCGTGTAGGTGAGTGGTGCTGCGTGTAGGTGAGTGGTGCTGTGTGTAGTTGAGTGGTGCTGCGTGTAGGTGAGTGGTGCTGCGTGCAGGTGAGTGGTGCTGTGTGTAGGTGAGTGGTGCTGTGTGTAGGTGAGTGGTGCTGCGTGTGTGCGATTGATGCTGTATGTAGGTGAGTGGTGCTGTGTGTAGGTGAGTGGTGCTTTGTACAGGTGAGTGGTGCTGTTTGTAGGTGAGTGGTGCTGCGTGTAGGTCAGTGGTGCTGCGTGTAGGCGAGTGGTGCTGCGTGTAGGTGAGTGGTGCTGCGTGTAGGTGAGTGGTGCTGTGTACAGGTGAGTGGTGCTGTGTGAAGGTGAGTGGTGCTGTGTACAGGTGAGTGGTGCTGTGTAAAGTTGTGTGGTGCTGTGTGAAGATGAGTAGTGCTGTGTGTAGGTGAGTGGTGCTGCGTGTAGGTGAGTGTTGCTGCGTGTGTGCGAGTGATGCTGTATGAAGGTGAGTGGTGCTGCGTGAAGGTGAGTGGTGCTGTGTGAAGGTTAGTGGTGCTGTGTGAAGGTGAGTGGTGCTGTGTGAAGGTGAGTGGTGCTGTGTGAAGGTGAGTGGTGCTGTGTGAAGGTGAGTGGTGCTGTGTGTAGGTGAGTGGTGCTGCGTGTAAGTGAGTGGTACTGAGTGTAGGTGAGTGGTGCTGTGTGTAGGTGAGTGGTGCTATGTGTAGGTGAGTGGTGTTGCGTGCAGGTGAGTGGTGCTGTGTGTAGGTGAGTGGTGCTGTGTGTAGGTGAGTGGTGCTGCGTGTGTGCGAGTGATGCTGTATGTAGGTGAGTGGTGCTGTGTGTAGGTGAGTGGTGCTTTGTACAGGTGAGTGGTGCTGTGTGTAGGTGAGTGGTGCTGCGTGTAGGTCAGTGGTGCTGCGTGTAGGCGAGTGGTGCTGCGTGTAGGTGAGTGGTGCTGCGTGTAGGTGAGTGGTGCTGCATGTAGGTGAGTGGTGCTGTGTACAGGTGAGTGGTGCTGTGTGAAGGTGAGTGGTGCTGTGTACAGGTGAGTGGTGCTGTGTAAAGTTGAGTGGTGCTGTGTGAAGATGAGTAGTGCTGTGTGTAGGTGAGTGGTGCTGCGTGTAGGTGAGTGGTGCTGCGTGCAGGTGAGTGGTGCTGCGTGTAGGTGAGTGGTGCTGCGTGTAGGTGAGAGGTGCTGTGTGAAGGTGAGTGGTGCTGTATGCAGGTGAGTGGTGCTGTGTAGGCATGTGGTGCTGTGTGAAGGTGAGTGGTGCTGTGTACAGGTGAGTGTGCTGTGTGAAGGTGATTGGTGCTGCGTGTAGGTGAGTGGTGCTGCGTGAATGTGAGTGGTGCTGTGTGTAGGTGAGTGGTGCTGTGTGTAGGTGAGTGGTGTTGTGTGTAAGTGAGTGGTGCTGCGTGTGTGCGAGTGATGCTGTATGAAGGTGAGTGGTGCTGTGTGAAGGTGAGTGGTGCTGTGTACTGGTTAGTGGTGCTGTGTGAAGGTAAGTGGTGCTGTGTACAGGTGAGTGGTGCTGTGTGAAGGTGAGTGGTGCTGTGTGAAGGTGAGTGGTGCTGTGTGTAGGTGAGTGGTGCTGTGTGTAGGTGAGTGGTGCTGCGTGTAGGTGAGTGGTACTGAGTGTAGGTGAGTGGTGCTGTGTGTAGGTGAGTGGTGCTATGTGTAGGTGAGTGGTGCTGCGTGTAGGTGAGTGGTGCTGCGTGCAGGTGAGTGGTGCTGTGTGAAGGTGAGTGGTGCTGTGTAGGCGTATGGTGCTGTGTGAAGGTGAGTGGTGCTGCGTGTAGGTGAGTGGTGCTGTGTGTAGGTGAGTGGTGCTGCGTGAAGGCGAGTGGTGCTGTGTACAGGTGAGTGGTGCTGCGTGAAGGTGATTGGTGCTGTGTGTAGGTGAGTGGTGCTGTGTACAGGTGAGTAGTGCTGTGTACAGGTGAGTGGTGCTGTATGAAGGTGAGTGGTGCTGTGTACAGGTAAGTAGTGCTGTGTACAGGTGAGTGGTGCTGTGTGAAGGTGAGTGGTGCTGTGTGAAGGTGAATGGTGCTGTGTGAAGGTGAATGGTGCTGTATACAGGTGAATGGTGCTGTGTGTAGGTGAGTGGTGCTGCGTGAAGGTGAGTGGTGCTGCGTGAAGGTGAGTGGTGCTGCGTGCAGGTGAGTGGTGCTGCATGAAGGTGAGTGGTGCTGTGTGTAGATGAGTGGTGCTGTGTGTAGGTGAGTGGTGCTGTGTGTTGGTGAGTGGTGCTGTGTGTAGGTGAGTGGTGCTGCGTGTGTGCGAGTGATGCTGTATGTAGGTGAGTGGTGCTGTGTGTAGGGTAGGTGAGTGGTGCTGCGTGTAGGTGAGTGGTGCTGCGTGTAGGTGAGTGGTGCTGTGTGTAGGTGAGTGGTGCTGCGTGTCGGTGAGTGGTGCTGTGTGAAGGTGAGTGGTGCTGTGTGTAGGTGAGTGGTGCTGTGTACAGGTGAGTGGTGATGTGTGAAGGTGAGTGGTGCTGTGTACAGGTGAGTGGTGCTGTGTGTAGGTGAGTGGTGCTGCGTGTAGGTGAGTGGTGCTGCGTGTAGGTGAGTGGTGCTGTGTGTAGTTGAGTGGTGCTGCGTGTAGGTGAGTGTTGCTGCGTGCAGGTGAGTGGTGCTGCGTGTAGGTGAGTGGTGCTGCGTGCAGGTGAGTGGTGCTGTGTGTAGGTGAGTGGTGCTGTGTGTAGGTGAGTGGTGCTGCGTGTGTGCGAGTGATGCTGTATGTAGGTGAGTGGTGCTGTGTGTAGGTGAGTGGTGCTGTGTACAGGTGAGTGGTGCTGTGTGTAGGTGAGTGGTGCTGTGTACAGGTGAGTGGTGCTGTGTGAAGGTGAGTGGTGCTGTGTACAGGTGAGTGGTGCTGTGTGAAGGTGAGTGGTGCTGTGTACAGGTGAGTGGTGCTGTGTGAAGGTGAGTGGTGCTGTGTGAAGGTGAGTGATGCTGTGTGTAGGTGAGTGGTGCTGTGTGGAGGTGAGTGGTGCTGCGTGTAGGTGAGTGGTACTGAGTGTAGGTGAGTGGTGCTGTGTGTAGGTGAGTGGTGCTATGTGTAGGTGAGTGGTGCTGCGTGTAGGTGAGTGGTGCTGCGTGCAGGTGAGTGGTGCTGTGTGTAGGTGAGTGGTGCTGCGTGTAGGTGAGTGGTGCTGTGTGAAGGTGAGTGGTGCTATGTGCAGGTGAGTGGTGCTGTGTAGGCGAGTGGTGCTGTGTGAAGGTGAGAGGTGCTGCGTGAAGGTGATTTGTGCTGTGTGTAGGTGAGTGGTGCTGTGTACAGGTGAGTAGTGCTGTGTACAGGTGAGTGGTGCTGTATGAAGGTGAGTGGTGCTGTGTACAGGTGAGTAGTGCTGTGTACAGGTGAGTGGTGCTGTGTGAAGGTGAGTGGTGCTCTGTGAAGGTGATTGGTGCTGTGTGAAGGTGAATGGTGCTGTATACAGGTGAATGGTGCTGTGTGTAGGTGAGTGGTGCTGCGTGAAGGTGAGTGGTGCTGCGTGCAGGTGAGTGGTGCTCTGTGTAGGTGAGTGGTGCTGTGTGCAGGTGAGTGGTGCTGTGTACAGGTGAGTGGTGCTGCATGAAGGTGAGTGGTGCTGCGTGAAGGTGAGTGGTTCTGCGTGCAGGTGAGTGGTGCTGCATGAAGGTGAGTGGTGGTGTGTGTAGATGAGTGGTGCTGTGTGTAGGTGAGTGGTGCTGTGTGTAGGTGAGTGATGCTGTGTGTAGGTGAGTGGTGCTGCGTGTGTGCGAGTGATGCTGTATGTAGGTGAGTGGTGCTGTGTGTAGGGTAGGTGAGTGGTGCTGCGTGTAGGTGAGTGGTGCTGCGTGTAGGTGAGTGGTGCTGTGTGTAGGTGAGTGGTGCTGCGTGTCGGTGAGTGGTGCTGTTTGAAGGTGAGTGGTGCTGTGTGTAGGTGAGTGGTGCTGTGTACAGGTGAGTGGTGATGTGTGAAGGTGAGTGGTGCTGTGTACAGGTGAGTGGTGCTGTGTGTAGGTGAGTGGTGCTGCGTGTAGGTGAGTGGTGCTGCGTGTAGGTGAGTGGTGCTGTGTGTAGTTGAGTGGTGCTGCGTGTAGGTGAGTGTTGCTGCGTGCAGGTGAGTGGTGCTGCGTGTAGGTGAGTGGTGCTGCGTGCAGGTGAGTGGTGCTCTGTGTAGGTGAGTGGTGCTGTGTGTAGGTGAGTGGTGCTGCGTGTGTGCGAGTGATGCTGTATGTAGGTGAGTGGTGCTGTGTGTAGGTGAGTGGTGCTTTGTACAGGTGAGTGGTGCTGTGTGTAGGTGAGTGGTGCTGCGTGTAGGTCAGTGGTGCTGCGTGTAGGCGAGTGGTGCTGCGTGTAGGTGAGTGGTGCTGCGTGTAGGTGAGTGGTGCTGCATGTAGGTGAGTGGTGCTGTGTACAGGTGAGTGGTGCTGTGTGAAGGTGAGTGGTGCTGTGTACAGGTGAGTGGTGCTGTGTAAAGTTGAGTGGTGCTGTGTGAAGATGAGTAGTGCTGTGTGTAGGTGAGTGGTGCTGCGTGTAGGTGAGTGGTGCTGTGTGTAAGTGAGTGGTGCTGCGTGTGTGCGAGTGATGCTGTATGAAGGTGAATGGTGCTGTGTGAAGGTGAGTGGTGCTGTGTACAGGTTAGTGGTGCTGTGTGAAGGTGAGTGGTGCTGTGTACAGGTGAGTGGTGCTGTGTGAAGGTGAGTGGTGCTGTGTGAAGGTGAGTGGTGCTGTGTGTAGGTGAGTGGTGCTGTGTGTAGGTGAGTGGTGCTGCGTGTAGGTGAGTGGTGCTGCGTGTGTGCGAGTGATGCTGTATGTAGGTGAGTGGTGCTGTGTGTAGGGTAGGTGAGTGGTGCTGCGTGTAGGTGAGTGGTGCTGCGTGTAGGTGAGTGGTGCTGTGTGTAGGTGAGTGGTGCTGCGTGTCGGTGAGTGGTGCTGTTTGAAGGTGAGTGGTGCTGTGTGTAGGTGAGTGGTGCTGTGTACAGGTGAGTGGTGATGTGTGAAGGTGAGTGGTGCTGTGTACAGGTGAGTGGTGCTGTGTGTAGGTGAGTGGTGCTGCGTGTAGGTGAGTGGTGCTGCGTGTAGGTGAGTGGTGCTGTGTGTAGTTGAGTGGTGCTGCGTGTAGGTGAGTGTTGCTGCGTGCAGGTGAGTGGTGCTGCGTGTAGGTGAGTGGTGCTGCGTGCAGGTGAGTGGTGCTCTGTGTAGGTGAGTGGTGCTGTGTGTAGGTGAGTGGTGCTGCGTGTGTGCGAGTGATGCTGTATGTAGGTGAGTGGTGCTGTGTGTAGGTGAGTGGTGCTTTGTACAGGTGAGTGGTGCTGTGTGTAGGTGAGTGGTGCTGCGTGTAGGTCAGTGGTGCTGCGTGTAGGCGAGTGGTGCTGCGTGTAGGTGAGTGGTGCTGCGTGTAGGTGAGTGGTGCTGTGTAAAGTTGAGTGGTGCTGTGTGAAGATGAGTAGTGCTGTGTGTAGGTGAGTGGTGCTGCGTGTAGGTGAGTGGTGCTGTGTGTAAGTGAGTGGTGCTGCGTGTGTGCGAGTGATGCTGTATGAAGGTGAATGGTGCTGTGTGAAGGTGAGTGGTGCTGTGTACAGGTTAGTGGTGCTGTGTGAAGGTGAGTGGTGCTGTGTACAGGTGAGTGGTGCTGTGTGAAGGTGAGTGGTGCTGTGTGAAGGTGAGTGGTGCTGTGTGTAGGTGAGTGGTGCTGTGTGTAGGTGAGTGGTGCTGCGTGTAGGTGAGTGGTACTGAGTGTAGGTGAGTGGTGTTGTGTGTAGGTGAGTGGTGCTATGTGTAGGTGAGTGGTTCTGCGTGTAGGTGAGTGGTGCTGCGTGCAGGTGAGTGGTGCTGTGTGTAGGTGAGTGGTGCTGTGTGAAGGTGAGTGGTGCTATGTGCAGGTGAGTGGTGCTGTGTAGGCGAGTGGTGCTGTGTGAAGGTGAGTGGTGCTGCGTGTAGGTGAGTGGTGCTGTGTGTAGGTGAGTGGTGCTGCGTGAAGGCGAGTGGTGCTGTGTACAGGTGAGTGGTGCTGCGTGAAGGTGATTGGTGCTGTGTGTAGGTGAGTGGTGCTGTGTACAGGTGAGTAGTGCTGTGTACAGGTGAGTGGTGCTGTATGAAGGTGAGTGGTGCTGTGTACAGGTGAGTAGTGCTGTGTACAGGTGAGTGGTGCTGTGTGAAGGTGAGTGGTGCTGTGTGAAGGTGAATGGTGCTGTGTGAAGGTGAATGGTGCTGTATACAGGTGAATGGTGCTGTGTGTAGGTGAGTGGTGCTGCGTGAAGGTGAGTGGTGCTGCGTGAAGGTGAGTGGTGCTGCGTGTGTGCGAGTGATGCTGTATGTAGGTGAGTGGTGCTGTGTGTAGGGTAGGTGAGTGGTGCTGCGTGTAGGTGAGTGGTGCTGCGTGTAGGTGAGTGGTGCTGTGTGTAGGTGAGTGGTGCTGCGTGTCGGTGAGTGGTGCTGTGTGAAGGTGAGTGGTGCTGTGTGTAGGTGAGTGGTGCTGTGTACAGGTGAGTGGTGATGTGTGAAGGTGAGTGGTGCTGTGTACAGGTGAGTGGTGCTGTGTGTAGGTGAGTGGTGCTGCGTGTAGGTGAGTGGTGCTGCGTGTAGGTGAGTGGTGCTGTGTGTAGTTGAGTGGTGCTGCGTGTAGGTGAGTGTTGCTGCGTGCAGGTGAGTGGTGCTGCGTGTAGGTGAGTGGTGCTGCGTGCAGGTGAGTGGTGCTGTGTGTAGGTGAGTGGTGCTGTGTGTAGGTGAGTGGTGCTGCGTGTGTGCGAGTGATGCTGTATGTAGGTGAGTGGTGCTGTATGTAGGTGAGTGGTGCTGTGTATAGGTGAGTGGTGCTGTGTACAGGTGAGTGGTGCTGTGTGTAGGTGAGTGGTGCTGCGTGTAGGTCAGTGGTGCTGCGTGTAGGCGAGTGGTGCTGCGTGTAGGTGAGTGGTGCTGCGTGTAGGTGAGTGGTGCTGCATGTAGGTGGGTGGTGCTGTGTACAGGTGAGTGGTGCTGTGTGAAGGTGAGTGGTGCTGTGTACAGGTGAGTGGTGCTGTGTAAAGTTGAGTGGTGCTGTGTGAAGATGAGTAGTGCTGTGTCTAGGTGAGAGGTGCTGCGTGTAGGTGAGTGGTGCTTCGTGCAGGTGAGTGGTGCTGCGTGTAGGTGAGTGGTGCTGCGTGTAGGTGAGAGGTGCTGTGTGAAGGTGAGTGGTGCTGTATGCAGGTGAGTGGTGCTGTGTAGGCGAGTGGTGCTGTGTGAAGGTGAGTGGTGCTGTGTACAGGTGAGTGTGCTGTGTGAAGGTGATTGGTGCTGCGTGTAGGTGAGTGGTGCTGCGTGAAGGTGAGTGGTGCTGTGTGTAGGTGAGTGGTGCTGTGTGTAGGTGAGTGGTGCTGTGTGTAAGTGAGTGGTGCTGCGTGTGTGCGAGTGATGCTGTATGAAGGTGAGTGGTGCTGTGTGAAGGTGAGTGGTGCTGTGTACAGGTTAGTGGTGCTGTGTGAAGGTGAGTGGTGCTGTGTACAGGTGAGTGGTGCTGTGTGAAGGTGAGTGGTGCTGTGTGAAGGTGAGTGGTGCTGT
Organism: Lampetra fluviatilis; assembly: GCF_964198595.1. Lineage (NCBI taxonomy): Eukaryota > Metazoa > Chordata > Hyperoartia > Petromyzontiformes > Petromyzontidae > Lampetra > Lampetra fluviatilis. The sequence goes on from NC_136352.1 coordinate 280,439, forward strand.
GTGTAGGTGAGTGGTGCTGTGTGTAGGTGAGTGGTGCTGCGTGTAGGTGAGTGGTACTGAGTGTAGGTGAGTGGTGCTGTGTGTAGGTGAGTGGTGCTATGTGTTGGTGAGTGGTGCTGCGTGTAGGTGAGTGGTGCTGCGTGCAGGTGAGTGGTGCTGTGTGAAGGTGAGTGGTGCTGTGTAGGCGTATGGTGCTGTTTGAAGGTGAGTGGTGCTGCGTGTAGGTGAGTGGTGCTGTGTGTAGGTGAGTGGTGCTGCGTGTGTGCGAGTGATGCTGTATGTAGGTGAGTGGTGCTGTGTATAGGTGAGTGGTGCTGTGTACAGGTGAGTGGTGCTGTGTGTAGGTGAGTGGTGCTGCGTGTAGGTCAGTGGTGCTGCGTGTAGGCGAGTGGTGCTGCGTGTAGGTGAGTGGTGCTGCGTGTAGGTGAGTGGTGCTGCATGTAGGTGAGTGGTGCTGTGTACAGGTGAGTGGTGCTGTGTGAAGGTGAGTGGTGCTGTGTACAGGTGAGTGGTGCTGTGTAAAGTTGAGTGGTGCTGTGTGAAGATGAGTAGTGCTGTGTGTAGGTGAGTGGTGCTGCGTGTAGGTGAGTGGTGCTGCGTGCAGGTGAGTGGTGCTGCGTGTAGGTGAGTGGTGCTGCGTGTAGGTGAGAGGTGCTGTGTGAAGGTGAGTGGTGCTGTATGCAGGTGAGTGGTGCTGTGTAGGCGAGTGGTGCTGTGTGAAGGTGAGTGGTGCTGTGTACAGGTGAGTGTGCTGTGTGAAGGTGATTGGTGCTGCGTGTAGGTGAGTGGTGCTGCGTGAAGGTGAGTGGTGCTGTGTGTAGGTGAGTGGTGCTGTGTGTAGGTGAGTGGTGCTGTGTGTAAGTGAGTGGTGCTGCGTGTGTGCGAGTGATGCTGTATGAAGGTGAGTGGTGCTGTGTGAAGGTGAGTGGTGCTGTGTACAGGTTAGTGGTGCTGTGTGAAGGTGAGTGGTGCTGTGTACAGGTGAGTGGTGCTGTGTGAAGGTGAGTGGTGCTGCGTGTAGGTGAGTGGTGCTGTGTGTAGGTGAGTGGTGCTGCGTGAAGGCGAGTGGTGCTGTGTACAGGTGAGTGGTGCTGCGTGAAGGTGATTGGTGCTGTGTGTAGGTGAGTGGTGCTGTGTACAGGTGAGTAGTGCTGTGTACAGGTGAGTGGTGCTGTATGAAGGTGAGTGGTGCTGTGTACAGGTGAGTAGTGCTGTGTACAGGTGAGTGGTGCTGTGTGAAGGTGAGTGGTGCTGTGTGAAGGTGAATGGTGCTGTGTGAAGGTGAATGGTGCTGTATACAGGTGAATGGTGCTGTGTGTAGGTGAGTGGTGCTGCGTGAAGGTGAGTGGTGCTGCGTGAAGGTGAGTGGTGCTGCGTGTGTGCGAGTGATGCTGTATGTAGGTGAGTGGTGCTGTGTGTAGGGTAGGTGAGTGGTGCTGCGTGTAGGTGAGTGGTGCTGCGTGTAGGTGAGTGGTGCTGTGTGTAGGTGAGTGGTGCTGCGTGTCGGTGAGTGGTGCTGTGTGAAGGTGAGTGGTGCTGTGTGTAGGTGAGTGGTGCTGTGTACAGGTGAGTGGTGATGTGTGAAGGTGAGTGGTGCTGTGTACAGGTGAGTGGTGCTGTGTGTAGGTGAGTGGTGCTGCGTGTAGGTGATTGGTGCTGCGTGTAGGTGAGTGGTGCTGTGTGTAGTTGAGTGGTGCTGCGTGTAGGTGAGTGTTGCTGCGTGCAGGTGAGTGGTGCTGCGTGTAGGTGAGTGGTGCTGCGTGCAGGTGAGTGGTGCTGTGTGTAGGTGAGTGGTGCTGTGTGTAGGTGAGTGGTGCTGCGTGTGTGCGAGTGATGCTGTATGTAGGTGAGTGGTGCTGTGTATAGGTGAGTGGTGCTGTGTACAGGTGAGTGGTGCTGTGTGTAGGTGAGTGGTGCTGCGTGTAGGTCAGTGGTGCTGCGTGTAGGCGAGTGGTGCTGCGTGTAGGTGAGTGGTGCTGCGTGTAGGTGAGTGGTGCTGCATGTAGGTGGGTGGTGCTGTGTACAGGTGAGTGGTGCTGTGTGAAGGTGAGTGGTGCTGTGTACAGGTGAGTGGTGCTGTGTAAAGTTGAGTGGTGCTGTGTGAAGATGAGTAGTGCTGTGTCTAGGTGAGAGGTGCTGCGTGTAGGTGAGTGGTGCTTCGTGCAGGTGAGTGGTGCTGCGTGTAAGAGAGTGGTGCTGCGTGTAGGTGAGAGGTGCTGTGTGAAGGTGAGTGGTGCTGTATGCAGGTGAGTGGTGCTGTGTAGGCGAGTGGTGCTGTGTGAAGGTGAGTGGTGCTGTGTACAGGTGAGTGTGCTGTGTGAAGGTGATTGGTGCTGCGTGTAGGTGAGTGGTGCTGCGTGAAGGTGAGTGGTGCTGTGTGTAGGTGAGTGGTGCTGTGTGTAGGTGAGTGGTGCTGTGTGTAAGTGAGTGGTGCTGCGTGTGTGCGAGTGATGCTGTATGAAGGTGAGTGGTGCTGTGTGAAGGTGAGTGGTGCTGTGTACAGGTTAGTGGTGCTGTGTGAAGGTGAGTGGTGCTGTGTACAGGTGAGTGGTGCTGTGTGAAGGTGAGTGGTGCTGTGTGAAGGTGAGTGGTGCTGTGTGTAGGTGAGTGGTGCTGTGTGTAGGTGAGTGGTGCTGCGTGTAGGTGAGTGGTACTGAGTGTAGGTGAGTGGTGCTGTGTGTAGGTGAGTGGTGCTATGTGTAGGTGAGTGGTGCTGCGTGTAGGTGAGTGGTGCTGCGTGCAGGTGAGTGGTGCTGTGTGAAGGTGAGTGGTGCTGTGTAGGCGTATGGTGCTGTGTGAAGGTGAGTGGTGCTGCGTGTAGGTGAGTGGTGCTGTGTGTAGGTGAGTGGTGCTGCGTGTGTGCGAGTGATGCTGTATGTAGGTGAGTGGTGCTGTGTATAGGTGAGTGGTGCTGTGTACAGGTGAGTGGTGCTGTGTGTAGGTGAGTGGTGCTGCGTGTAGGTCAGTGGTGCTGCGTGTAGGCGAGTGGTGCTGCGTGTAGGTGAGTGGTGCTGCGTGTAGGTGAGTGGTGCTGCATGTAGGTGAGTGGTGCTGTGTACAGGTGAGTGGTGCTGTGTGAAGGTGAGTGGTGCTGTGTACAGGTGAGTGGTGCTGTGTAAAGTTGAGTGGTGCTGTGTGAAGATGAGTAGTGCTGTGTGTAGGTGAGTGGTGCTGCGTGTAGGTGAGTGGTGCTGCGTGCAGGTGAGTGCTGCTGCGTGTAGGTGAGTGGTGCTGCGTGTAGGTGAGAGGTGCTGTGTGAAGGTGAGTGGTGCTGTATGCAGGTGAGTGGTGCTGTGTAGGCGAGTGGTGCTGTGTGAAGGTGAGTGGTGCTGTGTACAGGTGAGTGTGCTGTGTGAAGGTGATTGGTGCTGCGTGTAGGTGAGTGGTGCTGCGTGAAGGTGAGTGGTGCTGTGTGTAGGTGAGTGGTGCTGTGTGTAGGTGAGTGGTGCTGTGTGTAAGTGAGTGGTGCTGCGTGTGTGCGAGTGATGCTGTATGAAGGTGAGTGGTGCTGTGTGAAGGTGAGTGGTGCTGTGTACAGGTTAGTGGTGCTGTGTGAAGGTGAGTGGTGCTGTGTACAGGTGAGTGGTGCTGTGTGAAGGTGAGTGGTGCTGTGTGAAGGTGAGTGGTGCTGTGTGTAGGTGAGTGGTGCTGTGTGTAGGTGAGTGGTGCTGCGTGTAGGTGAGTGGTACTGAGTGTAGGTGAGTGGTGCTGTGTGTAGGTGAGTGGTGCTATGTGTAGGTGAGTGGTGCTGCGTGTAGGTGAGTGGTGCTGCGTGCAGGTGAGTGGTGCTGTGTGAAGGTGAGTGGTGCTGTGTAGGCGTATGGTGCTGTGTGAAGGTGAGTGGTGCTGCGTGTAGGTGAGTGGTGCTGTGTGTAGGTGAGTGGTGCTGCGTGAAGGCGAGTGGTGCTGTGTACAGGTGAGTGGTGCTGCGTGAAGGTGATTGGTGCTGTGTGTAGGTGAGTGGTGCTGTGTACAGGTGAGTAGTGCTGTGTACAGGTGAGTGGTGCTGTATGAAGGTGAGTGGTGCTGTGTACAGGTGAGTAGTGCTGTGTACAGGTGAGTGGTGCTGTGTGAAGGTGAGTGGTGCTGTGTGAAGGTGAATGGTGCTGTGTGAAGGTGAATGGTGCTGTATACAGGTGAATGGTGCTGTGTGTAGGTGAGTGATGCTGCGTGAAGGTGAGTGGTGCTGCGTGAAGGTGAGTGGTGCTGCGTGCAGGTGAGTGGTGCTGCATGAAGGTGAGTGGTGCTGTGTGTAGATGAGTGGTGCTGTGTGTAGGTGAGTGGTGCTGTGTGTAGGTGAGTGGTGCTGTGTGTAGGTGAGTGGTGCTGCGTGTGTGCGAGTGATGCTGTATGTAGGTGAGTGGTGCTGTGTGTAGGGTAGGTGAGTGGTGCTGCGTGTAGGTGAGTGGTGCTGCGTGTAGGTGAGTGGTGCTGTGTGTAGGTGAGTGGTGCTGCGTGTCGGTGAGTGGTGCTGTGTGAAGGTGAGTGGTGCTGTGTGTAGGTGAGTGGTGCTGTGTACAGGTGAGTGGTGATGTGTGAAGGTGAGTGGTGCTGTGTACAGGTGAGTGGTGCTGTGTGTAGGTGAGTGGTGCTGCGTGTAGGTGAGTGGTGCTGTGTGTAGTTGAGTGGTGCTGCGTGTAGGTGAGTGTTGCTGCGTGCAGGTGAGTGGTGCTGCGTGTAGGTGAGTGGTGCTGCGTGCAGGTGAGTGGTGCTGTGTGTAGGTGAGTGGTGCTGTGTGTAGGTGAGTGGTGCTGCGTGTGTGCGAGTGATGCTGTATGTAGGTGAGTGGTGCTGTGTGTAGGTGAGTGGTGCTGTGTACAGGTGAGTGGTGCTGTGTGTAGGTGAGTGGTGCTGTGTACAGGTGAGTGGTGCTGTGTGAAGGTGAGTTGTGCTGTGTACAGGTGAGTGGTGCTGTGTGAAGGTGAGTGGTGCTGTGTACAGGTGAGTGGTGCTGTGTGAAGGTGAGTGGTGCTGTGTGAAGGTGAGTGATGCTGTGTGTAGGTGAGTGGTGCTGTGTGGAGGTGAGTGGTGCTGCGTGTAGGTGAGTGGTACTGAGTGTAGGTGAGTGGTGCTGTGTGTAGGTGAGTGGTGCTATGTGTAGGTGAGTGGTGCTGCGTGTAGGTGAGTGGTGCTGCGTGCAGGTGAGTGGTGCTGTGTGTAGGTGAGTGGTGCTGCGTGTAGGTGAGTGGTGCTGTGTGAAGGTGAGTGGTGCTATGTGCAGGTGAGTGGTGCTGTGTAGGCGAGTGGTGCTGTGTGAAGGTGAGAGGTGCTGCGTGTAGGTGAGTGGTGCTGTGTGTAGGTGAGTGGTGCTGCGTGAAGGCGAGTGGAGCTGTGTGCAGGTGAGTGGTGCTGTGTGTAGGTGAGTGTTGCTGTGTGTAGGCGAGTGGTGCTGCGTGTGTGCGAGTGATGCTGTATGTAGGTGAGTGGTGCTGTGTGTAGGTGAGTGGTGCTGTGTACAGGTGAGTGGTACTGTGTGTAGGTGAGTGGTGCAGTGTACAGGTGAGTGGTGCTGTGTGAAGGTGAGTGGTGCTGTGTACAGGTGAGTGGTGCTGTGTGAAGGTGAGTGGTGCTGTGTACAGGTGAGTGGTGCTGTGTGTAGGTGAGTGGTGCTATGTGTAGGTGAGTGGTGCTGCGTGCAGGTGAGTGGTGCTGCGTGTAGGTGAGTGGTGCTGTGTGTAGGTGAGTGGTGCTGCGTGTAGGTGAGTGGTGCTGTGTGAAGGTGAGTGGTGCTATGTGCAGGTGAGTGGTGCTGTGTAGGCGAGTGGTGCTGTGTGAAGGTGAGAGGTGCTGCGTGTAGGTGAGTGGTGCTGCGTGCAGGTGAGTGGTGCTCTGTGTAGGTGAGTGGTGCTGTGTGCAAGTGAGTGGTGCTGTGTACAGGTGAGTGGTGCTGCATGAAGGTGAGTGGTGCTGCGTGAAGGTGAGTGGTGCTGCGTGCAGGTGAGTGGTGCTGCATGAAGGTGAGTGGTGGTGTGTGTAGATGAGTGGTGCTGTGTGTAGGTGAGTGGTGCTGTGTGTAGGTGAGTGATGCTGTGTGTAGGTGAGTGGTGCTGCGTGTGTGCGAGTGATGCTGTATGTAGGTGAGTGGTGCTGTGTGTAGGGTAGGTGAGTGGTGCTGCGTGTAGGTGAGTGGTGCTGCGTGTAGGTGAGTGGTGCTGCGTGTAGGTGAGTGGTGCTGCGTGTCGGTGAGTGGTGCTGTTTGAAGGTGAGTGGTGCTGTGTGTAGGTGAGTGGTGCTGTGTACAGGTGAGTGGTGATGTGTGAAGGTGAGTGGTGCTGTGTACAGGTGAGTGGTGCTGTGTGTAGGTGAGTGGTGCTGCGTGTAGGTGAGTGGTGCTGCGTGTAGGTGAGTGGTGCTGTGTGTAGTTGAGTGGTGCTGCGTGTAGGTGAGTGTTGCTGTGTGCAGGTGAGTGGTGCTGCGTGTAGGTGAGTGGTGCTGCGTGCAGGTGAGTGGTGCTCTGTGTAGGTGAGTGGTGCTGTGTGTAGGTGAGTGGTGCTGCGTGTGTGCGAGTGATGCTGTATGTAGGTGAGTGGTGCTGTGTGTAGGTGAGTGGTGCTTTGTACAGGTGAGTGGTGCTGTGTGTAGGTGAGTGGTGCTGCGTGTAGGTCAGTGGTGCTGCGTGTAGGCGAGTGGTGCTGCGTGTAGGTGAGTGGTGCTGCGTGTAGGTGAGTGGTGCTGCATGTAGGTGAGTGGTGCTGTGTACAGGTGAGTGGTGCTGTGTGAAGGTGAGTGGTGCTGTGTAAAGGTGAGTGGTGCTGTGTAAAGTTGAGTGGTGCTGTGTGAAGATGAGTAGTGCTGTGTGTAGGTGAGTGGTGCTGCGTGTAGGTGAGTGGTGCTGTGTGTAAGTGAGTGGTGCTGCGTGTGTGCGAGTGATGCTGTATGAAGGTGAATGGTGCTGTGTGAAGGTGAGTGGTGCTGTGTACAGGTTAGTGGTGCTGTGTGAAGGTGAGTGGTGCTGTGTACAGGTGAGTGGTGCTGTGTGAAGGTGAGTGGTGCTGTGTGAAGGTGAGTGGTGCTGTGTGTAGGTGAGTGGTGCTATGTGTAGGTGAGTGGTGCTGTGTGAAGGTGAGTGGTGCTGTGTGAAGGTGAGTGGTGCTGAGTGTAGGTGAGTGGTGCTGTGTGTAGGTGAGTGGTGCTGCGTGTAGGTGAGTGGTACTGAGTGTAGGTGAGTGGTGCTGTGTGAAGGTGAGTGGTGCTATGTGTAGGTGAGTGGTGCTGCGTGTGTGCGAGTGATGCTGTATGTAGGTGAGTGGTGCTGTGTGTAGGTGAGTGGTGCTTTGTACAGGTGAGTGGTGCTGTGTGTAGGTGAGTGGTGCTGCGTGTAGGTCAGTGGTGCTGCGTGTAGGCGAGTGGTGCTGCGTGTAGGTGAGTGGTGCTGCGTGTAGGTGAGTGGTGCTGCATGTAGGTGAGTGGTGCTGTGTACAGGTGAGTGGTGCTGTGTGAAGGTGAGTGGTGCTGTGTACAGGTGAGTGGTGCTGTGTAAAGTTGAGTGGTGCTGTGTGAAGATGAGTAGTGCTGTGTGTAGGTGAGTGGTGCTGCGTGTAGGTGAGTGGTGCTGTGTGTAAGTGAGTGGTGCTGCGTGTGTGCGAGTGATGCTGTATGAAGGTGAATGGTGCTGTGTGAAGGTGAGTGGTGCTGTGTACAGGTTAGTGGTGCTGTGTGAAGGTGAGTGGTGCTGTGTACAGGTGAGTGGTGCTGTGTGAAGGTGAGTGGTGCTGTGTGAAGGTGAGTGGTGCTGTGTGTAGGTGAGTGGTGCTATGTGTAGGTGAGTGGTGCTGTGTGAAGGTGAGTGGTGCTGTGTGAAGGTGAGTGGTGCTGAGTGTAGGTGAGTGGTGCTGTGTGTAGGTGAGTGGTGCTGCGTGTAGGTGAGTGGTACTGAGTGTAGGTGAGTGGTGCTGTGTGAAGGTGAGTGGTGCTATGTGCAGGTGAGTGGTGCTGTGTAGGCGAGTGGTGCTGTGTGAAGGTGAGTGGTGCTGCGTGTAGGTGAGTGGTGCTGTGTGTAGGTGAGTGGTGCTGCGTGAAGGCGAGTGGTGCTGTGTACAGGTGAGTGGTGCTGCGTGAAGGTGATTGGTGCTGTGTGTAGGTGAGTGGTGCTGTGTACAGGTGAGTAGTGCTGTGTACAGGTGAGTGGTGCTGTATGAAGGTGAGTAGTGCTGTGTACAGGTGAGTGCGCTGTATGTAGGTGAGTGGTGCTGTGTGTAGGGTAGGTGAGTGGTGCTGCGTGTAGGTGAGTGGTGCTGTATACAGGTGAGTGGTGCTGCGTGCAGGTGAGTGGTGCTGTGTACAGGTGAGTGGTGCTGCATGAAGGTGAGTGGTGCTGCGTGAAGGTGAGTGGTGCTGCGTGCAGGTGAGTGGTGCTGCATGAAGGTGAGTGGTGGTGTGTGTAGATGAGTGGTGCTGTGTGTAGGTGAGTGGTGCTGTGTGTAAGTGAGTGATGCTGTGTGTAGGTGAGTGGTGCTGCGTGTGTGCGAGTGATGCTGTATGTAGGTGAGTGGTGCTGTGTGTAGGGTAGGTGAGTGGTGCTGCGTGTAGGTGAGTGGTGCTGCGTGTAGGTGAGTGGTGCTGCGTGTCGGTGAGTGGTGCTGTTTGAAGGTGAGTGGTGCTGTGTGTAGGTGAGTGGTGCTGTGTACAGGTGAGTGGTGATGTGTGAAGGTGAGTGGTGCTGTGTACAGGTGAGTGGTGCTGTGTGTAGGTGAGTGGTGCTGCGTGTAGGTGAGTGGTGCTGCGTGTAGGTGAGTGGTGCTGTGTGTAGTTGAGTGGTGCTGCGTGTAGGTGAGTGTTGCTGCGTGCAGGTGAGTGGTGCTGCGTGTAGGTGAGTGGTGCTGCGTGCAGGTGAGTGGTGCTCTGTGTAGGTGAGTGGTGCTGTGTGTAGGTGAGTGGTGCTGCGTGTGTGCGAGTGATGCTGTATGTAGGTGAGTGGTGCTGTGTGTAGGTGAGTGGTGCTTTGTACAGGTGAGTGGTGCTGTGTGTAGGTGAGTGGTGCTGCGTGTAGGTCAGTGGTGCTGCGTGTAGGCGAGTGGTGCTGCGTGTAGGTGAGTGGTGCTGCGTGTAGGTGAGTGGTGCTGCATGTAGGTGAGTGGTGCTGTGTACAGGTGAGTGGTGCTGTGTGAAGGTGAGTGGTGCTGTGTACAGGTGAGTGGTGCTGTGTAAAGTTGAGTGGTGCTGTGTGAAGATGAGTAGTGCTGTGTGTAGGTGAGTGGTGCTGCGTGTAGGTGAGTGGTGCTGTGTGTAAGTGAGTGGTGCTGCGTGTGTGCGAGTGATGCTGTATGAAGGTGAATGGTGCTGTGTGAAGGTGAGTGGTGCTGTGTACAGGTTAGTGGTGCTGTGTGAAGGTGAGTGGTGCTGTGTACAGGTGAGTGGTGCTGTTTGAAGGTGAGTGGTGCTGTGTGAAGGTGAGTGGTGCTGTGTGTAGGTGAGTGGTGCTGTGTGTAGGTGAGTGGTGCTATGCGTAGGTGAGTGGTGCTGTGTGAAGGTGAGTGGTGCTGTGTGAAGGTGAGTGGTGCTGAGTGTAGGTGAGTGGTGCTGTGTGTAGGTGAGTGGTGCTGCGTGTAGGTGAGTGGTACTGAGTGTAGGTGAGTGGTGCTGTGTGAAGGTGAGTGGTGCTATGTGCAGGTGAGTGGTGCTGTGTAGGCGAGTGGTGCTGTGTGAAGGTGAGTGGTGCTGCGTGTAGGTGAGTGGTGCTGTGTGTAGGTGAGTGGTGCTGCGTGAAGGCGAGTGGTGCTGTGTACAGGTGAGTGGTGCTGCGTGAAGGTGATTGGTGCTGTGTGTAGGTGAGTGGTGCTGTGTACAGGTGAGTAGTGCTGTGTACAGGTGAGTGGTGCTGTATGAAGGTGAGTAGTGCTGTGTACAGGTGAGTGCGCTGTATGTAGGTGAGTGGTGCTGTGTGTAGGGTAGGTGAGTGGTGCTGCGTGTAGGTGAGTGGTGCTGCGTGTAGGTGAGTGGTGCTGTGTGTAGGTGAGTGGTGCTGCGTGTCGGTGAGTGGTGCTGTGTGAAGGTGAGTGGTGCTGTGTGTAGGTGAGTGGTGCTGTGTACAGGTGAGTGGTGCTGTGTGTAGGTGAGTGGTGCTGTGTACAGGTGAGTGGTGATGTGTGAAGGTGAGTGGTGCTGTGTACAGGTGAGTGGTGCTGTGTGAAGGTGAGTGGTGCTGCGTGTAGGTGAGTGGTGCTGTGTGTAGGTGAGTGGTGCTGCGTGAAGGCGAGTGGTGCTGTGTACAGGTGAGTGGTGCTGCGTGAAGGTGATTGGTGCTGTGTGTAGGTGAGTGGTGCTGTGTACAGGTGAGTAGTGCTGTGTACAGGTGAGTGGTGCTGTATGAAGGTGAGTAGTGCTGTGTACAGGTGAGTGCGCTGTATGTAGGTGAGTGGTGCTGTGTGTAGGGTAGGTGAGTGGTGCTGCGTGTAGGTGAGTGGTGCTGTATACAGGTGAGTGGTGCTGCGTGCAGGTGAGTGGTGCTGTGTACAGGTGAGTGGTGCTGCATGAAGGTGAGTGGTGCTGCGTGAAGGTGAGTGGTGCTGCGTGCAGGTGAGTGGTGCTGCATGAAGGTGAGTGGTGGTGTGTGTAGATGAGTGGTGCTGTGTGTAGGTGAGTGGTGCTGTGTGTAGGTGAGTGATGCTGTGTGTAGGTGAGTGGTGCTGCGTGTGTGCGAGTGATGCTGTATGTAGGTGAGTGGTGCTGTGTGTAGGGTAGGTGAGTGGTGCTGCGTGTAGGTGAGTGGTGCTGCGTGTAGGTGAGTGGTGCTGCGTGTCGGTGAGTGGTGCTGTTTGAAGGTGAGTGGTGCTGTGTGTAGGTGAGTGGTGCTGTGTACAGGTGAGTGGTGATGTGTGAAGGTGAGTGGTGCTGTGTACAGGTGAGTGGTGCTGTGTGTAGGTGAGTGGTGCTGCGTGTAGGTGAGTGGTGCTGCGTGTAGGTGAGTGGTGCTGTGTGTAGTTGAGTGGTGCTGCGTGTAGGTGAGTGTTGCTGCGTGCAGGTGAGTGGTGCTGCGTGTAGGTGAGTGGTGCTGCGTGCAGGTGAGTGGTGCTCTGTGTAGGTGAGTGGTGCTGTGTGTAGGTGAGTGGTGCTGCGTGTGTGCGAGTGATGCTGTATGTAGGTGAGTGGTGCTGTGTGTAGGTGAGTGGTGCTTTGTACAGGTGAGTGGTGCTGTGTGTAGGTGAGTGGTGCTGCGTGTAGGTCAGTGGTGCTGCGTGTAGGCGAGTGGTGCTGCGTGTAGGTGAGTGGTGCTGCGTGTAGGTGAGTGGTGCTGCATGTAGGTGAGTGGTGCTGTGTACAGGTGAGTGGTGCTGTGTGAAGGTGAGTGGTGCTGTGTACAGGTGAGTGGTGCTGTGTAAAGTTGAGTGGTGCTGTGTGAAAATGAGTAGTGCTGTGTGTAGGTGAGTGGTGCTGCGTGTAGGTGAGTGGTGCTGTGTGTAAGTGAGTGGTGCTGCGTGTGTGCGAGTGATGCTGTATGAAGGTGAATGGTGCTGTGTGAAGGTGAGTGGTGCTGTGTACAGGTTAGTGGTGCTGTGTGAAGGTGAGTGGTGCTGTGTACAGGTGAGTGGTGCTGTTTGAAGGTGAGTGGTGCTGTGTGAAGGTGAGTGGTGCTGTGTGTAGGTGAGTGGTGCTGTGTGTAGGTGAGTGGTGCTATGTGTAGGTGAGTGGTGCTGTGTGAAGGTGAGTGGTGCTGTGTGAAGGTGAGTGGTGCTGAGTGTAGGTGAGTGGTGCTGTGTGTAGGTGAGTGGTGCTGCGTGTAGGTGAGTGGTACTGAGTGTAGGTGAGTGGTGCTGTGTGAAGGTGAGTGGTGCTATGTGCAGGTGAGTGGTGCTGTGTAGGCGAGTGGTGCTGTGTGAAGGTGAGTGGTGCTGCGTGTAGGTGAGTGGTGCTGTGTGTAGGTGAGTGGTGCTGCGTGAAGGCGAGTGGTGCTGTGTACAGGTGAGTGGTGCTGCGTGAAGGTGATTGGTGCTGTGTGTAGGTGAGTGGTGCTGTGTACAGGTGAGTAGTGCTGTGTACAGGTGAGTGGTGCTGTATGAAGGTGAGTAGTGCTGTGTACAGGTGAGTGCGCTGTATGTAGGTGAGTGGTGCTGTGTGTAGGGTAGGTGAGTGGTGCTGCGTGTAGGTGAGTGGTGCTGCGTGTAGGTGAGTGGTGCTGTGTGTAGGTGAGTGGTGCTGCGTGTCGGTGAGTGGTGCTGTGTGAAGGTGAGTGGTGCTGTGTGTAGGTGAGTGGTGCTGTGTACAGGTGAGTGGTGATGTGTGAAGGTGAGTGGTGCTGTGTACAGGTGAGTGGTGCTGTGTGTAGGTGAGTGGTGCTGCGTGTAGGTGAGTGGTGCTGCGTGTAGGTGAGTGGTGCTGTGTGTAGTTGAGTGGTGCTGCGTGTAGGTGAGTGTTGCTGCGTGCAGGTGAGTGGTGCTGCGTGTAGGTGAGTGGTGCTGCGTGCAGGTGAGTGGTGCTGTGTGTAGGTGAGTGGTGCTGTGTGTAGGTGAGTGGTGCTGCGTGTGTGCGAGTGATGCTGTATGTAGGTGAGTGGTGCTGTGTATAGGTGAGTGGTGCTGTGTACAGGTGAGTGGTGCTGTGTGTAGGTGAGTGGTGCTGCGTGTAGGTCAGTGGTGCTGCGTGTAGGCGAGTGGTGCTGCGTGTAGGTGAGTGGTGCTGCGTGTAGATGAGTGGTGCTGCATGTAGGTGAGTGGTGCTGTGTACAGGTGAGTGGTGCTTTGTGAAGGTGAGTGGTGCTGTGTACAGGTGAGTGGTGCTGTGTGAAGATGAGTAGTTCTGTGTGTAGGTGAGTGGTGCTGTGTGTAGGTGAGTGGTGCTGCGTGTAGGTGAGTGGTGTTGTGTGTAGGTGAGTGGTGCTGTGTGTAGGTGAGTGGTGCTATGTGTAGGTGAGTGGTGCTGCGTGTAGGTGAGTGGTGCTGCGTGTAGGTGAGTGGTGCTGCGTGTAGGTGAGTGGTGCTGTGTGAAGGTGAGTGGTGCTGTGTGCAGGTGAGTGGTGCTGTGTACAGGTGAGTGTGCTGTGTGAAGGTGATTGGTGCTGCGTGTAGGTGAGTGGTGCTGCGTGTGTGCGAGTGATGCTGTATGAAGGTGAGTGGTGCAGTGTGTAGGTGAAAAGGTGAGTGGTGCTGTGTACAGGTGAGTGGTGCTGTGAGAAGGTGAGTGGTGCTGTGTACAGGTTAGTGGTGCTGTGTGAAGGTGAGTGGTGCTGTGTACAGGTGAGTGGTGATGTGTGAAGGTGAGTGGTGCTGTGTGAAGGTGAGTGGTGCTGTGTGTAGGTGAGTGGTGCTGTGTGTAGGTGAGTGGTGCTGCGTGTAGGTGAGTGGTACTGAGTGTAGGTGAGTGGTGCTGTGTGCAGGTGAGTGGTGCTATGTGTAGGTGAGTGGTGCTGCGTGTAGGAGAGTGGTGCTGCGTGCAGGTGAGTGGTGCTGTGTGTATGTGAGTGGTGCTGCGTGTAGGTGAGTGGTGCTGTGTGAAGGTGAGTGGTGCTTATTCTCAGGTTTTTTCGGTAAAGTCACGTAGGTAAAACATTAAAAGTAATGAAAGTAAAATAAAACAAAACAAAAATAAAAATAAAATTCACGACGTTTCGGAGGCAACACAAGTCTCCGTCATCAGGTGGGACCGTCACAGCCAGATTAGCTGCATCAAGTGAAGATGCAGCTAATCTGGCTGTGACGGTCCCACCTGATGACGGAGACTTGTGTTGCCTCCGAAACGTCGTGAATTTTATTTTTATTTTTGTTTTGTTTTATTTTACTTTCATTACTTTTAATGTTTAACCTACGTGACTTTACCGAAAAAACCTGAGAATATGAATCATTGCAGTCACGAAAGCTTCAAATCTAGAAGTGAGTGGTGCTATGTGCAGGTGAGTGGTGCTGTGTAGGCGAGTGGTGCTGGGTGAAGGTGAGTGGTGCTGCGTGTAGGTGAGTGGTGCTGTGTGTAGGTGAGTGGTGCTGCGTGAAGGCGAGTGGTGCTGTGTACAGGTGAGTGGTGCTGCGTGAAGGTGATTGGTGCTGTGTGTAGGTGAGTGGTGCTGTGTACAGGTGAGTAGTGCTGTGTACAGGTGAGTGGTGCTGTATGAAGGTGAGTGGTGCTGTGTACAGGTGAGTAGTGCTGTGTACAGGTGAGTGGTGCTGTGTGAAGATGAGTAGTGCTGTGTGTAGGTGAGTGGTGCTGTGTGTAGGTGAGTGGTGCTGCGTGTAAGTGAGTGGTGTTGTGTGTAGGTGAGTGGTGCTGTGTGTAGGTGAGTGGTGCTATGTGTAGGTGAGTGGTGCTGCGTGTAGGTGAGTGGTGCTGCGTGCAGGTGAGTGGTGCTGCGTGTAGGTGAGTGGTGCTGTGTGCAGGTGAGTGGTGCTGTGTAGGCGAGTGGTGCTGTGTGAAGGTGAGTGGTGCTGTGTACAGGTGAGTGTGCTGTGTGAAGGTGATTGGTGCTGCGTGTAGGTGAGTGGTGCTGCGTGAAGGTGAGTGGTGCTGTGTGTAGGTGAGTGGTGCTGTGTGTAGGTGAGTGGTGCTGTGTGTAAGTGAGTGGTGCTGCGTGTGTGCGAGTGATGCTGTATGAAGGTGAGTGGTGCTGTGTGTAGGTGAAAAGGTGAGTGGTGCTGTGTACAGGTGAGTGGTGCTGTGTGAAGGTGAGTGGTGCTGTGTACAGGTTAGTGGTGCTGTGTGAAGGTGAGTGGTGCTGTGTGAAGGTGAGTGGTGCTGTGTGAAGGTGAGTGGTGCTGTGTGTAGGTGAGTGGTGCTGTGTGTAAGTGAGTGGTGCTGCGTGTAGGTGAGTGGTACTGAGTGTAGGTGAGTGGTGCTGTGTGTAGGTGAGTGGTGCTATGTGTAGGTGAGTGGTGCTGCGTGTAGGTGAGTGGTGCTGCGTGCAGGTGAGTGGTGCTGTGTGAAGGTGAGTGGTGCTGTGTGTAGGTGAGTGGTGCTGTGTGTAGGTGAGTGGTGCTGCGTGTAGGTGAGTGGTACTGAGTGTAGGTGAGTGGTGCTGTGTGTAGGTGAGTGGTGCTGTGTGTAGGTGAGTGGTGCTGCGTGTAGGTGAGTGGTGCTGCGTGTAGGTGAGTGGTGCTGTGTAAAGGTGAGTGGTGCTGTGTGCAGGTGAGTGGTGCTGTGTAGGCGAGTGGTGCTGTGTGAAGGTGAGTGGTGCTGTGTACAGGTGAGTGTGCTGTGTGAATTTGATTGGTGCTGCGTGTAGGTGAGTGGTGCTGCGTGAAGGTGAGTGGTGCTGTGTGTAGGTGAGTGGTGCTGTTTGTAAGTGAGTGGTGCTGCGTGTGTGCGAGTGATGCTGTATGAAGGTGAGTGGTGCTGTGTGTAGGTGAAAAGGTGAGTGGTGCTGTGTACAGGTGAGTGGTGCTGTGTGAAGGTGAGTGGTGCTGTGTACAGGTTAGTGGTGCTGTGTGAAGGTGAGTGGTGCTGTGTACAGGTGAGTGGTGCTGTGTGAAGGTGAGTGGTGCTGTGTGAAGGTGAGTGGTGCTGTGTGTAGGTGAGTGGTGCTGTGTGTAAGTGAGTGGTGCTGCGTGTAGGTGAGTGGTACTGAGTGTAGGTGAGTGGTGCTGTGTGTAGGTGAGTGGTGCTTTGTGTAGGTGAGTGGTGCTGCGTGTAGGTGAGTGGTGCTGCGTGCAGGTGAGTGGTGCTGTGTGAAGGTGAGTGGTGCTGTGTGTAGGTGAGTGGTGCTGTGTGTAGGTGAGTGGTGCTGCGTGTAGGTGAGTGGTACTGAGTGTAGGTGAGTGGTGCTGTGTGTAGGTGAGTGGTGCTGCGTGTAGGTGAGTGGTGCTGCGTGTAGGTGAGTGGTGCTGTGTAAAGGTGAGTGGTGCTATGTGCAGGTGAGTGGTGCTGTGTAGGCGAGTGGTGCTGTGTGAAGGTGAGTGGTGCTGTGTACAGGTGAGTGTGCTGTGTGAAGGTGATTGGTGCTGCGTGTAGGTGAGTGGTGCTGCGTGAAGGTGAGTGGTGCTGTGTGTAGGTGAGTGGTGCTGTGTGTAGGTGAGTGGTGCTGTGTGTAAGTGAGTGGTGCTGCGTGTGTGCGAGTGATGCTGTATGAAGGTGAGTGGTGCTGTGTGTAGGTGAAAAGGTGAGTGGTGCTGTGTACAGGTGAGTGGTGCTGTGTGAAGGTGAGTGGTGCTGTGTGAAGGTGAGTGGTGCTGTGTACAGGTGAGTGGTGCTGTGTGAAGGTGAGTTGTGCTGTGTGAAGGTGAGTGGTGCTGTGTGTAGGTGAGTGGTGCTGTGTGTAGGTGAGTGGTGCTGCGTGTAGGTGAGTGGTACTGAGTGTAGGTGAGTGGTGCTGTGTGTAGGTGAGTGGTGCTATGTGTAGGTGAGTGGTGCTGCGTGTAGGTGAGTGGTGCTGCGTGCAGGTGAGTGGTGCTGTGTGTAGGTGAGTGGTGCTGCGTGTAGGTGAGTGGTGCTGTGTGAAAGTGAGTGGTGCTATGTGCAGGTGAGTGGTGCTGTGTAGGCGAGTGGTGCTGTGTGAAGGTGAGTGGTGCTGCGTGTAGGTGAGTGGTGCTGTGTGTAGGTGAGTGGTGCTGCGTGAAGGCGAGTGGTGCTGTGTACAGGTGAGTGGTGCTGCGTGAAGGTGATTGGTGCTGTGTGTAGGTGAGTGGTGCTGTGTACAGGTGAGTAGTGCTGTGTACAGGTGAGTGGTGCTGTATGAAGGTGAGTGGTGCTGTGTACAGGTGAGTAGTGCTGTGTACAGGTGAGTGGTGCTGTGTGAAGGTGAGTGGTGCTGTGTGAAGGTGAATGGTGCTGTGTGAAGGTGAATGGTGCTGTATACAGGTGAATGGTGCTGTGTGTAGGTGAGTGGTGCTGCGTGAAGGTGAGTGGTGCTGCGTGCAGGTGAGTGGTGCTTTGTGTAGGTGAGTGGTGCTGTGTGCAGGTGAGTGGTGCTGTGTACAGGTGAGTGGTGCTGTGTACAGGTGAGTGGTGCTGCATGAAGGTGAGTGGTGCTGCGTGAAGGTGAGTTGTGCTGCGTGCAGGTGAGTGGTGCTGTGTGCAGGTGAGTGCTGCTGTGTGAAGGTGAGCGGTGCTGTGTGTATGTGAGCGGTGCTGTGTGTAGGTGAGTGGTGCTGTGTACAGGTGAGTGGTGCTGTGTATAGGTGAGTGGTGCTGTGTGCAGGTAAGTGGTGCTGTGTGCAGGTGAGTGGTGCTGTGTGAAGGTGAGTGGTGCTGTGTACAGGTTAGTGGTGCTGTGTGAAGGTGAGTGGTGCTGTGTGTGAGTGGTGCTGTGTGTAAGTGAGTGGTGCTGCGTGTAGGTGAGTGGTACTGAGTGTAGGTGAGTGGTGCTGTGTGTAGGTGAGTGGTGCTATGTGTAGGTGAGTGGTGCTGCGTGTAGGTGAGTGGTGCTGCGTGCAGGTGAGTGGTGCTGTGTGAAGGTGAGTGGTGCTGTGTGTAGGTGAGTGGTGCTGTGTGTAGGTGAGTGGTGCTGCGTGTAGGTGAGTGGTACTGAGTGTAGGTGAGTGGTGCTGTGTGTAGGTGAGTGGTGCTGCGTGTAGGTGAGTGGTGCTGCGTGTAGTTGACTGGTGCTGTGTGAAGGTGAGTGGTGCTGTGTGTAGGTGAGTGGTGCTGCGTGTAGGTGAGTGGTGCTGCGTGTAGGTGAGTGGTGCTGCGTGCAGGTGAGTGGTGCTGTGTGAAGGTGAGTGGTGCTGTGTGTAGGTGAGTGGTGCTGTGTGTAGGTGAGTGGTGCTGCGTGTAGGTGAGTGGTACTGAGTGTAGGTGAGTGGTGCTGTGTGTAGGTGAGTGGTGCTGCGTGTAGGTGAGTGGTGCTGCGTGTAGTTGAGTGGTGCTGTGTGAAGGTGAGTGGTGCTGTGTGCAGGTGAGTGGTGCTGTGTAGGCGAGTGGTGCTGTGTGAAGGTGAGTGGTTCTGTGTACAGGTGAGTGTGCTGTGTGAAGGTGATTGGTGCTGCGTGTAGGTGAGTGGTGCTGCGTGAAGGTGAGTGGTGCTGTGTGTAGGTGAGTGGTGCTGTGTGTAAGTGAGTGGTGCTGTGTACAGGTGAGTGGTGCTGTGTGAAGGTGAGTGGTGCTGTGTACAGGTTAGTGGTGCTGTGTGAAGGTGAGTGGTGCTGTGTACAGGTGAGTGGTGCTGTGTGAAGGTGAGTGGTGCTGTGTGAAGGTGAGTGGTGCTGTGTGTAGGTGAGTGGTGCTGTGTGTAGGTGAGTGGTGCTGCGTGTAGGTGAGTGGTACTGAGTGTAGGTGAGTGGTGCTGTGTGTAGGTGAGTGGTGCTATGTGTAGGTGAGTGGTGCTGCGTGTAGGTGAGTGGTGCTGCGTGCAGGTGAGTGGTGCTGTGTGTAGGTGAGTGGTGCTGCGTGTAGGTGAGTGGTGCTGTGTGAAGGTGAGTGGTGCTATGTGCAGGTGAGTGGTGCTGTGTAGGCGAGTGGTGCTTTGTGAAGGTGAGTGGTGCTGCGTGTAGGTGAGTGGTGCTGCGTGAAGGCGAGTGGTGCTGTGTACAGGTGAGTGGTGCTGCGTGAAGGTGATTGGTGCTGTGTGTAGGTGAGTGGTGCTGTGTACAGGTGAGTAGTGCTGTGTACAGGTGAGTGGTGCTGTATGAAGGTGAGTGGTGCTGTGTACAGGTGAGTAGTGCTGTGTACAGGTGAGTGGTGCTGTGTGAAGGTGAGTGGTGCTGTGTGAAGGTGAATGGTGCTGTGTGAAGGTGAATGGTGCTGTATACAGGTGAATGGTGCTGTGTGTAGGTGAGTGGTGCTGCGTGAAGGTGAGTGGTGCTGCGTGCAGGTGAGTGGTGCTGTGTGTAGGTGAGTGGTGCTGTGTGCAGGTGAGTGGTGCTGTGTACAGGTGAGTGGTGCTGCATGAAGGTGAGTGGTGCTGCGTGAAGGTGAGTGGTGCTGCGTGCAGGTGAGTGGTGCTGTGTGCAGGTGAGTGCTGCTGTGTGAAGGTGAGCGGTGCTGTGTGTATGTGAGCGGTGCTGTGTGTAGGTGAGTGGTGCTGTGTACAGGTGAGTGGTGCTGTGTATAGGTGAGTGGTGCTGTGTGCAGGTAAGTGGTGCTGTGTGCAGGTGAGTGGTGCTGTGTGAAGGTGAGTGGTGCTGTGTGCAGGTGAGTGGTGCTGTGTGCAGGTGAGTGGTGCTGTGTGCAGGTGAGTGGTGCTGTGTGCAGGTGAGTGGTGCTGTGTGCAGGTGAGTGGTGCTGTGTGCAGGTGAGTGGTGCTGCGTGAAGGTGAGCGGTGCTGCGTGAAGGTGAGCGGTGCTGTGTGTAGGTGAGTGGTGCTGTGTGCAGGTGAGTGGTGCTGCGTGTAGGTGAGTGGTGCGTGAAGGCGAGTGGTGCTGTGTACAGGTGAGTGTGCTGTGTGAAGGTGATTGGTGCTGCGTGTAGGTGAGTGGTGCTGCGTGAAGGTGAGTGGTGCTGTGTGTAGGTGAGTGGTGCTGTGTGTAAGTGAGTGGTGCTGCGTGTGTGCGAGTGATGCTGTATGAAGGTGAGTGGTGCTGTGTGTAGGTGAAAAGGTGAGTGGTGCTGTGTACAGGTGAGTGGTGCTGTGTGAAGGTGAGTTGTGCTGTGTACAGGTGAGTGGTGCTGTGTGAAGGTGAGTGGTGCTGTGTACAGGTGAGTGGTGCTGTGTGAAGGTGAGTGGTGCTGTGTGAAGGTGAGTGGTGCTGTGTGTAGGTGAGTGGTGCTGTGTGTAGGTGAGTGGTGCTGCGTGTAGGTGAGTGGTACTGAGTGTAGGTGAGTGGTGCTGTGTGTAGGTGAGTGGTGCTATGTGTAGGTGAGTGGTGCTGCGTGTAGGTGAGTGGTGCTGCGTGCAGGTGAGTGGTGCTGTGTGTAGGTGAGTGGTGCTGCGTGTAGGTGAGTGGTGCTGTGTGAAGGTGAGTGGTGCTATGTGCAGGTGAGTGGTGCTGTGTAGGTGAGTGGTGCTGTGTAGGTGAGTGGTGCTGTGTGAAGGTGAGTGGTGCTGCGTGTAGGTGAGTGGTGCTGTGTGTAGGTGAGTGGTGCTGTGTGTAAGTGAGTGGTGCTGCGTGTGTGCGAGTGATGCTGTATGAAGGTGAGTGGTGCTGTGTGTAGTTGAAAAGGTGAGTGGTGCTGTGTACAGGTGAGTGGTGCCTTGTGAAGGTGAGTAGTGCTGTGTACAGGTTAGTGGTGCTGTGTGAAGGTGAGTGGTGCTGTGTACAGGTGAGTGGTGCTGTGTGAAGGTGAGTGGTGCTGTGTGAAGGTGAGTGGTGCTGTGTGTAGGTGAGTGGTGCTGTGTGTAGGTGAGTGGTGCTGCGTGTAGGTGAGTGGTACTGAGTGTAGGTGAGTAGTGCTGTGTGTAGGT
Source organism: Lampetra fluviatilis (assembly GCF_964198595.1). Classification (NCBI taxonomy): domain Eukaryota; kingdom Metazoa; phylum Chordata; class Hyperoartia; order Petromyzontiformes; family Petromyzontidae; genus Lampetra; species Lampetra fluviatilis. The sequence continues at coordinate 300,633 of NC_136352.1, forward strand.
GAGTGTTGCTATGTGTAGGTGAGTGGTGCTGCGTGTAGGTGAGTGGTGCTGCGTGCAGGTGAGTGGTGCTGTGTGTAGGTGAGTGGTGCTGCGTGTAGGTGAGTGGTGCTGTGTGAAGGTGAGTGGTGCTATGTGCAAGTGAGTGGTGCTGTGTAGGCGAGTGGTGCTGTGTGAAGGTGAGTGGTGCTGCGTGTAGGTGAGTGGTGCTGTGTGTAGGTGAGTGGTGCTGCGTGAAGGCGAGTGGTGCTGTGTACAGGTGAGTGGTGCTGCGTGAAGGTGATTGGTGCTGTGTGTAGGTGAGTGGTGCTGTGTACAGGTGAGTAGTGCTGTGTACAGGTGAGTGGTGCTGTATGAAGGTGAGTGGTGCTGTGTACAGGTGAGTAGTGCTGTGTACAGGTGAGTGGTGCTGTGTGAAGGTGAGTGGTGCTGTGTGAAGGTGAATGGTGCTGTGTGAAGGTGAATGGTGCTGTATACAGGTGAATGGTGCTGTGTGTAGGTGAGTGGTGCTGTGTGTAGGTGAGTGGTGCTGCGTGTAGGTGAGTGGTACTGAGTGTAGGTGAGTGGTGCTGTGTGTAGGTGAGTGTTGCTATGTGTAGGTGAGTGGTGCTGCGTGTAGGTGAGTGGTGCTGCGTGCAGGTGAGTGGTGCTGTGTGTAGGTGAGTGGTGCTGCGTGTAGGTGAGTGGTGCTGTGTGAAGGTGAGTGGTGCTATGTGCAGGTGAGTGGTGCTGTGTAGGCGAGTGGTGCTGTGTGAAGGTGAGTGGTGCTGCGTGTAGGTGAGTGGTGCTGTGTGTAGGTGAGTGGTGCTGCGTGAAGGCGAGTGGTGCTGTGTACAGGTGAGTGGTGCTGCGTGAGGGTGATTGGTGCTGTGTGTAGGTGAGTGGTGCTGTGTACAGGTGAGTAGTGCTGTGTACAGGTGAGTGGTGCTGTATGAAGGTGAGTGGTGCTGTGTACAGGTGAGTGGTGCTGTGTACAGGTGAGTAGTGCTGTGTACAGGTGAGTGGTGCTGTGTGAAGGTGAGTGGTGCTGTGTGAAGGTGAATGGTGCTGTGTGAAGGTGAATGGTGCTGTATACAGGTGAATGGTGCTGTGTGTAGGTGAGTGGTGCTGCGTGAAGGTGAGTGGTGCTGCGTGCAGGTGAGTGGTGCTGTGTGTAGGTGAGTGGTGCTGTGTGCAGGTGAGTGGTGCTGTGTACAGGTGAGTGGTGCTGTGTACAGGTGAGTGGTGCTGCATGAAGGTGAGTGGTGCTGCGTGAAGGTGAGTGGTGCTGCGTGCAGGTGAGTGGTGCTGTGTGCAGGTGAGTGCTGCTGTGTGAAGGTGAGCGGTGCTGTGTGTATGTGAGCGGTGCTGTGTGTAGGTGAGTGGTGCTGTGTACAGGTGAGTGGTGCTGTGTATAGGTGAGTGGTGCTGTGTGCAGGTAAGTGGTGCTGTGTGCAGGTGAGTGGTGCTGTGTGAAGGTGAGTGGTGCTGTGTGCAGGTGAGTGGTGCTGTGTGCAGGTGAGTGGTGCTGTGTGCAGGTGAGTGGTGCTGTGTGCAGGTGAGTGGTGCTGTGTGCAGGTGAGTGGTGCTGTGTGCAGGTGAGTGGTGCTGTGTGCAGGTGAGTGGTGCTGCGTGAAGGTGAGCGGTGCTGTGTGTAGGTGAGTGGTGCTGTGTGCAGGTGAGTGGTGCTGCGTGTAGGTGAGTGGTGCTGCGTGAAGGCGAGTGGTGCTGTGTACAGGTGAGTGGTGCTGCGTGAAGGTGATTGGTGCTGTGTGTAGGTGAGTGGTGCTGTGTACAGGTGAGTAGTGCTGTGTACAGGTGAGTGGTGCTGTATGAAGGTGAGTGGTGCTGTGTACAGGTGAGTAGTGCTGTGTACAGGTGAGTGGTGCTGTGTGAAGGTGAGTGGTGCTGTGTGAAGGTGAGTGGTGCTGTGTGAAGGTGAATGGTGCTGTATACAGGTGAGTGGTGCTGTGTATAAGTGAGTGGTGCTGCGTGCAGGTGAGTGGTGCTGCGTGTAGGTGAGTGGTGCTGTGTGCAGGTGAGTGGTGCTGTGTACAGGTGAGTGGTGCTGTGTACAGGTGAGTGGTGCTGCATGAAGGTAAGTGGTGCTGCGTGAAGGTGAGTGGTGCTGCGTTCAGGTGAGTGGTGCTGTGTGTAGGTGAGTGGTGCTGTGTGTAGGTGAGTGGTGCTGTGTACAGGTGAGTGGTGCTGCATGAAGGTGAGTGGTGTTGTGTGCAGGTGAGTGGTGCTGTGTGAAGATGAGTGGTGCTGTGTATAGGTGAGTGGTGCTGTGTGCAGGTAAGTGGTGCTGTGTGCAGGTGAGTGGTGCTGTGTGAAGGTGAGCGGTGCTGTGTGTATGTGAGCGGTGCTGTGTGTAGGTGAGTGGTGCTGTGTACAGGTGAGTGGTGCTGTGTATAGGTGAGTGGTGCTGTGTGCAGATAAGTGGTGCTGTGTGCAGGTGAGTGGTGCTGTATGAAGGTGAGTGGTGCTGTGTGCAGGTACGTGGTGCTGTGTGTAGGTGAGTGGTGCTGTTTGTAGGTGAGTGGTGCTGCGTGTAGGTGAGTGGTACTGTGTGTAGGTGAGTGGTGCTGTGTGCAGGTGAGTGGTGCTGTGTGCAGGTGAGTGGTGCTGTGTGTAGGTGAGTGGTGCTGCGAGAAGGTGAGTGGTGCTGCGTGAAGGTGAGTGGTGCTGTGTACAGGTGAGTAGTGCTGTGTATGCGAGTGGTACTGTTTACAGGTGAGCGGTGCTGTGTGAATGGTGCTGTGTGAAGGACAGTGGTGCTGTGTTGTTGTCTATTTTGGGTCTTGAAAAAATAATTAAAAAAAATAATAATTACATGAAAATTGGGAAATGTGTAATTTTCCGAAATTATGCTAATCTATGTAATTAAGCAAATTACTATATGCTAATTAGGAAGGTGTCATTGTATTAATGTATGCAAGTGTATTCAATTATACATGCAATTATAATTAGGCTCTGCCTCGTTGTCCAGGGTTGTATTATCTGGATAATACAGTGAATTGTATGAAGTCATGCAAGTGCGTTGTAAGTCACCTCGGGTCCAATCAGGCGCGTCCGCCACTATCATCTCGGACGTTATATTCCATCTCCTATCCATTCCGCCATCGCGGGTACATCCGGTTTTCGATTCGCGTGTTGCTGCTAACGGGGGGAGTATGGGCATCGTGGGTCAGGTGGAAGCACACATTTCCGTTGGGGATGCGTCGACTTCGGGGACGGTGATGATCTCCAGGTCCCTCGCTGTGCCTTGCTTATTGGGGACCGATTTCCTGGCGAAGATGCCGATTCAGATAAGGGTCGATCAGGGTTGCATTGAGTTACCGGCGGGCCGGAAGATTTTCCTTTTGCCATCGCCGTGTGGCCGGTCCACCCCGGACCTCCAGGTGCAGGCGCTGTCCGACGTTTCGGTCAACATTCCACCGGGCTCGCAGATGCTCATTCCGATGCACTATCGGAAGCCCGTGCCTGGGGTTGAGGGGGCGGCGGGTGTGTTGTTGTCGCCGTCCAACGCTGTTACGGGCGGCCTGGCGCTAGTCGCAGCCCGGACAATTGTTCGGCCGGGTCAGCCTCCGTTTTTGCAAGTGTTAAACGGAGGCGCGGACAATGTTGTGGTGCCGGCCAGTACAGTCCTGGCCCATGCCACGACCGCTTTCATGGCCCATGATGATCCGGATCGCCAGGGTCTCGTGGTGGGGGTTTCGGCCCAGATAGTGTGGCCACGGACCCGGACAAAACGGCGTGCGTTCGGAACTGGCCGACTCCGGCCACGGTGGGAGACGTACGTCGATTTGTCGGGTTCGCTTCCTATTACCGCAGATCCGTTCCAAATTTTGCTACGATCACTAGGCCGCTGCACCTTCTTACGGCAAAGAACCAGAGGTTCAGATGGGGGCCGGCGGAGGAGGTGGCGTTTCACGGCCTATGCGATCGCTTGGCATCAGCGCCGACGCTGGATTACCCTGATTTCGCTCTGCCTTTTATTTTGGATACCGACGCTAGTGACACGGGTATTGGCGCCGTCCTATCACAGTGTAAAGGTGGCATCGAGTATGTTGTGGCTTACGGGAGCCGCGTTCTCTCTCCGTCACCCGGCGGGAATTGTTAGCTATTGTGCATTTTGTCTGCCAATACCGCCCGTATTTGTATGGCCGGAAATTCATTGTGCGCACAGACCATGCGGCTTTGCAATACTCCTTGAAACTTGACCAGCCATCTGGCCAGCTGGCACGATGACTGGAAACTTTGCAGGAGTTCTCGTTCGATGTTCAATACCGTAAGGGCTAGCGTCACGCTAATGCGGACGCGCTCTCCCGACTGCCGCAGGGGTCCACCTGCGCGTGTGCCTCTGGCACGAATAGGTGCACGTGGGTTCCACAGCCCCCGCGGCCTGTTGTGTCCGCTGTGAAGATGCCTACGGCTTCCATGTGTCCAGAACCGGCTGACGGGGTTTTGAATTTGCCGCGTTCCGTGTGGGTTCGTGAACAATTGCTCGATGACTCGTTTGGGGCCTTACGGAGTCGGGCTGCGAAGTCGAAGGGGTATCCGTCATCTGATGGGATGCCGGGAGCAGCTCTCTGTGACGGGTTGTTGATGTGGAGGGAGGGCTTGCAGGGTCGCTGGCGCCTTGTTGTGCCATCGTCGTTGCGATACGAGTTGATTCGGATTCTGCACGCTGAGAAGTTGTTACATCTCGGGGTGCAGAAAACCTTGTTGACGTTGCAACGTGATTATTTTTGGCACGACATGACGACTGACGTCGTCGGGCATATTCGGGCGTGCTCCGACTGTGCCCGGCGGAAGCCGCCCAAACAACCGTATGTTCCCCCAGTGCAGTTGATTAAAGTGACGCGGGTTAACGCGTTGATGGCGTTGGACATTCTGGGGCCCTTTCCCCCGTCCGCTCGGGGGAAAAAATTTGTGTTGGTCGGGGTCGAATATCTTTCGCGATGGCCAATGGCTCGGCCTTTGCCCGACCAGTCGGCATCGTCTATCACGGAGGCATTCCTGTTCGGGTACGTGATGGGCAAGGGGGCGCCGGAAAGGCTGCTTACAGACCAAGGGCGAAATTTTTCTTCAAACTTATTGCGGGATGTGTGCGACGCACTGGGAACTAAGAAAGTTCGGACCTCTCCCTACCATCCACAAACTGATGGGATGGTTGAACGGTTGAACCGGACCCTGTCGGCCATGCTCTGCCATACGGTTAGCGAGAAGCAGGCCGATTGGGATTTGCATATCCCGGGAGTGCTCTCCGCTTACCGGATGGCACCACATGCGTCGACGGGGTAATCACCTTTCTTTTTGATGTACGGTCGCGAGAATGTGCTGCCTGTGGAGGTGCAACTTGGCACGCGGGCGAAGGGTCCTGTTAAACCCCTCCCCGAGTATATTCACGAATCCGTTTGGTGCGTGGCAGAGGCGCGGGACGCGGCCCGATTGGCTACGGCCAAGACCCAGGCCCAGAACGAACGGTGCACCCGGCGCTCTCATCGTGGGTCCCCTTGGCGAGTGGGGGACATGGCCTGGCTCCACTGCCCACACCTGTGCCGGTGGGGACCTCCCCTAAGTTGCACAAACCCTGACAAGGGCCGGTGGTGCTGATTGAGGTCCCTAGCCCGCAGTCCGCACGCGTTCAGGTCGGGTCGCGACGTTGGTACGTTCACACGTCCCGATTGAAACCCTATGTTGCCCCGCGTGTCGATGCGTCATCTCCTAACGTTGCCTTGCCGGTATCTGTCGCGTCCGACGCGCCACTGCCCTTGCCTGTTCAACCTGCAAGCGCGCCTGTCGTGCCTCCTGTAGACAGGCCGTCAGTGATCCTGCCGGACAAAAGGATTTCTGCACCGGGTGGGCCTACCACGATGACGGGGGCACCTGCTCCCGCTGCCCCTCCAACCCCGCCGAGGTTGCAGTTGCAGGGGGCCCCGATTACAGACCTCTCTGATGAACGGGGTGCTGGGAAGGACAGGCCTCCACCAGCGGTGGATGATTCCATTTCCGCCGCTCCTCAAACCCTGTCGGGACTGCGATCACCGAGGGCGCCGCTATTCGTGAAGGACGGGCCGGCGACCTGCACTCGTTCCAGATCCCTTCCCTTTCGCTGATTGTGTTCGTCGTTATTGTGCTCTCCGTTGTGTCGGTTGCGATTCCTGAATGTGTTGCCTTCGCTCGCACTATTTTATCCTGGTTCAGCCGGGACGGCTGGTCTTTTACATCAGGGGGGGAGGTCATGTAATGCGAGCGTAAATGGGGTTCGCTGCTGGGCTCTGGCCCAATCATACGGCCCGGGGTATTGGGGGGCGGAGCCCAGTATGGGGGGCATATGGGAGGGCTCGCCGTTCACCTCGGGTCCAATCGGAAGCGAGGTGAATGGGGGTGGAGCCAGCAGGGCGCTATGGGAAGGCCGGATCTAACGATCCGGAAGGGGTGGAGTCAGGATCACGTGGTAAAGGGGATATAGGTGGGAGCCCGAAAGGGCTCCGGGTCAGTTGCTGGAGTGAAGGAAGCTGAGCCACGTTGGGTGGCCGGAGGGGATCCGCGCCATCAGCCACGTGGCTGGAGGAGCTTCGGCACACCGTCGGCCAGCGGTGTGCGAAGTGGGGGAGCGGAAGAGCTGACGAGGAAGCACGTGCGGGGCACGCACGAGGATACGCTGGTCCGCTGTCAGGACCAGCGGGGTGCGAGAAGGAAGCTAAATAAAAGAGCAACGGAGACCAGCAGTGTGTGACGAAGTCTTTTATTACATAAGTATACTGATTAAGCTCGGCTTCGTTGTCTAGGGTTGTATTATCAATAGGGATAATACAATGATTCTCACTTTAACTTTTACGGATTATGTTTTAGTGTGTTTTATGTCAGGTCTAAAAATTCAGATCTCTCCGCAGGATACAGGAAGGCACCACTCAGACTCTTCTGCGTTAAGCAACTTTAATTCCTAAACAAAAACATAACACTCTAATATGCAAACTCTTATACTAGGAATGTCACAGTACTCCTGGAGATGTCCTCCTCATTGATTCGTACATTTAACCCTCAATGATTACATTTGTTAAACTGAGTAACGGAACAATTGGTTAATTCCTCAGAGTAAAGCGAGTATTCACGGCGATGGGATAAAGTCCTTAAAAATGTATGTGACAATACTCATACAAACAGTAATCAAGAAACAGGCCCCGAAAGCAAAAGTAGACCTCAATGAATTCATTGGAAAGATTATGCAATTAACGAAATGTTTTGGAACAATGTTGCACGGAAGTGTGCCTGTCTGTCTGGCAAATGCTTATCAATTGGCTCAGGCTTCAATAAATTCAAGATTCTGTGATCAAAAGAAAGATTTCAACACAATAGTCTCCCTGTGAATGCGTAGATTCTTAACGTAGATGTTTCTAAATGTTTAGTTTCATCAATGAATTCATTGGTACAGTTAGGCAATTAACAAAAAGGAATGACTAAAATAAAATAAACGACCATATCCACGTAACTCAATGGGCGAAACACAAGGATAACTTTTGGAGTACTCTTATTAGTTCTGATGCGCGTTATGTGTGTGTTGGTGTATTGTTTCTAGATTTGAAGCTTTCGTGACTGCAAGGATTCATATTCTTAGGTTTTTTCGGTAAAGTAATAAAAGTAAAATTAAATTTAAAAAAATCACGACGTTTCGGAGGCAACACAAGCTTCCGTCTTCAGGTGGAACCGTCACAGCCACGACAGCTGTATCAAGTAAATGAGAGATTGCAAGAGATACCACTCCGTATGTATAATGGTTGAGGGGGGAAGGGCCAGGAACGGCACACTTTTTTTATTAATATGGTAAGGTGAGGCTTAAGACTAAGAATAGACTGCATAACAAAAGACTGAGCCTTTGTTATGGAGAGGTGCGGTTTGTGACTACGCCTAGCCTACATAACAAAAGTGTGAAAAAACAAAAACTAAACATGGTAAAACAAAACTGGCTGTCTATCAGTAACCTGTAATAGTTGTCTGTCAAATAAGATGGTCCAAATAAGTGTAGTTAAATCTTTTTTGCATGGTTAATCACATCTTGCCAATGATTACTCAGTTTGTAACCATCATCACGGTTGAAATTATGTCTGTGTTTGTATATTTGTATGGCTTCGTGTACAAACCTTTGATGGTAGCCAGGAGGTTTGCAGAGCACCTTGGTCTCGGAAAAGACAATTTCATGAGAGCCCACAGAGTTGTAGCAATGATCGGCAACGGCCGAAGAATCAGTTCTGCCGTGTTTCAGATCTGACTTGTGCTCGCGGACACGATCAGAAACATGACGTTTCGTTTCTCCAATGTAGCAATCACCACAACTTCAACTCTTTATACTTTGTTTATTAATTTTTTTTTGTACTGAGGGGTTTTAATTTGCTTGGTAGTAGCGATATATGAATAGGATTTGGTTCATATGTAGTAAGACCGAATTAGGTGCACACACACACGGCTTGGAGGCAACACTATTTATTAAACGGTAAGTAATATAACACTGTACATAAGGTGGTGACCACCTTCCTCAACTCACTAACACTCTGGAACACGACACAGACTGGACCAGGCAGGCAACGGCCTGCCTGGCCCAGGACGACGACTCGGGACTTGACGACCGATGATGTCTTCACTTTGGAGTACAGTACAACAGCCTCGCTCTGCGTTCACACCACGCCTATATCTGGTTTGGCGTGGCTGGCTCCGCCCCGGCGTGGCTGGCTCTCTTCAGGCCACGCCTCCCTTTCCAGGACACGCCTCACTTCCCCCACCTCTGGGAAGGTCCGGATCCCTCCAGCACGTGACCCCCCAGGCACCCCCTTGGGGCCCCCAGCCCTCGTACAGGCCGACACAGTAGTGACCATTCTATGTCACTACATCACCCCCCCCTGTATAAACAAACAGCCGTCCCCGGCTGTAACACAACTGTGAAAAATCGAAAAGGTGTGCCTCCGAACCAGCAACATCAATAAATGACCGGCGACCGATAAGAAATACAATCACGTAATATATACAGAATCGACAAGGGTAAAAGGGAACCGCACAGAAAACGGGGAATTAACAACAAATATACATGAAAACTGGCTAACCCACTTACGCTCCAGCACAGCCCCCCCCCCCCCCCCCATTAGAATCACGCATGCAATGACAGTCACCCGTTAGCACCCCCCCGCCTTTCCGACGTGGCGTCACAACCAGTAGCACGCGTCGGCCATATCGGGGGGGGAATTTCCATGTTACCACCCCACCGCCTTTCCGATGAGGCGTCACAACCAGCAGCACGCGTCGGCCATATCGGTGGGATTTTAACCCAGTCTCTCTCCAAGACTCGCATCGCAGCATATAGCTGTACCGACCGAGCTGAGACGACCCAGTCTCTCTCCAAGACTCGCATCGCAGCATATAGCTGTACCGACCGAGCTGAGACGACCCAGTCTCTCTCCAAGACTCGCATCGCAGCATATAGCTGTACCGACCAAGCTGAGACGACCCATCGTTCACTCACTGCACAACATGCACCCTAACAACTGAGGGATACAGTCTCAACGTAACAGGACAACTCCACCTGAAACTTACGAATCTCCAGCCCACTGTTTCAACGCGCCTCGGAGGGTCTCAACCTCCGAGCCGTCAGGTCAAGCTGTCAGCCATAGCATGACAGGACCACACTCCCCGAGCCATGTGAGCACACAGCCCACTAGGCTAGACAAGCCACGGAGTGTCTCGATCTCCGGGCTGTCAGGTCAAGCCGTCAGCCATTGCATGACGGGACCACACTCTCCGAGCCATGTGAGCGCACAGCCCACTAGGCTAGACATGCCACGGAGTGTTTCAATCTCCGGGCTGTCAGGTCAAGCCGTCAGCCATTGCATGACGGGACCACACTCTCCGAGCCCTGTGAGCGCACAGCCCACTAGGCTAGACATACCACGGAGTGTTTCAATCTCCGGGCTGTCAGGTCAAGCCGTCAGCCATAGCATGACGGGACCACAACGTTCATGTTAGACACGCAACTCTCACTGGGCCATCCTGGTCAGGACCTGCGCCCCAAGATAGGTGACAGCCAGCAGCACAATTCCAAATCCCTGGCAGCATGTCACCATCGCAATTTAACACGATCACAACACATACAATTTGAATTATGATCCCCCACAGAACTGATCCAATGCCGAACAGGTACGCACAATTTGTGACGATCCCGAATATTCAATGGTCACAACAATACACCTCACATCCCGTATCCGTACACATCATCTCCGAGACTCGCATTGCAGCATGCAGCTGTACCAACCGAGTGGAGAGAGCAACGCAATTTGACGGCAATTAACGGAAACGCACCCCCGATCCACGTAGAACACAAGGAGCATTCCCGCACAAAAGACATCATCTGTGCAACAACGGACAGGAACCAACCAGTGAGTTTGAAACAAACCGAACCTGTCATTTCAAAATCCCCTTCAACATTAACCATGGGACTCAGGGCATTAGAATTTTGAGAGGAAAAAAAACTAGACACAAACGTCAAAAATCGCCGAATTGATTAATACAGTATATGCAGTATACGAAGTTCGTACAGTCAATCATTTGGCGCAATGCTCCATCCAGTCCCCACATATAAACAACAACAATCCTAGACAACCGCAACAACAAACCAATCCTAAACCCCTACGCCAAGCATCAAAAACGCCACACAGCAACACACCACAACACCAAGCACCCAACTAACATCCCTATGAATAGCAAACCAAAAGCCCTAAGCCAACCTCTTCCTGGCCACAACATCACAACAACAATATAACATCAAATAACACTCGCACAAGCCAAAATGCAAAAAGAACAGAGGGAAAAACCGTCCGCGAGGAACACAAAACCGGAGTCAAACTGAAAAAGTCCCTCCCAGCAGTGTCTCCAACGTCGAAACCCTCTCTTCAATCACGGGCCCCTCTCGCTCTCACCACCGATGCCCTCCCCCGCTCTTCTTACTTTAATGTGGGGAGGGAGGCCCATAATCACAGGGCTGCAGCGGCGCGCCGCCAGGCCGGCACAGCACACAAGGCGCAAAAGGCGGGAACGCCGCCACCGCGAAACCACTGCCGCGGTGAAAATGGCGGGAACGCGGCTGTGGGAAGTGCGGGAACGCCAACACGTTGAAATGGCGGGAACGCCGGCACGTTGAAGTGGCGGGAACCGCCGGCATGGTGCAAATGGCGGGAACGCCGGCGCTGTGAAACTGGCGGGAACGCCGCCGCAGTGAAATGGCAGGAACGCCGGCACCGCCGAAACGGCGCGAACGCCACAGCTGCGTCATCTTGCAATTTCGCCATCACTCACCAACACCCGGCCACTCCCTTACCACCAGCAGCTGGTCGAGTTGACGAGCGACGTCGCTCCAACTCGCCGTCGATGGCGACCAGCCCGGGCCCGCAGCCTCCTCCCATGCAGGCTGCAGTCGCCCATCCCCCGGGGCACACCACCGGGGCCCCGGACTCCGGGGTCGTCGCAGGGAGAGGCCAGGTGCAACCCACACCGTCCATCCGCACCTCCGGTTGGGTCTTGCACTTCGCTGCCAGCTTTTACACCATGGCAGCGAAGGGTACAGCTTCTCCAAATTAATCAGCGAAAGTTCGATGACCACTTCTACACCAAATGTAGTAAGACCGAATTAGGTGCACACACACACGGCTTGGAGGCAACACTATTTATTAAACGGTAAGTAATATAACACTGTACATAAGGTGGTGACCACCTTCCTCAACTCACTAACACTCTGGAACACGACACAGACTGGACCAGGCAGGCAACGGCCTGCCTGGCCCAGGACGACGACTCGGGACTTGACGACCGATGATGTCTTCACTTTGGAGTACAGTACAACAGCCTCGCTCTGCGTTCACACCACGCTTATATCTGGTTTGGCGTGGCTGGCTCCGCCCCGGCGTGGCTGGCTCTCTTCAGGCCACGCCTCCCTTCCCAGGACACGCCTCACTTCCCCCACCTCTGGGAAGGTCCGGATCCCTCCAGCACGTGACCCCCCAGGCACCCCCTTGGGGCCCCCAGCCCTCGTACAGGCCGACACAGTAGTGACCATTCTCTGTCACTACACATATATAATGAATCTACAGCGTTGTGAAGTACAATTGGCAGGAATTATGCTGTAGAAAATTAAATTATCAAAATCTTTTTTTTTTCTGGAGGAATCCGATGAGCTATTGAAGCTCTTCTTCAAAGATGTCCAGTATTTGCAGATTAATCTTTGGAAGACGAATCAGGGGCTGTGTGGGCATTGCGCCTACATAGATAGGCCATGGAATTGCGGTGAATTAATCAGACAAATTAAGACAAACTACACGAGAATCAAAGACAATAATAACAGCGTTAGTGGCTGCAGAACAGCCCTGGCTGGCTAGGCCCCACGTTGCAATTGTGTTCATATTACAACCTGGACATCGCTTTCACAGCCGTTACTCGATTGAGATACCATCAAACGAAAAAACATTCGATTATTACCAGGGTAAACAAGAGTAAGAATAACAATCACGGTGCAAACATCGTAGCTCCGATCACAGCGAGTGGCAGAAGAGATCCACGGAGTTGACTCCCTGACTGGTGACGTCACGAGCGGGGTAATCACCGCAACCCCCATTCTGAGCGCGTCTCCTGCCAACGTCGTCATGTGGAGTTACCAGCTCAGACACTGAGTGGAGTGGATGGTTGAGTGGAGGTTTGAGTGGTGGAGTGAGTACTATGTTAGACTGAAAGTGGAGCGAGTGGGACAGGCAAAACGCGAGTGTTGTGTGAGAGTGAGCAATGAGTGCACCATGAGTGTAAACATTGCCTTGTTGCCGGAAAAACCAACCCCCACCTCTGCGATAGTGCCAGACATTAGCGCTGCTGTTTTGGATGTGAGCAATGCCATCGGATGAAGGCCGATTCCAATCAGCAGTTCCCTTAATGGCACTCGTATCCACAACAGCATCCAACGGCTCTAGGCGGTGCAAAAGCACGTTTAAATATCAAACCAAGTGTATGCCGGAAGCTCCAGGGGTACAGGCATCTGACGTCTCCTGGACAAATCCCATTTGGCAGAGCCAGGAGACTCATACCCTCGGGGTTCCTCCAAAAACGGCAAACAGTTGTAAGGGATGTCAGGGGAAGGATTCCCACCAAAAAGAGGGGGACAGTGGGACAGTGAAAGGAACAGGTGAGGAGATATTAGACTGGCGGGAAAACGGAGGGAGAAGGCTGGGGACGAGTGTGGACTGGGGAAATAATAAAAGACAAACATATTCTTAGGTTTTTTCGGTAAAGTCACGTAGGTAAAACATCAAAATTAATGAAAATAAAATAAAATAGAACAAAAAATCACGACGTTTTGGAGGCAACACAAGTCTCCGTCATCAGGTGGGACCGTCACAGCCGAATTAGCTGCATCAAGTGAGGCAATGATTCAAGATGTAATCCCTTATAAGCAAGTTGAAGGGGGGAGGAGAGAGGGGGGGAGCTCCTCAGAATGTTAGTACAACTCATCGGGAGGGGGAGGGGACCAAAAAATTGAACGACGGCTTGGACGCGGTTGCTGCTGCACACGCCAACACAATGGACAGAGAGGGGGAGGGGAGGTCTGATACACATGATAGACAAAAGAACGAAAATGCCCATGTTTATACCAATGCTGGCTGAACAATGAAGTGGGTACTGTTAAAAAACAACTGGGGATGTTAACACTCGGTAAAGTAAAGTAAAATAGTGCCTGTCAGATAAGATGGTCCAAAAAAGTGTAATTAAGTCTTTTTTGCGTGGTTGATAACATCTTTCCAATGATTACTAAGTTTGTACCCATCATCACGGTTGAAATTATGTCTATGTTTGTATATTTGTATGGCTTCGTGTACAAATATACAAACACAGACATAATTTCAACCGTGATGATGGGTACAAACTTAGTAATCATTGGAAAGATGTTATCAACCACGCAAAAAAGACTTAATTACACTTTTTTGGACCATCTTATCTGACAGGCACTATTTTACTTTACTTTACCGAGTGTTAACATCGTTCTTTTGTCTATCATGTGTATCAGACCTCCCCTCCCCCTCTGTCCATTGTGTTGGCGTGTGCAGCAGCAACCGCGTCCAAGTCGTCGTTCAATTTTTTGGCCCCGCCCCCCCCCTCCCGATGAGTTGTACTAACATTCTGATGAGCTCCCCCCCCCCCCCTCTCCTCCCCCCTTCAACTTGCTTATAAGGGATTACATCTTGAATCATTGCCTCACTTGATGCAGCTAATTCGGCTGTGACGGTCCCACCTGATGACGGAGACTTGTGTTGCCCCCGAAACGTCGTGATTTTTTGTTTTATTTTATTTTCATTAATTTGGATGTTTAACCTACGTGACTTTACCGAAAAAACCTAAGAATATGATTCCTTGCAGTCACGAAAGCTTCAAATCTAGAATTAAAAGACAAACCTCCTGCAACCTTGTCGGCTCTCCTTTAGTTACTGCAAATAGCCACGTGGAATGTTTGAACACACCCATAAACTGCATGCCCAAGCGGCTTGTTTGGCCTGGGTGTCTGGTGTGCTGCAACTTGCCTGCCGTGGCTGTGGAGCGGTCATTGGTGGAAAGGTGGATGCCGGCGATGTCGTCATTGGTCGGGCATCGCTTCGACTTTCCCCGCGCGATGTGTCCCAGCTGTCCCCGCCACGAAGAGGTCACCACCCCGCCTTAGCCACCAACCTCGAGACCGTCGAGGTCTCCCCTCGCCACCGAGGACAGCCTTGCACTTCCGCCGCCACCTCCTTCACCAGCTCTGGATCCTTCTCTATCGGCATCTCCCCGCTGACCGGGCTGTTGAGGCGTCACCCAACACGGGCTCACCTGCCCATGCCACCACCCGAGGCCACCGGTTCACGCCCTCATGTGCCTCAGGTGGGTTTTTCCTCCGGTTATACCGTGACATGCCAGCCCTTCTGACACCAGCTGTAACGACTCCAGGAGACACTGCTCTTGTGATGATCTTTATTGAAGACACGTTCAATTGACAGGCGAAAACCCCGACTCAAACAGCAGCCTTAAACCTCTCCTCTCGACACCTTTTATCCCCAGCGTGGCCATCCCTGGACTAATGGCCACGCCCTTCTCTAGAACCTTCACGGGCTCTGATCTGCACCTGCTCCCTTCTATCACTTGGCCAAAGCCCCTATTCTCGATCCTACTCATAGACCCCAGATCGTTCCCCTGTCTGTTCCTGAACCTGTCATTACCCCGTGGCCCCTAGTCTCTTCCCATCCTAATTCCCGTGTCATTACCCCGTGACCACTAGTCCCCTAAAACTGTCTTTAGATATGCAAAGATTTGTTGATCGTGCAAATAAATTCCAAGACTCGGTGCACATTCGTCATGTCCTGTGGACGAGGCAAATTCTGCTGTCGATGACGTCACAAGCCAGAGGAAAGCGCTGACGTAACCCAGTCATGCGTTTGAGGTGACCTCTCCAGAGGGAGCTTTAACATATGCATTGACAGGGTTACACCTGCTGACATAACAGTGACACCTGCTGGCTTGGGAAGGGTTTCATGGGTACAGCCACAAAGGTAACAGCCAATCAGGGAAGGAGACATATCTGGAGCAAAGGTAACAGGAGGGGTGAGCCGAGATGCTCCGGGAACCTGCTCGAAGGTTCCACGAGAGGGCGTGGCTGGAGGTGGGGCTTAGCCACACCTGGGGGGATATAAGGGGGAGCAGACCTGGAACTCGGGGCTCGTGTGCGTCCTGGGTCCTGGCGTGTCGCTGTTCACCGACATCTCTCTCCATCGTCTGGCCACGTGGAAGATCTCCTGCGCGAGTTCAATTGCGGTCATCATCACGCCGCCAGCCAGCGGTGAGTGATCGGCTGTGCGTGTAGCTAGTAGCGGTGTTATTGCCTCGAGTTATATTCAGTGAGAGGAAAAGCCTGTATTGTGCCCAGTGTGAGAAATAAAGTACCCTCTATTCGACATGTCGGGGAAGTCGCTCATTTAACATATTTAAGTAAACATGTAGTAAACAAGGTGGGGTATCGATGGACATATATCAAAGAGATCAGCAGACAAGGCATCTATTTAATTTATCGGTCTCTCCACAAAACAAAGGAATATTTCCACAAACTATAAATCCCACGGCCTTCTGCGAGTGCATAAATCCTGCAGCATTGATTCATTGCAAGCCAACTGTGGACCGATTTTGGTGTACAATGTCTCAAAAGCAGGCAGGCTTTCTTCAACCAATGGTTGTAAAAATCCAGATGCTAATCAGCAAGAACCATTTCTAGTCCGAGTTTGCTAACATCCATATAAGACGTCATACAAATTATAATTAGTGTTGTCGTGGAGAATGTATCTCATAAACATAACTTTTAAGTGATCTGCCTTGTAACTGATGAATGATATGACTATGTTCCATATTTCAAAGGCAATGAGTTGCTTCAGAGCCAGATGCTTCCTGATTCACAAAAATACCCTTTGACCTATATCACAAGGACAACAGCTCTCACGTTATCTGTACAGGTTAATATCAAAACACACACTTTGTCCTGACATCACGTATTCAATGTTTAACCCTTATAGACAAATGTTATCTGTATGCACAAAATCAGACAAGTATTCATTAAATAATAATTCTAAATTATCGATGGGCATATTGACAAAATTTAATTTCTACACCAAAATTTACTTAATCGTGTTATATTGTAATTACAGAAAGTTGATCTCTGTCTGGATGAGGCCTACACCTGCAGCATTCAGATTGAGGGAAGCCAAATGGGAGTGCATTCTCTTTTTGTTGCAAAGGTTCAAGGTTCAAATCCGACATGCAACCCTGAATAGTCCAGGAACATTAATTACAAATCTGCACTTTTTGCTTAACAGTGGATGTAAAATATATTGTCATTCAAAACGAGGCCATTGCATGCTGGTGCCAGAGTCAAAATTTGTCCAATTCAAAACATTACCCACAAATTACACAAGTGAGATTACACATGCAGGCTCGTGCAGGGCTACCTGATGCCACACAGGGGCAACTGCCACTTGGGGGTGCTCTTCGAGTGTTTGTCATGAGATATGATACAAAACTCCGATATGCTGAGGCAATTAATTAAGCACCATATAAATGCAAACATTATTATAACATAGTGAATGCTTGGGAGCTTATTGGCTCTCGCTCCTGGTTAGAGATCTACCCAACCCACAGGTCCATAAATACTGGCCGCTCTTACTCTGCAGGTTGAACCTAGGAATTGAGTGATCAACTTCACGTTATTTTCATTAAAGGCCTGTGACAAAGGTAAATCTATTGGAGCTTCATTGTCTCAAGCTTACACATCTACCGGGACTTAATTTGATTTTGTATTGTCTGAGAAGTCCAGCCACACCTCCACATCCACAAACTGCTGGGAGTTGCCTCGTTCTGCCTCAGAATTCTCCTCCTGCTTCACTTTGCCTCCATCGATGTGAAGGTCTGATTTCGGAGTCGAATCTTCATCTTCACATTTCACCTTCACTTCTTCATTCTTCACTGTCATTTTTTCACATTTCACCTTCACCTCTTCATATTTCACCTTGATACCTTTCAAAGTGTCCAAGCTGGGATTTTCTTCTGGTTCTTGTTTCATGAGAGATGGGCTCATTGCAGCACTTTGACTTTCACAAGAATAGTTCAGACTCCATTCCTTGGAAATCGTCTGATGCATGTGTGTTATCTGGTGTCTTTGAAGATGTGATAATGAATGTGCAAATGTCTTTCCGCACAGATTGCATTTGAAGGGTTTCTCTCCCGTGTGTGTTCTCCGGTGTCTTTGAAGATTTGATGACTGTGCAAATGCCTTCCCACACAGAGTGCACTTGAAGGGTTTCTCTCCTGTGTGTGTTCTCTGGTGGCTCTGAAGAACTGATGCCTGTGCAAATGCCTTCTCACACACTGTGCACATGAAAGGTTTCTCTCCTGTGTGTGTTCTTTGGTGTCTTTTAAGAGTAGATGCATCTGAAAATGTCAACCCACACACACTGCACTTGAAGGGTTTCTCTCCTGTGTGTGTTCTCTGGTGTATTTTAAGATGTGATGACTCTGCAAATGCCTTCCCGCACTGAGTGCACCTGAAGGGTTTCTCTCCTGTGTGTGTTCTCTGGTGTATTGTAAGATGTGATGACTCGGCAAAAACCTTCCCGCACACAGTGCACCCGAAGGGTTTTTCTCCTGTGTGTGTTCTCTGGTGGCTCTGAAGAACTGATGACCGTGCAAATGCCTTCTCACACACAGTGCACTTGAAAGGTTTCTCTCCTGTGTGTGTTTTCTGATGTTGTTTAAGAGTAGATGAACTTGAAAATGCCTTCCTACACACACTGCACTTGAAGGGTTTCTCTCCTGTGTGTGTTCTCTGGTGTCTTTGAAGATGTGGTGACTGTGCAAATGCCTTCCCACACAGAGTACACCTGAAGGGTTTCTCTCCTGTGTGTGTTCTCTGGTGGCTCTGAAGAACTGATGACTGTGCAAATGCCTTCTCACACACAGTGCACTTGAAAGGTTTCTCTCCTGTGTGTGTTCTCTGGTGGGTCTGAAGAACTGATGACCGTGCAAATGCCTTCTCACACACAGTGCACTTGAAAGGTTTTTCTCCTGTGTGTGTTCTCTGATGTTTTTTAAGAGTTGATGAAAGTGTAAACGCCTTCCCACACACACTGCACTTGAATGATTTCTCTCCAGTGTGTATTCTGTGGTGGATCTGAAGATGTGTTGGCCATGCAAACGCCTTCCCACACACACTGCACTTGAATGGTTTCTCTCCAGTGTGAGTTCTCTGGTGGATACGAAGATGTGTTGACCATGCAAACGACTTCCAACACACAGTGCACTTGAAGGGCTTCTCACCAGTGTGTGTTCTCTGGTGCTGTATCAAGTTTCTAGTACAATTCATGCTGTTTGCATACTGGTCACATTGTTCCCTTTTTTGACCGAGTTGCGCTAAGTGCCTTTGCTCCATCAGACCAATTCTGCAGAGGAAGCGTCAGCTGCAGACAGAAAAAAAATGTCAATACCATCTGCTTCAGTATCAAGGCACAAAGGAATGCATATATACACAGTCACACACGACTTACACGTCTATAAGGATTCATATATTCATGATATAGGGAAAAAGATTCCCCAATTCATCACACGGGCTGTTAAGGCACACAATGAGAGCACAAATGGTCATAAATATGCGTGGACGCCCGAACATTTTCAAAATGAATATTTACCCAAAACTCAGCTGGATGCGCTGTGTTAATTTCCTGACTATTTCCATGCTTATAAAAACTAAAATAAACTATTGTTTTGATTTTTTATATACTTTACAGCAAATACAAACTTGATACTGTCACACAATAGCATGGTAAAAAGGTGGAGGGGTGTCCATAAACATGCCTGGCCGCTTTCATCTGCTTCCTCACTTCACCAAGTAATTAATAAAGGATCAATGCACATAGCAGAGGCACACAATAAGTTACGTTTTCACTTATCAATCAAGTTTGCTGTCAGCGAGTTCATAATGCATTGAAATAACTGCGCCACCGCTCCCCACATAGATAAACTCTTAAACTCTGTCTGAGACCTTGCTTCCATTCACGGGCAAGACTACCACAGCAGTACGTAACTCAGTAGACTTGGTCTCTCTAATCAAGGGCATCTCACTGTCTACAGATGATTTGCTTATCAGCTTTGATGTAGTCTCTCTGTTCACCAAGGTTCCTGTACCTGACACCTTAGCAATAATTGAAGACTTGGTCCAATATGGACTGAATCCTGATAATATCTGGACTAATAGAAGCTGCTTGAACATGTGGTGTCTGGGAATGTGGGATTCATGACCAAACCAATGCTGCCTTGCCTGCCAGAGACTCACTGATTATATTTTATATTGATATGTTAAGGATCTGTAAGCTTCTAATACATTATAGTCTGTTTAACACGTAGGCTTTCGCGACCAATGTTATTCATAATCAACGTTTTTGGGTTTAGATCGCGTTATTTATAAATGTGTCGTAACCCTCCACCACCCGACACGGCCAATTAGTAAAAATTTGTCACTGATTGGCCGTGTCGGGTGGTGGAGGGTTACGACACATTTATAAATAACGCGATCTAAACCCAAAAACGTTGATTATGAACATTATAGTCTGGTTCAATAGAGGACATATCATGGGCAGGCCAGCCTTCATTGTATATGCCAGCACAGGTCATTTAAATACGTTAATATTTTGCATCCAAAGAGAAAGGAGTAATGCCAAGAAAATGTACAGCTTTGTTTGTTCCTTTCTAAATCCGTTTCCCTGGTGAGGGTCGCAGTGGCAGCATGTTGAGTATGGGGGTCAAGGCCTCCCTTTCCCTGGCGACAGACTCTAGCTCTTCGTGGGGAATTCCCAAGCATTCCCAGGTCAGCCGAGTGACATAGTCCCGCCAGAGTGTCCTGGGCCAGCCCCGGGGTCTTTGCCCAGTGGCAGGTGCCTGGTAAAATTCCAGAGGGAGTCTATTGGGGGGAATCCTTACATATATTCTATATTGATATCACTCTTGGAGCCAAGCCCGGGGATTGTGTTCGCCAAAAGCCCCTTGTGGCCAGGGGACCCAGGTAACCCGGTCGGGCCCAGTCTGAAATGGCTAGGTGGCATCATCCTGTGCGCCCACAATTCGCAGCACAAAGGGTAAGGGGCAGGTGCGATGCCAGTACGGCAGGGAAAGGGATGGTCTCAGACCGATGAGACCTTGGCGATGGACACTCACAGATTTGTATGGAGAAAAGTTCAGGCAGCTTCCATACAGTGTTATACAATCTAATGAGAGAATGCCGCTCGACTAATTTGAAGTGAAACTTTGGTTGCCAAACCAGAGCTGGTCGTGAATACATTAACCAGGTATGGGAGCGCCTCCACCACTTGTAGAACTGCTAGATTACTCATGGAGAGTTGAGCAGGTGCAATGTTTTAGGACTTGATATTCCCAGGCAGGTGATTTATGTTTGTGGAACATATGCAAGGCCCCATTTCATGATGGAATTATCCAGGCAGAGAACAAGATTCCCTAACTTCATCTCATTGAGTAGCCATTACCAGATCATCAGCAGATGCAACATGGTTGACCAGCAGGTAACGATCCCTTAACTACAACCAGGCATCAATTAGCATATAATTGTAACTGTAACAAATGCAATACATTTATATGGCCATTGTGAGCTTCTCAAACTACATAATTATTGACGATGCTACATAATGTAATGCAAGGGGCCAGAGTGAATTTCTGTCACAAGCCAAGTTGAATAAGAAATGGCTCCGACTCCTGGTCACGCAGCTTTAGATGGGCCTGCCAAAAATCATAAAAATCCTCAACGAATGTGAGCAGAGGCAGAGACATTGAAAACTAAGAACAACCCAAAGGCGCACATCAAGAAAGCATAGATCTAGTTTCTGCTGAAAATCCGTACTCTTCTTCTTCTTTAGTGCTGCCTAACGGCGTGTGCGACTTCACGATGATATTGGTCCCGGTCTAGCACGGCGTGTAGAGTTTGTGCTGTTGTTAATTGTAGCCATGTTTTGATGTTACTGAGCCATGTCGTTTTTGGCCGTCCTGGTCGTTATTTCCCTTCGATTTTTCCTTCCAGGATTTGCTTTAATAGCTGGTATTTGTGGTCGTTTCGGGCAATGTGGCCTAGGTAGTAACACTTCCTGCTAATGATGGTCTTCAGCAGTTGCCTGTCAGTGCCCATATCTTGCAGAACTTGTGTATTGGTGGTTTTGGCTGTCCATGGGATTTTCAGCATTCTTCGATACAGCCACATCTCGAAAGCTTCGAGCCTTTTTGTTGCTGTTGTTGTCAGTGTCCACGTCTCTACTCCGTACAGCAAAATTGACCAGATGTAGCATTTCAGTGTGCGCAGTTTCAGTGATGTACTCAAGTTGTGGTCTGCAAGGAGTGTTTTCCATTTAATAAATGCTTGCCTTGCTTGTTCAATTCTGCTCTTGATTTCGACTTCATGGTTCAACTGATCGTCAATGATTACACCAAGGTATTTAAATCGGTGTACTTGTTCCAATTTTTCACTGCCAAGCTTGATTGTTATTTCGCTTGTAGTTCGGCTGACCTTCATAACCTTTGTTTTCTTTTTATTAATTCGTAAGCCCCATATTTGACTCTCTGTAGCAACCTCGTCCAAGATTTGTTGTAGGTCTTGTTCCGAATCGGCCAGCAGTGCAGTGTCGTCAGCATACCTGATGTTGTTGATGTATTGTCCATTGACTTTAATACCAATGTTTTTATCTGCTAGTGTTCGATCAAAAATCTGCTCCGAGTAGATGTTGAAAAGACTGGGTGAACGTGGGCAGCCTTGTCGTACACCTTTTTGTATTGGTGTTGGGTCTGTCAATTCGTTGTCATATCGGAGTTGGGCTGTTTGCTTCCAATAAAGAGCAATGATGAAGTTGATGTCGTTTTTATCTAGTCCCAGTTGTTTTAATAGAGCTGCTAGTCGGTCGTGGTCGACTGAGTCAAAGGCTTTCTCGTAATCTATGAAGCAGATGTACACTTCTTTCTGATGTTCGTAGCATCGCTGTAGTAGTATCTGTAGACAGAAGATTGCTTCTCTTGTGCCTAGTCCTTTGCAGAAGCCAAACTGTGTGTTCTTCAATGCATTTTCACATGTGGAGCGTATGCGCTGTTGGATCACTTTCAAGAAGACTTTCAGCACGTGGCTCATCAAGCTTATCAGTCTGTAGTCCTCGCATTTCCGGCTTGTTGCTTTCTTTGGTATGGCCACAAAGATGGATTGTAGCCAGTCGGATGGAATTTTATTGCCATTGTATATTTGATTGTACCAATTAGTCAGTTGTCGTATGTTGTTACTGTCTAATAGTTTGAACAATTCTACATGGATTGTGTCGGGCCCGCACGCTTTGCCTGACTTAGCTGTTTTGATTGCATGTTCTACTTCTGATGTTAAAATGTGTAGAGCGTCTTTCGACATCTGTTGGTCTTTTTCTGCAGGTCTTCTCGCGGCGCAATAGAGCTTGTGTATATAGTTTGTCCAGGTGTCCATTTCTTTCTTGTTTTTTTAGGATTGGTTGGTTGTTGTCCGCATACAAGGTAGCTGTTGGGGCTGGTCTGTAGATGTTACCAGCTTCTTTGAGCTTCTTGTGCAAAGTAAAATTGTCATGTTTTTTAATTAGTTCTTCAATCTCGGTGCATTGTTCTTCCATCCACTTTTCTTTTGCCTGTCGGATTGCTTCTCTGATCTTCTGTTGCATTTGTTTGTACTACTCTGCTGTAGTCAATCGACAATAAATACAGCAGCACCTTCAATATCGCTGTTACGTTCTTGGAAAGTGCCGCACGAAAGCTAAAAGTGCGATATTCAATACTTAAGCCTTACCTAAATAAACGGCAACTAAAAATACATCACAATTGAAATAAGTACTGTACTGTATTCCAAATAAATTAAAAACTAAACACTTGAAATAAACATTGAGAACCAGTATAGAAAAAATATTCTAATATAAAAAATAGTATGAACCTATATAAATAAAGCAGACTTTGCGCATGTGTATGTTTTTTTGTGAACAAAATTACGCCAACACCATGAAACCTACAAACCCCAAACTTCCCATGTGTATCCACAGGTGAGTTAGTGTGTAGCTTACCTGTTCACCTTCAACACCTGTAACACCTGCACATTCCAACCCCCCGCAGCTGAGTACAACCCCTGCGCTCCTCACCACCCCCCCTCTCTTTCTCTTGCCATGTGTTAAAGCCTGGGGCATTCCCACTAGTTCCGGTTTGCCCCACACGCAAATACATTATGACATTTCATACACGACAATTCCACGCACTAACCGTAATATAAATGTCTGCATTGCACTGCTATCGTTCTCATATTTACCACGTTATCCTTTCCACTCATCAGGCCTGCTTTTTTGCTGCCAAATTCATCCACTTCCAGCTCCTTACTATCCTCTCTGCTGCATGTGCACAACTAATCTCTAACACACACTGCAATATTTATTTTAAAAAACATGTACTATTCTAAAATATCTACGTCTACATACCAGCACTACCAAGCTCCTTATACACAGCATAGACGCTTTACAACAGCTACGACTACAGTGAGGGAAAAAAGTATTTGATCCCCTGCTGATTTTTTATGTTTGCCCACTGACAAAGAAATGATCAGTCTATAATTTTAATGTTAGGTTTATTTGAACAGTGAGAGACAGAATAACAACAAAAATCCAAAAAAAAGCACGTCAAAAATGTTATAAATTGATTTGCATTTTAATGAGGGAAATAAGTATTTGACCCCTCTGCAAAACATGACTTAGTACTTGGTGGCAAAACCCTTGTTGGCAATCACAGAGGTCAGACGTTTCTTGTAGTTGGCCACCAGGTTTGCACACATCTCAGGAGGGATTTTGTCCCACTCCTCTTTGCAGATCTCCTCCAAGTCATTAAGGGTTCGAGGCTGACGTTTGGCAACTCGAACCTTCAGCTCTCTCCACAAATTTTCTATGGGATTAAGGTCTGGAGACTGGCTAGGCCACTCCAGGACCTTAATGTGCTTCTTCTTGAGCCACTCCTTTGTTGCCTTGGCCGTGTGTGTTGGGTCATTGTCATGCTGGAATACCCATCCATGACCCATTTTCAATGCCCTGGCTGAGGGAAGGAGGTTCTCACCCAAGATTTGACGGTACATGGCCCCGTCCATCGTCCCTTTGATGCGGTGAAGTTGTCCTGTCCCGTTGAAAGAAAAATACCCCCGAAGCATAATGTTTCTACTTCCATGTTTGATAGTGCGGATGGTGTTCTTGCGGTCATAGGCAGCATTCCTCCTCCTCCAAACACGGCGAGTTCAGTTGATGCCAAAGAGCTCCATTTTGGTCTCATCTGACCATAATACTTTCACCCAGTTGTCCTCTGAATCATTCAGATGTTCATTGGCAAACTTCAGACGGGCATGTATATGTGCTTTTTTGAGCAGGGGGACCTTGCGGGCGCTGCAGGATTTGAGTCCTTCACAGCGTAGTGTGTTACCAACTGTTTTCTTGGTGACTATGGTCCCAGCTGCCTTGAGATCATTGACAAGATCCTCCCGTGTAGTACTGGGCTGATTCCTCACCGTTCTCATGATCATTGCAACTCCACGAGGTGAGATCTTGCATTGAGCCCCAGGCCGAGGGAGATTGACAGTTCTTTTGTGTTTCTTCCATTTGCGAATAATCGCACCAACTGTTGTCACCTTCTCACCAAGCTGCTTGGCGATGGTCTTGTAGCCCATTCCAGCCTTGTGTAGGTCTACAATCTTGTCCCTAAAATCCTTGGAGAGCTCTTTGGTCGTGGCCATGGTGGAGAGTTTGGAATCTGATTGATTAATTGCTTCTGTGAACAGGTGTCTTTTATACAGGTAACAAGCTGAGATTAGGATCACTCCCTTTAAGAGTGTGCTCCTAATCTCAGCTCGTTACCTGTATAAAAGACACCTGGGAGCCAGAAATCTTTCTGATTGAGAGGGGGTCAAATACTTATTTCCCTCGTTAAAATGAAAATCAATTTATAACATTTTTGACATGCGTTTTTCTGGATTTTGTTGCTGTTATTCTGTCTCTCACTGTTCAAATGAACCTACCATTAAAATTATAGACTGATCATTTCTTTGTCAGTGGGCAAACGTACAAAATCAGCAGGGGATCAAATACTTTTTTCCCTCACTGTACTATTCATACCCACTTCAAACAAAAACAAACAATTACTCCCTCCAACAACTTATACTTCATTCCCTTGCGGCGATGTCTTCACATTCTTAGAACGATTACACATTAAACTATCATTTCATTAACAATCTCTACACAGCATTAACTCACACTCACTATTTACTCTTTTTTTCTGCTTATTAACTTTTACCTCCACCTAATGTTCCTCGCAGAAAACCTGCACTTATCTTCACCAAAGGCGATTACAATAATTGATGCCATTCGTACAAGTGCTGCAATGGCTGCACCTAGAGCTAATGAAACTCCTGAACACAAAGAAGTGAGAAAGCATGATGCCTGTGCTGCCATGGCTGCACCTATTGATGACATTTCTTAACAAGAAGACTGCATGCCACCAGTGCTGCGCATTGGCTGCACCGACAGCTTATGAAACTCCAGTACAGCAAGAAGCAAGACAGCATGCTAACAGTGCTGCTATGCTTGCACCTACGTCAAACTCAACTCCTCAACAGCAATGAGCTACACAGAAAACTAACAGCACAAATGGCTGCAGCCACAGCTATTTAAACTCTAGTCCACCAACAAGCAAGGCAGCTTGAAAACAGCACAATGGCTGCAACCAGGTATCTACCCTGCAGTCAAAAGGAAAAGCATTCTTTTCCATACATTCCTCACTTTATTTACACTTTTGATCCATTTTCATTCGTTGCATGTATACTTATTGCAGCTACTGCCATGCAATGATATGGAAAATAGACCCTCCAGGGCTCTGTAACAGTACCAAGGTTCAAGTGCCTACAATTAATGATCATCCCGAGCATATTCATGTATTGATACCTGCCAACACTACACCTATGCAAGCCATTTCTGAAACAACAATAGAAGATAGAACTCATACTTCCAAATTACATGTTTTGGCACCAACCAACTCATCCCAACATCTGGCTACATGCCCACTTTAAAGTGCAGGACCAGATACATAATCGCATTGGCAGTCTGCTGCCACTACCTAATGACCTACCTACATTGCCACACATCTATTTGCATGTCTGACAATAGGTGACATGCTCAACAGCAACAATTTCATCAACACCAAGATTAGGCCTCGGCAAGGTAAGGTAATTTACCCTTTTTACCGGGTAAAAGGGTAAAGGTAAAGGGTAAAGATGTCGAC
Organism: Lampetra fluviatilis; assembly: GCF_964198595.1. Taxonomy (NCBI): domain Eukaryota; kingdom Metazoa; phylum Chordata; class Hyperoartia; order Petromyzontiformes; family Petromyzontidae; genus Lampetra; species Lampetra fluviatilis. The sequence goes on from NC_136352.1 coordinate 327,558, forward strand.
ATGCCAAGGGGTTAGGTAAAGGGTAGGGTAAAGGTAGCTCGGAAGAATTACCCGGTAGGGTAAAGGAAGCGCGAAGTATTACCCGGTAAATACGGTACCTTGTTTACCGCTAAAAGCTCCGTGGCGCAGTCCGTGGCCTACATTTAATAAGTAATATTACAACAAACTTGATTAAAAACATGCTTTTATAAAATGTACGAGTAATGGCAGAACTCCACAACTCTAGGAAGTCGCCCCGAGGCTTGCCACAACGTAAGGGGCCGTGGTCATTTACAGCCAACGTCAGTTGAGCATGGACAATTAGACCCAAGTCGAAACATAACATATACAAAATGTTTAAAAACATATTTTTTATGATATAATATAGTATTGTCATCAGTATGACCTAAGTATACCAAGTTTGCAGTCGATACCAGATTAGGAAGTGGGTAAAAATTGAGTTTCAAGATTAGAGGATACAACAACATTAACGACAACGACAACAACAGAGTGAGTTAAAAAAAAAGCGTGTAACATTGGAATCATTGAGAGTATTCTATATGATTAAAGCGCTCTACCTAGCATTTACCGTTATAAACCTTGTTCATGTGTAGTAGTTCCCTAGTAATTACCCTGTAATCGGGTAATTTGTATGGGGTAAGGGTAAAAGGTAGGGTAAAGGTAATCTCGTTGCTTTTTACCTTTTGCCTTTTACCTTACCTGCTAAAGGGTAAAAGGTAGGGTAGAGTGATTGTATTGTGGTAAGATAAAATGTAGGGTAAAGGTAGGCTCGTTGTTTTTACCTTTTAACTTTTACCTTACCTTGCCGAGGCCTAACCAAGATGTAAGTCCAAATGCTGTTACATTTTGCTGTTGCAAGACATGCTCCATAAGAAAAACTCTCATGTTCACAGTTTCAAGTGTGTCATGGAGAACATGAATTCAGAGTACTGTATAACGTTGTCATTAATGCAGACTAAACTCCACGTTAACATGAATGCCACTTAATTTTGACTGCTGAACAACATGGCACTCGAGGCATAGTTATGCAAAAGAGGAAAAATACCCTACACGGAATTAAAATACACCGCTCCTATGATGCTCTTCAATGTCCAATTATTTTATGGTAAGGTGATGATGGCGATTATTTCCTACTTCGCCAAACTGATCCAGCAACAGGCTTGCTTGGCTCTCCAACACACCGGTGTGCCGTACTAGTGACAAATTGGCCACGTTCTGTTAACGGAACAAACCTAACTAATTGGTGGCGGGTTTAACGACACATTTATATATTTACGCGATCTAACTCAAACAAACCTGTATTATGGATGTATATTTGGAGTTTGAGTGTCTCTCTCCCCGTGGTCGCGTGGATTTTTCTCCTGATCCTCCGGTTTTCCCTGCACATTTAGAGTCAACATCACCACGCGTTTAGAGTATTTGGCTGATATAGGCTGATATACATTTCCACACGTTGATAAGCTACTTTGTTGTGGGCAGGTCGCTTCTGAAAAAGAACGGTATAGCTCAAGTGGGCATGGCATGGTAAAATAAATAAAAACTGTGGAAATATTTAAAAGAAAAACAAAGTTTCAAAGTAGTGAGCCAGGTGAAGACAAATTAAACTTAAGGAGAGAATTAAAGCAAGTGCAATCAGGCGAGGGCAGGAGGCAAGGCCCCGCATTGGGCTAGGCCCCGCGTTGTAATGTTCCAACCTGGACATCGATTCCATACTCGCTGCTACTCAATTGACATCCCTACGAGAGAGAAGGAGCGAGGCTCTACCTGGGTAAACAACAACAATAACCACCACGACAACAACAACCACGATGTGAACTTCTCACCTCGGATCTCAGATAGCGTTAGCGAGAAGCAGCTTCCTAGTATCGTGACGTCACGCTGCAGCATGAGGTGACATGACGTCACTTGCGGGGTACAACGCAATGAACTCGAGACGCGATTTACGAATAAATTATGTTAATTACTCGTTTGTGACTAGGCCAGGGGTCGGCAACCTGCGGCTCCGGAGCCGCATGCGGCTCTTTTGAACCTTGACCGCGGCTCCGGGGCGGATGCTAGCGAGGGGAGGAGGCGCACTGTGACACCTGCTCTGGCGTTGCCGCTGCTGACAGGTCGCCGCTCCGCTCCACACTGCCCGCCCGGTGACAGGCAATAACGTTGCCGTTGCTTTGTCACATGTTTGGAAGAAGTAAAAACCTTCCTGGGCAGCAAAGAGCTCACCTTTGCTGAGCTGGAACAGCCAGAGTGGCTGGAAAAATTACATTTTATGGTAGACATGACAGCACATCTAAACACGCTAAATACAACCCTTCAGGGGAAAGGAGGCACAGCCCTGCACATGCTGGAGGAGGTTTTGGCATTCGAGCGCAAGTTGACAGTGTTTGTCAAAGATTTACAGAGAGGTACACTGTCTCACTTTCCCTCTTTGAGAGAGTTCAAACAAAGTCATGATACGATAAATTTGGAATATTTCAAGTCTGCAATCACCACAATGCAAAGTTCGTTTGGGAAACGATTCTGTGAGTTCAGAGAGGAAAAAACGACATTATCCTTCCCTGTCACTCCCCTGGCGATCGATCCATCCCTATTGAATATGACTGCATTTGCAGGTGTAAGTCAACCTGATCTTGAGATGGAACTGGCCGATATAGCCGACAAAGATATATGGGTGTCCAAGTTCAAATGCTTGACCGCTACTCTTGAGGATGTTGCCCGTCAGAAGGCCATTCTGGCTCAGAATCATAAATGGAGTGATATTGAAAACCTTCCCAAACAGGACAAACTTGTATTCGAAACATGGAATGCCATCCCCAACACTTATATAAACATGAAAAAGTATGCATTTGGAGTCCTGTCGATCTTCGGCTCCACATATGTATGTGAGCAGGTCTTCTCCAACATGAACTATATTAAAAACAAACATCGATCACGCCTCACAGATGACAGCTTGCAAGCCTGTGTGAAAATGAAGGTGACGTCTTACAGCCCTGATGTGCAGACACTGTGCACTGAGGTTCAGGAGCAAAAATCCCATTAACCAGGTAATTTAGCTATTAATTTGCAAAAATATATTTTACATTGTTAAGTGAAAAAGTCCTTTTTTTATTCAGATTGACAGCTGACTGCACGATCCTGTATATAGCAATAAGGTAAGAAACAATATATGCAGTGTTATATTTGTTTTAAATGTTGCAATGGTTTTGCGGCTCCCAGTTTATTTTTTCCTTCGGAAACGGGTCCAAGTGGCTCTTTATGTCTTAAAGGTTGCAGACCCCTGGTATAGACCAAGGGTCAGTGGGCAGGGCTAAAGATGAAATTTTCATGTAAATGTAAGATGGGGTAAATCTTGACAACGAAGCTGTGGGGTGGCCATTGTATTGTGAGAGATTAGCATGTCAATGTAAGAAATTTGCTTGTAAATGTAAGCTCAGAAAGAGCTCGGAAAGAGCCATTATCACATGGAGGTGGAAAAGGATGGCAAGCCACCATTTACTAACACAGCTAACGGTGGCTCTGTTAGTGAATGTAACTTAGAGAGTCGAAAATAACTGCTCACATAGGTAGGTAGGAAGGGAACAACACAGCCAGTTAAGACCTAAGCTGGTTAAAATAATGTCCTTCCAATGATAGCTCAGTTTGTACCCATCTTCTCGGTTGAAATTGTCTGTGTTTATATATCTGGATGGCTTCATGAACGAATCTTTGCTGATAGCCAGTGGGTTTGCACAGTACCTTCATCTTGGCAAATAAATTTCGTGTGTGCCCACAGCATTAAAACAATGATCAGCCACGGCCAAGGTATTGGTCCTACTGTGTTTCAGATCTGCCTTATGTTCACGAACACGGTCCGAGACATGTCGCTTAGTTTCCCCAATGTAACTACTGTCGCAGACACAGCTTAGTTTGTAGACACCGGGGCAGGGTTGCGATTTGCGCACCAATTTCCGCAAACATGCTGTTTTCGACCGCATTTCGCGGTAGTTTCTGTGACCCTCTTCCGCACAAATTTCCGCAATTTGCGGTGATTCCTGGGAAGACTTCCGCAAATCGTGACTTCGATTCCCGCCTCCCCCCCCTCCTCCGCCCCCTCCTCCCACCCCCCTCCTACCCCCTCCCACCCCCTCCTCCCTTTCCCCCTCCTCCCAGCCCCCTCCTCCCATCCCCCTCAATCCCCCCCCACCCACGTTCCTCCCCCCCTCCTCCCTCCCCCCGCTCCTCCCTCCCCCCGCTCCTCCCTCCCCCCGCTCCTCCCTCCCCCCGCTCCTCCCTCCCCCCGCTCCTCCCTCCTCCCGCTCCTCCCTCCCCCCGCTCCTCTCCTCCCTCCCCCCGCTCCGCCCGGCGTCGTCTGAAATTCCGAGCGCTCCGATGTTGGCGATGTGAAGGGGGAAGTCGAGCGGAGACACAGACACAGACAGAGAGTGGACGAGGGTCGCAGCCCCTCCGCTCCGACATCAATGAAGGTCGGTCGGTGATGTTGGTCGTGAAAGCGGCACCGTGTTCATGAGCCTCGGCTGCGTCTCACAACGCGGCCCTCCCTCCGCGGCGGGGCTGTGTGGCATCTTGCTGTTGTTGTTGTTGCTGCTGTTGTTGCTGCTGCTGTTGTTGCTGCTGTTGTTGTTGTGAGTTAATCCTCCAACTTCCTTCCTTCACCTGCGCTGTTGATGGTTCACGTGGTGAGCCGGCGGGGGAGCGGTGGTGCCGCGGTTAGCACGCTGCGCTACGAACCCTCTGGGTGGACTCGGACTCAAATGAGTTTCCTGGTGTGGTGTTTTTGTTATGCATCGCCGCTTGGGAGACAAAGGGGGCCGGGGGTGGTGCTGGCCACCCCACTTCATAGCTCCTACTGGCTAGCAGCACTTGTCGCAACAGTCTGTGAAGGCGACACGGGAGAGGGGGGGGGGGATCTTTGCTATGAGTTACTCCTTCATCTCAGTATGAGATGTTTCATATCACAACAAGCCATGTGTATTGCTCGTGTAAGTCGCCGGTGGTGTACGATTGCTGAGGGTCACACGCCAGTCGAGCCGGATGGTGCATTGCGTGTTGGTATACGGCCGAGTAATCTTAAAGGGGAGTCCCCGTAACCTCTTCTTGGTTCTTTGGGTAAAGTCACGTAGAAGAGAAATAATAAAATAATAAATATAAATCATAATAAAATACAATTGTGGTTCTTGTGCGGAAATGCGGAAATCATATATTCATTGCAATCAGTAGCTCAAAGCCCTGCGTGATGTTGGGCCTTGCATATATCCTTTCCAATAGAACGCATTAACGTGTTGTTAAAAGCGCGCGGTCACAGGAGTAGTCTTTCCACCGTTTGCGGTTGACATTAGCAGAAATGCGGGAAAAATTGAACCCTCCTTCCGCATTTTCCATGCGGAAATCGCAACCCTGCACCGGGGTATTGCATTTTAGAGATCACATCATTCACAGATGGGATCAAATCATCAATTTTATGTACTGTGTTGAATCGCACCTGGATTTTGTGTTTGCTCATGATTTTGGAAATCTTTTTGGCGACCCCTATGTATGGCAAGGTGATGGTTTTGATTGGGTCCTTAGCAGGATCTGACCCCAGTTGGGGTGATAGCTTTACGGATTGTGTAGTCTGAATATCGATTCTTTTTAGGGCTTGGTGTACGTGCTCCAGTTCATTGGCTAAGTGGTGATGGTCGGAAATATAACAAGCTCTATGGTTTTTGATGAGGGAATTATTCTGGGATGGATAGTGGTGGGAGTCAGGTTTTAGGTAGACATCCATATGGGTGGCTTTCCTGTAGAGAGTGTTCCATTGAGCCATCAGGTCTCTTTTCGATTAAAACATCCACTAATTGTAACTTTCCATCCTTTTCCTCCTCCATGGTGAATGATGGCTGGGTGTATGGAATTGATGTGGTTGAAGAAATGGTCCAGAGCTGGTAGGCCATGTGGCCAGATGACGAACGTATCTACGTATCTCTTCCACAAGGAAGGACGTAGGGTGGATGTCTGGATGACATCTCTCTCAAATTTCTCCATGAAAACATGGCTACAACTGGAGATAAGGACATCTCACTATCTCCAGGTGATTTGCTTGTCAGTTTCGATGTGGTATCTTTGTTTACCTCAGCAGCTCTCCCGCTATATGTTCGACCTGATGACGATGCTTGTGTTGCGATCGAAACGTCGTGATTGTTATTATTTGTATTAATTTTATTATTTTTACATCTATGTGGCTTTACCGAAAGACCCAAAGAATATGAAAGGGAGGGTTTCCACACAACTATTAGATCTTTCAACAACCTTCGAGACAAGAAGGCTCATTCTTTGGTTCTTTTCGGTTAAGTCACGTCTAAAAATAAAATAATAAATAAAAATAAAAATAAAACAACACATTACGACGTTTCGATTGCAACACAAGCAATCATCATCAGGCATAAAAGAAATAGCAACAAAAATCTAACTAGAAAACTATAGACCGACATACAAGCAGACAGACATCACAACGGCACACATAGAGAGGAGTATACAGGCACACGAAAATTAAATAACCTAGTAAAATATTGAAATGTGATGTAATACAACACAGAGTCGGTTAACACACAATTAACGCATGGCCTGGTTGACTACGTGTTTCAAAATTTGCTAAGTTAGAATTTTAAGTGTGAGCAACAAATATCTAACTAGAAAACTATAGACAGACATACAAGCAGACAGACATCACAACAGCACACAGAGAGAGGACACAAATCGGCTGTGTGAGCAACAAAAATCTAACTAGAAAACTATAGACAGACATACAAGCAGACAGACATCACAACGGCACACAGAGAGAGGACACAAATCGGCACAAAGAGATGGTCGTTTCTGTGACGGTCCCTTAAATATAGAGAGGAGGGGGAGGGGACGGGGGGAGGGAGAGGGCGGGGAGATCAATGGGTGCACGCCAACGTACTCCTATTGTAAGTGAGATGATAGACGCGGCACGGGAGGCAAACCTGAAAATTAGGACAAACGCGGCACGGGAGGCAAGCCTGAAAATTAGGAGACAAGCACACGAAAATTAAATAACCTAGTAAATTATCGAAATGTGATGTAATACAACACAGAAAGTCGGTTAACACACAATTAACGCATAGCCTGGTTTATTACATGTTTCAAAATTTGCTAAGTTAGAATTTTAAGTGTGAAATTTCAAGGAGAGGACACAGGCAGAGAGAACAAATAGCCAGAAAGAAAAAAGGATAAGTTTAAAACTTCCCCGTAGAAGTGGTTCAATCTTAATTTGGGAGCTTTCGTGACTGCAGGAATTATTCTTTGGTTCTTTTCGGTTAAGTCACGTCTAAAAATAAAATAATAAATAAAAATAAAACAACACATTACGACGTTTCGATTGCAACACAAGCAATCATCATCAGGCATAAAAGAAATAGCAACAAAAATCTAACTAGAAAACTATAGACCGACATACAAGCAGACAGACATCACAACGGCACACATAGAGAGGAGTATACAGGCACACGAAAATTAAATAACCTAGTAAAATATTGAAATGTGATGTAATACAACACAGAGAGTCGGTTAACACACAATTAACGCATGGCCTGGTTGACTACGTGTTTCAAAATTTGCTAAGTTAGAATTTTAAGTGTGAGCAACAAATATCTAACTAGAAAACTATAGACAGACATACAAGCAGACAGACATCACAACGGCACACAGAGAGAGGACACAAATCGGCTGTGTGAGCAACAAAAATCTAATTTTCTAGTTAGATTTTTGTTGCTATTTCTTTTATGCCTGATGATGATTGCTTGTGTTGCAATCGAAACGTCGTAATGTGTTGTTTTATTTTTATTTATTATTTTATTTTTAGACGTGACTTAACCGAAAAGAACCAAAGAATAATTCCTGCAGTCACGAAAGCTCCCAAATTAAGAAGGCTCATCTGATCGAGTCGCTCACATTTCTGAAGAGATGCCGGGACACTAAGGTAATACCGATCGCCTTTACACTCACATCTGCTGCTGTCACCTCTCCTAATGCTAAACGGATCTTGTTCAGGGCCGGTCAAGCCCTGTTCTCAAAGAGAATAAGACTGCTCCGATTTGAACTAGACAATTTAGACAAGACCCTCTTGCAATCACACTTAACATTGACAGAAAAGATGTCTACATCTGATTGGGATCATGGAGATAACATAACAGAGTAACAGTCCAATTTCCGATAGCCTAAAATTGGTTCTAGCTAAAGGGTTGAATTTCGCAGTCACCCTGAAACACATCCCAGTTGATGATATCATTGCCCAGGTCAACGTAGCCCTTAAGGGTTTGGGACACATTCCTGCAGGCATGGCAAGATGGGAAATCGCTGCAATCCTCAAAAACGCTTAGACACGTATCAGCAACATCAGTAAGGATGAGCGCTTTGAGCTTTTTCAATTAAAAAAGAGAGATGACATCGTCATCCTATCAGCCGACAAGGGCAATGCCATTGTCATAATGGACAAAACCACATACAATAACAAAATTAGGGACCTACTTAATGATGGTAGCTGTACCAAATCAATAGATCCCACCAACAGCCTGGTTATGAAAACCAACAATATCATCACTGATTCGACATCTTTAATCGAACCAACTCGGCGGCTTTCCTTAAAATCCTCTGCTGCTAGACCACCCAGATTTTATGGCTTACCAAAAATCCATACAGAAGGTACACCCCTTCGTCATATCGTCTCCACCATTGACTCACCCACCTACAAACTGGCCCGATTTCTGTCTGAGACCTTACAACCATTCACTTGTAAGACCACCTCAGCTGTACTTAACTCAGCTCACTTGGTATCGTTAATTAAGGACATCTCACTATCTTCAGGTGATGTGCTTGTTAGTTTCGATGTCGTCTCTTTGTTTACCAAAGTACCTGTGCCTGACACCATTGTAATCATTGAACATTTGGTCCAACTAGGACTGAATGCTGATGTACCGGCCCTGGTTAGACACTGCGTCACCAACACTTACTTCACCTGGAATAGAACATTCTACAAACAAGTTGAAAGTACCCCAATGGGTTCTCCCTTATCTCCAGTTGTAGCCAATGTGTTCATGGAACATTTTGAGACAGATGCCATCCAGGCATCCATTCTACGTCCGTCCTTGTAGAAGAGGTACGTAGATGACACGTTCGTCATCTGGACATATGGCCTACCAGCTCTGAACCAATTCGTCAACCACATCAATTACATACACACAGCCATCAAATTCACCCTGGAGGTGGAAAAGGATGGCAAGTTACCATTCTTGGATGTTTTAACGGAAAGAGACCAGATGGCTCAATGGGACACTCTTTATACAGGAAAACCACCCATACGAATGCCTACCTAAAACCTGTCTCCTACCACCATCCATCCCAGAAGAATTCCCTCATCAAAACTCTACACCATAGAGCTCGATGTATTTCCGACCATCACCACCTAGCCAGTGGACTGGAACACGTACACCAAGCCCTCAAGATGAATGGATATTCAGACTACACAATTCGTAAATCTATCACCCCAACCGTTGGGAAAGAACCATCTGAGGACCCAATCGAAACCATCACCTTGCTATACATAGCAGGGGTCACCAAAAATATTTCCAAAATCACGAGCAAACACAAGATCCAGGTTCGATTTAACACAGTTAATATTCGTGATCTGTGAAGAATGTGATCCCCGACATGCAATATCCCAGCGTCTCCAAACTAAGCTGTGCCTGCTGCAGTAGTACATTGAGGAAACTAAGCGTCATGTCTCGGACCGTGTTCGTGAACATAAGGCAGATGTGAAACACGGTAGGACCAATACCTCGGCCGTGGCTGATCATTGTTTTAATGCTGTGGGCCCACACGAAATAGATTTTTCCAAGACGAAGGTACTCTGCAAACCCACTGGCTATCAGCAAATATTCGTTCATGAAGCCATCCAGATATATAGACAGACACAATTTCAACTGAGATGGGTACAAACTGAGCAATCATTGGAAGGACGTTATTAACCAGCTTAAGTCATAACTGGCTGTGATGTTTCCATCCTACCTTCCGATGTTATCAGTTATTTTCGACTCTCTGATTTTACATTAACAGGTTAAATGTCTCACACTAACACAGCCACCGTCGCGCGTGTCCTCGATGTGGCGGAGGCTCTGCGATCTTACATTGACATGCAAATTTCTCACTTTAACATCACTAGCCTTGCCCACTTCGTTAATGACCCTTGGGCTACACCCATTTCAAACCTTCAAAACAGCCTGCCTAAGCAGCTTTCTCCCCCTTTTTCCTGATCACGATTGCTTATGTTGCGATCGAAACGTCACTGGCTGTGATGTTTCCATCCTACCTTCCAATGGGCTCCACCCATTTCAAACCTTTGTAATGAGCGACTTCCGCGACATGTCGTGTAGAGGGTACTCTTCTTTATTTCACAATCGGGCACTGCACAGCTAACATTATCTTCTCCTTGTCCGAGTACACACTTGAATATTCATGTTGTTACACTACACACACGGTTGATCACACGGCAGGTTCTGCCTGTCCACTCCCGGTCTCGCCGCTGGTTGACGGCATGCCCGGGAGGGCGATGGAACTCCGCAGGAGATCCGCCACGTGGCCGAATGACGGAGAGAGATGACGGCGAGCAGCAACACAGTCCGGACCCAAAACTCCACATACCGACCCCGATTCCTGCTCCGCCTCTGCATATATTGCTGCAGGCATGGCTAGGCTCATCTTCCAGCCACACCCTCTCGTGGAACTTTCTATCCGGTTTTCGGAGTTTCTCGGCCGGCCCCGCCCTTCACCTTTGGCCTAGATACCTCTCCCTTTGGGGATTGGATAATGTTCATAATGGTGCCTGTACCCGTGCTTCCCTTTTCCATCCAGTAGATGTCACTGTCTCATTACACCTTAAAACAGCCTGCCTCAGCAGCTTTCCGCTTATTTTTTCCTTGATGACGATTGCTTGTGTTGCGATCGAAACGTCGTAGTTTTTTTTTATAAATGTTTTTGTTTTAAGTGACTTTACTGAAATACCCAAAGAAATTGTAAACAATATTAACACAATAGGGGGCACAGGTGGTCCATCGGCCAATCATCTCAGTCGAACCATGGCACCTGGGTCTGCCCCGTGAACTCCTGTCGGCGGGCGTTCAACACTTCACGTGGCCTTAATGTGCACATAGCCTGGCACAGGCACCCCAGTGACGTCACCGCCACTTAGTCGTGAATGGCAGTTGTTGTTACTGTGTATACACTGCGTGCACTGTATTTGTACACTGTGCGGATACACTGTGTGTGTGTACGCTCTGTATGTGCATGGCGTGTACACCTTGTAGGCACACTGTGTACACAATAAGTATACACTGCGTATGTGTGTACACTGTGTGGGTGGTCCGCATCAATCGGGCGGCATTATCTTTGCAACAGCTGCGCAATGCTTTGTGGAAGCTACCTGGTCTGTTGCTCCACACGAAACTTCGGGTCTTCTCGGCCACACTCATGACATCCCTTCCATAGGCATGTGAAACGTGCCCCTTTAATGGAACATCTGCACTGGTTAGAAACATTCAGGCAGGCATGCCTACACTCAGATTGATGGAAGCCAAGTGGTAGTGCATTCTCTATTTAATTCAGATGGTCAATGTTCAAATCCCAGAGGCACCCCTGGCTACTCTAGTAACATTAACCAAAATATGCACCGTCTGCTTAACAGTAGATGTAAAACATACTATTGTCATTCAAAACGCCTAGGTCATTGCATGTTGGTGTCATGGTGAAAATTTGGGTAATTCCAAACATTATCCAGAAATTTCAAATCAGAGATTACACATCAATTATCGCCCCCTACTGATAGACCATTGCTCACATGCAGGCTGGTGCAGGGTCACCTTATGCCACAAAGAGGCAGCTGCCACTTGGGGGTGCTCTTTGAGTGTTTGTGATGAGATATGATATGAAACTCCGAGTTGCTGAGGCAATTAGGTAAGCACCATATACATTCAAATATTATTATTATAACATAGTGAATGCTTGGGAGCTTATTGGCCCTCGCTCCTGGTTAGAGATCTACACAACCCACACGTCCACAAATACTAGCCGCTCTTACTCTGCAGGTTGAACCTAAGAATTGAGTGTTCAACTTCACATTATTTTCATTAAAGGCCTGTGACAAAGGTGAATCTATTGGAGCTTCATTCTCTCAAGCTTACACATCTACCGGGTCTCCATTTGACTTTGTATTGTCTAAGAAGTCCAGCCACACCTCCACTTCCACAAACTTCTGGGAGTTGCCTCGCTCTGCCTCAGAATTCTCCTCCTGCTTCATGTTGCCTCCATCGATGTGAAGTTCCGATTTTGGAGTTGAATCTTCATATTCACATTTTACTTTCACTTCTTCGCTCTTCACTGTCACTTCACATTTCACCTTTGCCTCTTCATATTTCACCTTGATATCTTTCAAAGTGTCCAAACTGGGATTTACTTCTGGTTCTTGTTTCATGAGGGATGGGCTCATTGCAGCACTTTGACTTTCACAACCCGATTTCAGACTCCACTCTTTGGGGGTGTTCCAATGCATGTGTGTTCTCTGGTGTCTTTGAAGATTTGATGAACGTGCAAATGCATTTTCACACACAGTGCACTTGAAAGGTTTCTCACCTGTGTGTGTTCTCTCGTGGGTCTGAAGTGTTGATGACCGTGCAAATGCCTTATCACACACAGTGCACTTGAAAGGTTTATCTCCTGTGTGTGTTCTCTGGTGTTGTTTAAGACTAGATAAAACTGAAAATGCCTTCCCACACACACTGCACTTGAAGGGTTTCTCTCCTGTGTGTGTTCTCTGGTGTATTTTAAGAGTAGATGATTCTGCAAAGGTCTTCCCGCACAGAGTGCATCTGTAGGGTTTCTCTCCCGTGTGTGTTCTCTGGTGGGTCTGAAGAACTGATGACTGTGAAAATGCCATCTCACACACAGTGCACTTGAAGGGTTTCTCTCCCGTGTGTGTTCTCTGGTGGGTCTGAAGAGCTGATGACTGTGAAAACGCCATGTCACACGCAGTGCACTTGAAGGGTTTCTCTCCCGTGTGTGTTCTCTGGTGGGTCTGAAGAACTGATGACCGTGCAAATGCCTTCTCACATATTGCGCACTTGAAAGGTTTCTCTCCTGTGTGTGTTCTCTGGTGATTTTTAAGAGCAGATGAAAGTGCGAACGCCTTCCCACACACAATGCACTTGAAGGGTTTATCTCCTGTGTGCGTTCTCTGGTGGATCTGAAGATGTGTTGACTGTGCAAATGACTTCAAACACACAGTGCACTTGAATGGTTTCTCTCCTGTGTGAGTTCTCTGGTGGATCCGAAGATGTGTTGAACATGCAAACGACTTCCAACACACAGTGCACTTGAAGGGCTTCTCACCAGTGTGTGTTCTCTGGTGCTGTGTCAGATTTCTAGGACGATCCGTCCTGTATGCACACTGGTCACATTGATGCCTTTTTGTACTGAGCTGTGGTGAGTGCCTTTGCTCCATCAGATCAATTCTGCAGAGCAAAGAGGAAGAGGAAGCGTCAGCTGCAGACAGAAAAAAAATATCCACACCATCTACATCAGTATCAAGATACAGAGGAATGCATATATACACAGTCATATGCGAATTGCACGTCTATACTCTTTGGTTGTTTTGGTAAAGTCATGTAAATAGAAAAATAATAACAATAAAGTGAATAAAAAATATATAAATACTGTAGCCTGGTTCTTAGTCGGAGTGAGTGTACTGGCAGTCTATAATGTAAACAAAGCCTTGGTGAGCGTACTAGCAGTGTATAATGTAGACTGTAGCCTGGTTCTTAACCTTGGTGAGTGTACTGGCAGTCAATAATGTAGACTGTAGACTGAAAAAAAACTTGTTTTCATTTTTAGGCGACAGTCTACATTATAGACTGACAGTTTTGTTTTTATAGGGCCATTGTGAGCTTCTCAAACTACATAATTATTGAAGATGCTATGTATGCATGAGGCCAGACCGAATTTCCGTCACAAGCCAAGTTGAACAGGAAAGGGCTCCAACTCCTGGTCACACAGGTTTAGCCGGGCCGGCAGAAAATCATAAAAATCCTCAACGAATATGAGCAGAGGCCGAGACATTGACAACCAAGACAACCCAAAGCCCCAAGCCTATTTACAGTACCACAGGCCTTAATTAAATCAAGAAAGCATACATTTAGTTTCTGCTGATAATTCGTACTTCTGTGCTGTACCCAATGGACATAAAATACAGGAGCACCTTGAATAGCCCGAAGATTACATTTTTGGAAAGTGCAGCGCGAAAGCAAAAACGGCGATATTCAGTACTTAAGCCTTACCTAAATAATGGGGTTATGTAAACGGCAAACTAAAATATAAAACATCACAATTGAAATAAGTACTGTACTCTTGATTTGAAGCTTTGTTTTATTTTATTTCTACCTACGTGATTTTACCGAAAAAAACAAAGAGTAAGTACTGTTCTAGATTTGAAGCTTTCGTGACTGCAAGGAATCATATTCTTAGGTTTTTTCGGTAAAGTCACGTAGGTAAAACATCAAAATTAATGAAAATAAAATAAAACAAAAATCACGACGTTTCGGAGGCAACACAAGTCTCCGTCATCAGGTGGGACCGTCACAGCCGAATTAGATGCAGCTAATTTGTATTCCAAATAAACAAAATAAGTGAAATTAACGTGGAGAAATCGTGTACAAAAACACATTCCATAAAGCAGACTTTGTGGGTTCATCTTCTTGGTTCTTTCGGTAAAGTCACGTAGAAGGGAAGTCTCAAAGTTATGTGGAATCCCTC